>NC_090934.1:133243735-133547414 GCF_040938575.1 Ambystoma mexicanum | reverse complement strand
TCTTTTTTATTGGACGTCTTGGAACCCTCTTCGCTCCACCCAACATCCCTATCAACCAATAAGCAGATAACATGCAGATTTTCCTCAAGATACACTTTTTTAAAGACATCCACAGACTCAAGGCTGGCCAGTGATATGATATGGCATTTGATATGATATGATATGGCATTTGTAACGCACCTATACAGAAGTGTTTCAGTGCTTACCTGAACCCCTCCAAGACTGAATTCCTACTACCTACCAGCAACACTAAACACACTGACATCCAGACCTGACTCTCTTCTATACACCTCAAGGACTTCACACCGCAGCTTTCCACCTCTGCCAAGTCCCTTCGGGTCAACATCGAAAGACACTTCTTCAATTTTCGCTCCTGCAGTAAATCAAGCCCTTCATCCCAGACTTCGGATCTGCTGTCCACTCCTTGGTCCTCTCCCACCTGGATGGTGGCAATGCCCTTTTGGAAGGCCTCCAGCGACTACCCAGCCACCCATGAGATGTTTCCTGCATGATGCAGCATGACTCATCATAGGACTCTACAAATTATACCACATACCACAACCCTCATCAAATTGCACTGGCTCCAGCTGCAAACCTCTACCATCTATCGGCCACACTCCAGTATGTCTCTATTTGAAGAGCAACTACTGATACTGCTCGCAACCTACTTCCCACTACATACTTTTGGGTGATCTTAATCTTTGGGGCAATTACATTACTGACACTATTGCTGCTTCTCTAATTAACTCTCTGCAAGTTATTGGGCTTCAGCAACTTAAAACCCTACTCATAAGGATAGGTACAATTTGGATTGGGTTTTAACCTGCAATCTGCAAACCTCATCCTTTAATATTACCCAATGTCCATGTACTGACTACTCTCTCATCCTATTTGATCTTAATCTCCTGGCTCCCTATAAAAAGGTCAGTGCGCAACCTGTTATCGCCATTAAAATTAGAAATCTTAACAGAGTGTTTAGTTCCGATTTCGCTGATCTTCTCCCACTATTGCCTCACGCCTTGGCACTTTTGGACATTGATGCACTGGTGCAGGAATACACTAACATGACAGTTTCAGCGATTAATAAACGGGCACCCATTACTGCCAAGAAACTTAAAACAGAAGCTGTCGGTAGTTCATGGTTTTCCTTTGACATAATAAAATGTAGAAAACTAAAAAGAACCGCAGAATGACAACGGAGGAGGGATCCACGTTACATATCTCTGGAACCCTATCGATTGGTGGTTGCTGATTATACAAAAGCCATTGTTGCTGCAAAAAAGGTTTATTATCCACAAAGAATTAGCAGCGCCAAATCAGATTTAAAAATAACTGTTCTCCATTCTGCGAGAACTAGATGGCAGGAAAAATACCGCTAATAAAGCCCCTCGCAGTGACACCTGGTGTCAAGAAATTCAAGATAGCTTCTCAACCAAAACAAAGAACCATCAATCTTCCATCACCTGCCATAGGTTGAGGACAGCTGACAATACTGGAAGTATACCTAAGAATGCAGTCCTAACGGGCATTCCAGGCAATTCCGTTCCAGAAACCGGCTTGAGTTGTATCACTCAAAAGTATTTGATTGACATTGAGAATGAGATTAAATACACAATATGAGTTGGTGATATATGCCCTGCAATAATCATCTAGGACTCAAATTGATGTCTATCTCCCATAATTACTAGTATTGTTAATGCATCCATAGCTGGTTCCCTGTGTCCCTGGGAGCATCCAGGTGGCATGGACCACTCCCATTCTTAAAAAAATAAAATAAAGCACTTTAGATCCTGAGGTTGTTGGAATTTGAGACCATTCGCCAATGTTTCATACCCTTGCAGCTTCAAGAGCATGTGGAAAACACAACCTGCTTGGTATAGATCAGTCCGTCTAACACGCAATGCATGGTATGGCACCAGCAATGCTGGACCTACAAGCAAGCTTGGTGGAAAGTTTCGACAATGACAGAGTCGTGCTTCTCATGTTGCTCGACCGTAACGCTGCGTTTGATTTGTTTGATCACATATTATTGCTAGAAAGACTGCGTACACTTGTCAACTGCCTGATTTGCCTGATTCCTTGGTCCTAGATCAGCAAGAGTAGCAATGGGTGGATTCCAGGTCCATCCAGAGATATTATCCTGTGGGGTCCCTCAGGGTGCCTGCCTCTCGCCTCTTTTGTTTAGCATATATATGTGCCCCCTTTTGGACCAGCTGGACAGCGTCAGCATCAAATATACCAACCATGCCCACGACACCCTGACGACGGCTGTCTTTGAGCTCTCTGTGATGTTGGCATGGATTCCATTCTCATTAATGATACATACAATGTGATTAATGTGATTAAGGAATGGTTGTCGTCAAATTCCTTGGCAGTGAATAAGGAAAACACTGAGGTAATGATTGTTGGCTCCAGTCAGAAAATAAAATGGTTAGACCCAAGGTATAGCCACTTCACTATGTCTGATTGTATTTTCCCAGTAAGTCCCTTTGTCAAAACACTGGGTGTCATCTTAGACTCTGGGTTAACAAAGAAGCAACATGTTAGCCATGTGAAGACATCCCCTGCCTATGTTAAGCTGCTTAGACAAATGAAACCATACTTATCTTCTGATTACCTCTCTTCTTTGGTTACACCGCGTGTTAACTCTCGGCTTGACTTTTGTAATAGTCTCCTTGCTGGCACATTCAAACATAATCTGAAAAGCCGTCAACCTGCCTAGAAAAGGGCTGTTAGAGCTGTTTGCAATCTGGGTCCACGGGACCATGTCTCAGACTCAAGAAAAGCACAGCATTGGTTCCCATTCAGCCAACGCATCACTCATAAAATCCTTTTTATTAAACTTTTTAACATAGTGCAAACCAGTGCAGCATAGATCTGAGCAATTGCATAACATAGCATAGGCGCAGTACATCATTGTCACTTCCATAACCTTCTCTAGGCAGAGCATCCTGTATACAGTTTGAAGGTAAAGTCTGAGAGGGTTTCCAATTTGAGGTTAACAGTCGCAAACGATTGCCACGAGTTTAAGGGTACACAAGCCCAGTGGGGGCACACCCATGCATGTTCCCCATTCCGTTCCTTCACTCTCTCATCCACCCTGTTTAACTGTTTCTGCATCACCTCTCTTCCTCCCTTCAGGCACCTCCCCTCCCCAGTACTGCAGTCATCTCTTCCCCTCCTCACGGGTGCTTCAAGTCTGTTGAGGGGTGTAAGTCATTTAAAAGCTGACTCCAATCCACCACCATCCTGTCTTCCAACATCAGGTCTCGGTTTCTCTTTAGGATTTCTAGTTCCGCCATCCCCCACCTACGGATATCTTCCAGGCACTGTCTTAAGGATGGACCCCGGGGCTTCTTCCATGCTATAGCCACTCTCCTTTTGGCCAGAAGTACCACAAATTGGGCTTGACGTCTCCGTGTTTTGTGGCGTTTCCCACTCAGCAGTAATCCCCATAAACATACTTTCGGGACACATTAAAAAATGGAGCCCAGTAGGCCGTTGATTCTTGATACTACTGCCTGCAAGAAGTCTGCAACCACTGAGCACCCCACAACATGTGCCGGATTCCTGCTCCGAGTCCGCGCTCCATGCTAAGTTTGCACTATAGAGTCCCAGTACCTGTTTACTTCTCAAAAATGTCTTCCAGATCTCCCATACCACTGGGAAAATATTTGTATTCCCCTTCCACCCTCCCCACAGTTATTCCACTCCACTCCAATGAGCAGGGAGACTCCCTAGCAATCCTGTCATCAGCTTCCCCTCAGAATCTGCCCACATTAACACCAACTGCAGCTGGGTTGCCATCAAATATCGCTCATAGTTTGGTAGGTTGAGACCTCCTTCTTGACATGGATGTCGTAGCGTTGCCAGCGAGACCCTTCTCGAATTCCACAATAGCTCGCCAACTCATTCATCTAACATCTTAAAGTAGACTTTCTTAATGGTATATGGGATGTTGGTAAAATAATAGAGGTGTTTTGGGAGATTGGCCATTTTGCATAAACCTACCTTGCCCATCAGGAATAACGGTAACTTCTTCCAGAACTGGACTGAGTCCCCTATCCCTGAAAGCGCCCTGCCTGTATTGTATACAAAAGTTTCTTTGATACTGTGATAAATCTGGATACCCAAATACTGGCCGGTAAGATAGCTCAGCGGGTTGAGCGCTCACTGCTGCAATCTGAGCGTGATCTGCAGGTCACAGGTTCGAATCCCAGCAAGGCCAACTCAGCCTTTCATCCTTCTGAGGTCGATAAATGAGTACCAATTTCGGTTGAGTGATATTGTATGTAAATATGTGCTCTGTAAAGTGCTTTGGATTAAGGCGCTATATAAATAACACATCATTATCATTACTGAAACAAGTCCCACTTCCATCTGAGTCCCCAGTCCGGGAGGGTCATCTGATCCCGATCACGGATACCCCCTGACGAAAACAACACTGATTTTTCCTGATGGAAACAACACTGATTTTTCTATATTGATGCGATATCCCGATAATTTTCAGAAGTTGCCCAGCACTTCTAGTAGGATTGGTAAATTGTTTAGCGGATTCTCCATGTATAATAACAAATCATCTGCGTATAAGGATATCACGTGTCGTACCCCTCCCACCAGGATGCCTG
Source organism: Ambystoma mexicanum (assembly GCF_040938575.1). Classification (NCBI taxonomy): domain Eukaryota; kingdom Metazoa; phylum Chordata; class Amphibia; order Caudata; family Ambystomatidae; genus Ambystoma; species Ambystoma mexicanum. The sequence continues at coordinate 133,542,786 of NC_090934.1, read as the reverse complement.
TATCCCCCATTTCATTCCTGAGGTATCTTGCCAACGGTTCCACCACCATTGCAAACAATATCGGGGAGAACGGGCCCCCTTGCTGTGTCCATCTGCTTAACGTCCATTGCTGTGACACATTTGTTTTCACTCTTGCCATTGGTTTGTTGTACAGAAGTCGCAACCAGTGACATATGTTGTCTGCGAACCCATAGACCCCCAGCACCCGAAACAGGCATTCCACGGAGTCCAAGGCCTTCATGGCGTTGAATGAGGCCACCGCCATGTCCTCTCGAGAGTCTCTAACCTGATCTATCACAGGATGTAACCGATGAAGATTCATTGGCATCAGGCAATAATGTCCCCATACATAATGTCCCCATACACAATGTCACCGGTAAAAGCCATTGGCACATTATATATGGTGGCATTATGTATGGGGATGGGTTGCGGGGATGTTCTCTGCAACCCGTATGTTCAATGTAGTAATGTCTCCGCAGAAAATGTATTGTGGTGCTCCGCCCCCCTACAAACTCACACTGGTCTGGGTGTACCAGACATGGGGCCTCTCTGGATAATCTGGTCGCCAGTACCTTTCCCAGGATCTTTGCATTGACATTTAATAACAAAATCGGGCAATAGGATGCATACTCGAGGGGGTCATCATGTTCCTTTAATAGGAAAGTTATTATTGCTTCCCGCATTGATTCTGGGAGAATCCCTGTCTGGAAGGCCTTATCATCGATCTTCTTAAGTCGGGGGACAAATAGTTACTCGAACATACAGTAGAATTCCACAGGTAGTCCATCTCCCCCCCCGGAGATATACCCTTTCCCATCGACCTTAACGCCTCGCTTATTTCAGATTCTTCGATTGTTTCATCCAGTTTATCCCCGACCTCGTCCGTGACGGCCGGTAATTTTGCCATATCTAGGAGTTCCTGTGCTTCCTCTTATGAATATGTCCACTCACTCATATACAAGGATTGATATAAATGCTGAAAGGCCACGTTGATGCCTTCTTGGGTGACAATTAAGTTCCCAGAATCTCCTCTAATCTGAGCAATGGTGTGCCGAGGCTGCTCCCGTCGGATCAACCAGGCCAATTATCGGCCTGCCTTATCACCCTCCCTGTGAATCTGTATGTTCCTCTGACTACCATGGATTCATGAAAGTGAGTCCTGTGCCACCTGATGTGATGACAAAATGTTAGCTAATTCTGTGCCCCTGTCCTGCCCTGTCGCTGCTTCCTGCTACAGAGTAGTAATGTCCCCTTCCAATTTTTGTAACTTTTCCTTTAGAGTTCAATTAACCCCACTTAATAGGTTTTCCGTACCACTAAATATGCTAAAATGTTCTGTCTAGACGAACAAGCAATCCAGCCGTGAGTAAGTTCCATGTGCCCCTGAGAAATAGGAGTAACCCTGATTCTGCCCATGATATCCTCTCCACAACTCCACCAGATTCCAATGCTCTACTACCTTCCGCAGTGACAACGGTGCATGTTGTTTCAGTAAACCTGAGCTCCTCATGCTGTCCAAATTGGGGAGTAGAAGGCAATTAAAATCCCCATCCCATATAAACAGCCCTCATGATATCCTCCCACAAGCATCGGCGATGGGAAGGAATCACTATCTTCCACATTGGGAGCATAAGAATTGACCACTCAAATGTCTCTACCTTCCAGCACAGCTTGGAGTGCTACCATTCTACCGACCTCATCAGTGACGAGCTTGCCTATCTGTAGGGCCACCACCACAACCACACAAATCAACACCCCTCTTGTGTATTTAAAATAAGATGTACCCACTACCATCCCTCCCCGTCTCTTAAGTAGGTCCAAATCTTTTTGTGTCATATGGTTTTCTTGTATCGGGACCAGCTGTATCCCCTGAAAAACCCCTACCTGTTGACATTTCAACTTTTTTCCTAGACCTCAAACATTCCAGGTCCTGATTTTCAAGCAGTCACCCCCTGTTTTGGATAAAATTATCTCGACCTCTCAGTTTATTTCAAACCGCCTCACCACTCCCCTGTCCTGTGTATGCTGTTTCAATCCATTCTACCACCATCACTTCAAACTTCAACCAACAAGGCAATCGTGTCCAACATGTTACCACTGCCAACTTCCCCCCTTGTTCCTCTCCTCACCCCCAATCTGCCCCCCCTCCTGCGCCCCTTCCTTGCTAAACTCATGTCTAGACTCCTCATCTTCCCTAACTGTCCTACCAACTAATTGCCCACCCCCCCTAACGCCTCAACTCCCTCCCCCATGTCCCCTCTTCCCTCCCCTGGATCTCCCCCAACCAAGGCCCATATCCCCTTTCCCCATAACTCTTGACGTCCGAGACATTCCTCCACCCTCCTCTCCCCCCAGTGGATAAACTGTCGCTGGTCTAGGGGTTCCTGTCAGTCCAGAAAAACCAAACACCCCTTGAGGGTCCGGAAATGAATGATAATTGGTTGGCCGAAGAATATATATTCATTAGTCATTAGTAATTACGTAGCTATTAGTTCAACTAGAGTGAAGCCATTTTAAGATTACCAGAATCGCCATTTTGTTTTCTCTCTCTGCTCTCTCTAACGTTGCCACTTTGCCTCATGTAAAACTGCTTTGCTGTAGATATTATTTCGCTTCAATGGTCCAAGGCTAAGAAACATGTTGAAACATTACACTGGAGAGCCAGACAGAAATGCCCGATTCCCTCCCTCACGTATCCTTGAAGACAGGGAGCAAGGTATTTAATCAGTACACGAATGCCAGCAAGTCTCCTGAAAGAATAGCAATGTACGAAACTAGCATTTAAAGAGTTGAATTATGATCTTCTTTACGGCCCCCCTTTCTGAGCCGAGTGAGGCCCCGGAGAGCGGGCTGACTTCTAGAGAGAGAATCGAAACTTAGAGATAGTGAGGCCTGGTATGTGCCAGTCTCCTACGCACAGCTTGCCCATGAAAAACAGAAACGCTGTGTTCTCGCAAACAAAGAATGGTGTCTGTAAAACTGGAGATTGCAAACTGTTACTAAATATGGTGGTCTAAGGTGTCATATTTGTCACGATGGTCAATCATTGCCTCTAATTCAAAGGGAAATGAATTGAGGGCGGCATCGAATGTGTCATACTGTGTAAGGTGCTCCATTTGTATATATGTAACTGATTTACGTCTCGCACTCTCTTGCGTCCCCCGAGGTCTGCTATACACACGTCGCTGGGCATGGGACCACTTGGCCAACTGGGACTATGTTGTATTGCAATAAACCCTAGATTTTGGGAACAGAACCTCATGTTTGGCGTATCTATTTGTGTGTGGTGACTGTGCCTTGTTTCCACATCCAAGGATCCTTCAGGGGCCCCTTCAAGATGGTGCCCAAATAGGGACCCTCCCGCACTTGTTCCATTGTGTACATTGCAAAATAAGGAAGGCGGTAAGAACGGCGAGGACGGGAGCAATCGATCCGGGATCGAGAGGTGTTCGGGGCGCCCCTGCGTAAGTGATGAGATTCCTTGCTGCAGATCTGCACACCGCTGATCCCTGATCGACATCCCTGGCCAGTGAACAAGGAGGCGAGGGTCCCGGAACAAGGCAGAGCCGAGATACGCAGACACAACGTCATTGGTTGCGTCAGTATACGGACGAATTGTGTCTTGAAAAGACAAATTGATTGATCAGGTGAGACATGCCCTGATTCGTAAGTAATCCTGATATTGGTTGAGAGTTGATTTTGCAAAATCAAACGCCCAGAGTAAGTTTGATTAGCCAAGGGTAAGGTTAAAACATGTCTGGGGTATTGTCCACATTAGCAGGATTTTCCAATCTTTGGAAACTGGCCAGGAAGCACCTCCAGGAGGAACGCCGACTTATGATATGTACATAAAGTATGGTATGGGAGCGATAATGTTTTGTGAAACTTGGCATAAGCAAACCAGAAAACAGGAAAATCTTCAGTGGCCGAGGGATGGGAGTTTTGAGATGGAACGTATTGATAACCTGAAAAAGGTGTTGATAAGTAAAAGAGCATGCCCTGGGGCACTTGATATCCTTAGGGACTGGAGGAGGGAAGCAATGCTCCGATTTAGAAGTAGAGAGAAACATGCACGCAGGCATAAGTCAAAGACGGAGAAAGCTGAGGAGAAGGAGGAGGAGGAGTGGAGTAATAGCTTGCGAAAGGCGAGACGGCGCAATGAATTAAACATAGAAAAAATATATCCACAAAGAGAGCTTCACTCATCGGACGAATTAATAAACAGAATCTTAACTGAAACAAAACAGGGCCCGAGGAGTATAACTAAAAAGACTACGGCAGTAGCTGCCGCTCAACCCCTTCCCGTTGCTCAGCCCCTCCCAACACCAGCACAACCCCAGACTGCATCAGACACTGCACTGCCCACTAGCCAGCCAGCCACGAGTGTTTCGCAATTACCACAGCCCCAGCAGACGTGTCCCGCTCTCACTACCCCCTCTGCACCACCTGATCAAGAGGGTGCCACTGTACCACCGCCCCTCCCATGAGTGGAATTGAGCAGAATGAATGTTCGAGAGTAACTCGCGGCGCGATCAGTAAGGAGAGAAAGCGTGAGCTGCAAGAACAGGCGGAAATGTATATAGACGAAAATGATGAGGTATCCACGTTAGCATCCCTATATGACTTCAGAAGAAACAACGAAAGACAGGTATTGTTGGAATGCATGGGGGAATATTTGTCAGGACAATGGAAAAAGTTAATTGAGAAGTTACCACCGCAATGATTGTTGGATTTGAATGCATTAGCCCGTTGTAGAGGGAGAGATGAAGAAATAGAAGAGCATGTGAAGCGATTGTTTGAAATAAAGTGATGGAGTATTCTGAAATACTCGCCACACCGGGGAATAGGAGAAGGAATATTGTGAGGGGCAGGAAGAGAGCGTCAAGACTGTATATGCAGAAATCTTGCTGCCACCCAGACAGACAGGTGATAGACAAAGATTGCAGGTGTGTGTGCGGGAAACGATGAGATGGATGTCAAGCCCTAGGATTTCGGTAGGGGAGATAAATGAGATATGTAATGAGTATCCTTTGCAAATAAGAATAGAAGCTCTGCGGGCGATAGCAGGGGTGTTACTCCAGCAGATAGCAAGACACCACAGGGGAAGGGGAAATGCACAGAGTAGGGGAAATTCGAATATGCATGGAGGGCCTTTGGGATTAAATCAATGTGCATACTGCAGAGAGGAAGGACACTGGCGGGCACAATGTCCGCATTTGCAAAATAGAGGCGGATATAGTCAGAGAAGGCCTCACAGAGGGCACATGGGAACAAATGGTCACATCAGAAATCATATTCAGCAGCATTAGAATGATCAAGGGAATGGTGCACAGAATCAAGGCCAGGCTTGGAATCAAATTAGGCAAAGTCAAAATCAGCAGGTTGTACAAACGGGAAATAGAGGGAGAGGGGGGAACATTTTTGATAACCAGACAGGTACATCCTATAATAACAGTGGTGACTACACATCGGATGACGTGTTGTTACCCCAATAGGACAGCCCAGGACAGGGGTCGGAACCAGTGTCTATTTCCGTGAATCAAAAAGGACCCTACGCAGGGATGAAAATTGGGAATGAAGAGCATTGATTCCTCGTAGATACGGGGGCACAAAAGTGCTCGATATATCATCACTTGGTTCCAGACATACCTCTGTCAGGGCGACAAAATATCTCAGTAGGGTTCGCAGGTACCCCAGTAATAAACCCCGAGTCCAAATCAGTGGCAGTGACAATAGGGCCTTTTACTGAACATTGTCCATTTCTTTTAACAGAGCATTGTGGGGAGAATCTTTTAGGATCAAACCTATTGAAAAAGCTGAGTGCACTTATCCATCGTACACCAGATGGGGTATTTTTGACTATTTCTCCCCAGAGTGTGCTGACTTCTGAATTTATGGCGGAACCCTTAACAGGGAAATTGAGTACAGTGCCAACTTGCATTTGGGCCGTGAATGACAATGATGTGGGATGTTTGAAAATAGAGCCAGCAAAAATTACATTGAAAGAAGGAATAACGCTACCGCGTATTCCGCAGTATAACATTTCAGCAGAAGGAGAAAAAAGGATTGAAAAGTATTGTTTCTGATTTGGTAAACTTGGGAGTGATTGAAGAGATTACAGGTAGTGTATGTAACAGCCCCATTCTTCCCTTATACAAGAAAGGGGGTAACGAGGTACTGTACCGTTTTATAATTGATCTCCGTGCACTGAACAAAGTGGTAGATCCCCAATTCCCGTTAGTGCCAGACGTCACTACGATCTTGACAATGATCCCTGCTTCGGCAGAATACTTTAGTGTTATTGATTTGAAAAACGCTTTCTTCAGTATTCTAGTACACAAAGAAAGCAGGTATTTATTTGCCTTCACTTTAGGAGGACGATCATTGACATTCACACGCATTCCACAAGGCTATACTGAAAGTCCGAGCATATACATTAGAGCGTTGAAAGAGCAGTTGGACATGTTAGAATTACCAGCAGACTGTGTATTGTTACAATACATTGATGATTTACTAATCGATGCTGACACGGAGGAGACATGTAAAGAAGGTACTGTTCTATTATTGACTCATCTGGCCACGCATGGTCATAAAGCAAGTCTAAAGAAATTCCAGTACTGTGAGAAAAAAGTAGCTTATTTGGGTTACACACTCTCAAAGACAGGGAGAAGATTAACACCAGAGAGAATAAAGAGTATTTTTGGTATGCCTATTAAAACAACACAGAAAGGTGTGAGAGCGATAATAGGGATGGCTTCTTATTGCCGTCAATCGGTTATGAACTTCACTTTAATTGTGAAACCAATGGTGGAATTAACAAAAAAGGATGCTGTGATGCCTTTGCAGTGGAATGAAGAATGTCAGAAAGCATTTGATTTGCTAAAAACCATTTTGAGTTTTGCTCCAGTTTTGGGCACACCGAATTATGAAAAGGTTTTTAGGCTATTTGTGCATGAGAACGAAGGATGCGCGTTGTCTGTCTTAACACAGGAACAAGGTGGAAGAAATAGGCCATGCAGCTATTTTTCTTCTGCGCTGGACCCTGTAGCGCGCGTGCTACCACAATGTTTGCGATCTTTGGCAGCGGCCGCTGCGTCAGTGAAACAAACCGAAGGGATGGTTTTGGGGCACACCTTAATTGTTATGGTGCCACATGCCATAGATGTTCTACTCAATAGAACACAGACGCAACACCTCACCTCTGCTAGATTGACTAGATATGAAATTGTATTGTTCGCGCCCAACATCCAAATTATGAGGTGTAGCGCTTTGAATCCAGCAGAATTAATGCCAATGCCCGGGGAAAACAGTGGTGGGACTGAATTGCCTCCCCATGATTGCCTAATGGTTACTGAGGAAGAAACAAAAGGGAGAATTGACTTGAGTGACACACCACTAAAAGAACCAGATGGGGAATTGTTTTGTGACGGCTCCTGTTTTAAACTACCTGACGGCACATCAACTGCCGCATATGCTGTTACGACATTAAGAAGTGTTGTGGAGATTAAAAGAATTCCTTATAACTCTGCCCAAGCAGCAGAGATAATTGCTTTAACAAGAGCTTGTGAAATTTCGGAGAACTTGAGCGTAAATATCTAAACTGATAGCCAGTATGCCTTTGGCGTAGTTCATAGAGAGAAGGTTCTTAACATCCCATGGGGCTAGAATTCAACATGGCCCTCTGATTCTGCGATTACTGTCTGCACTTACGTGTCCAAAACACCTGGCAATAGTGAAATGCGAGGCGCATAAAAAGGTAACATGTAAAGTGGGAGAAGGAAACGCATTTGCAGACAAGATTGCGAAACAGACTGCCACTGATTTGAGTACAGAAATGTTGACAGTACAATCGGAAGAAGTGCCCTGCATGATAGAAAATGGAATTGTGACTGTTAAAGAAATGCAGGCGGAAGCTACCACCGACGAAATACAGGGATGGGCCAAGGGCTCTGCAGAACTGGATTTGGAGGGTTGCTGGGTGGACAAAAAAAATGGGAATTGGATGTTGCCGAATGCTTATGTAAACGCAATGGTCACAATGGCTCACAGTCCCACACACATCTGTGCGAAGAAAATAGTCCAACATTTAGCCACGGTCTGGGAAAATCCTACTCATAAAAAAGAAAGCCGAGAGGCTGGTGCAAAACTGCATCACGTGCCTACAGCATAATGCGGGAAAAGGAACAGTGACTCCAACAGGAAGTTTCGGACCTCCCTCTATGCCATTCGAAGTGATTCACTTTGACTTCATAGAGATGGAGAGATGCCAAAATTTGAAATACGTTCTGGTGATCATATGTGCATTCAGCAAATGGGTAGAAGCATATCCCTTGAAATATTGCACAGCCATGTGCACGGCGAAGGTAATGCTAAAAGAGTATTTCTCTCGCTTTGGTCTGCCCCGTGTCATATGGTCGGACAATGGTCCGCACTTTGTAGGTGCAGTGATAATGCTGATTTGTGCAGGATTGCAGATCGATAAACGATTCCATTGTTCAAGACATCTGAGTTCGGCCGGTCTTGTTGAACGGCATAATGGAATTTTTAAACCCAAAATCAGTAAGATCTGTGCAGGTAGCAAATTAAGCTGGGTAGATGCATTACCAATAGCATTACTGTGCATGCGAACGTCAGTGCAGGCCAGAACTGGGCTCTCCCCCTATGAGATCATAATGGGGAGACCGGCGAATGTGTGGTGCGCACCTCGGCCTAAAAGAATAAGAGAGGTAGAATACCCTGTACTCAGCATTTACTGTAATTTGTTAGTAAAAAAACTGTGTTTGATTCATCAGCAGGTGCAGGAGGCATTACCGGTCCGGTATACTGGCCCAGGACATGCATTAGAGCCCAAAAACTGGATGCTCATCAGAAATTATGAGCGGAAAACATCGCTGGCACCCAGGTGGCATTACGCATGGATGGACGCAAGGCGTGGATTCATGTCACGCATGCCAAGAAAGTCCCATCGCTATTCGACACGTCAACTGATCGGGACAAAGACCAGAAAGAGATAGCAGCAGTTGCAGAAACGAAAAATGCCATTGCCAGTCCCTTGCCACCGAAACTGCCTGATCCTGAAACAAAGCCTGATGAGATTGCCATAAAAACGGAAGAGCAAAGAGTGCCTCAACGTTGTCCAGCAGATGCTGCATCTCTGCTGGCCAACATCAAGCGCATACCTCTGTGGCGCCCACCATCTTCGGTTGCGCCACAGCCTGCATTGTCGCCTGGGCACCCATCATCTGCCATTGTGCCCCAGGCTGACTCCAAGCTCGAGACCGGAAGTGCACCCGCACTATTTGTTGATCACACGGTACCAGGAGCAAATCGGCACAACCTGCGGAGCAGAAAGAAGGAGTGATCACATCTTTTTTTCTCTTGGTGAATTTCTTGCCTCTGTTTCCTATTTTCAGATGAAGTGGGAACCGGAGGCCTAGAGGAGGGTGGCATAAGAGCTGTGCAAGTTAGACAGCTCACGAAACGCAACTCCTCGGTGCTGAATCCATGTGTCAGGAACCCGAGTGAACAAGCGGGGCGCACGTGGTACAAAGGCAACTGCTCTGAAATGTTGGGTGTCCTGACCCACGTTTGAGCTATCATGCTGCAACATTTGGTGCTGTGGGCTTAGAAAATCCAAGATGGCCAAAAAGCCCACAAGTGCGCCAGAATCCAGGATAACCACGCAGTTTGTGCGCACACCAAAATGGTTACCTAACTTGCCAACCACCAGTGTAAAGAAAGATCTTTGTTAACAAAATCCACTGTTACTGATGTCAAAAAGTTGCTGAAATCGTGGCTCACCGGACCACTTTAAAGATTCAACCCTTTTGTGGGGTTCCACATAACCATTTTACTGTAAGGAGCCCCATCAAAACAATGTTAAGCAGGGATTTACTACCATGTAAGAACCATTCCTGTTTAGAACGCATTCATCCAAGAAAGATCCCAAAATTGCATGCAGTACCCGCTTTGGACTGAGGGCGATGCTAGCGGTCTAAACTCTGACAGGAGAACTGAGTGCAGTTGCTGACAAAGGGATTTGACTCAGCTGACTTCAAAGGCTGCATTTTAATTAAAAATTAGCCACCTGCTGTTCCCAGAGGCCTGAAGCCTGGGAAACCCTCTCACCTCCAGAGATCCACACCAGGAGTTAGAATCTCACATGACCTCTTGATTGATAGAAGGCAGACTGGCTGGGAGCCTCCTGGAGACCACACAATAGGCTCTTGCAATTGAATAGGATATGTTGATTTTGACTGTTTCCTGTCAACAAAGGCCTGCCTGCCAGAAGACACATGTGACTGACCGACCCAAGTCTTGGAGGCGGACTCCAACACTCTGAGAACTGAATTGAAAGCAAAATATATATTTTACAGAAACACTGATAACTCTTTGTAATCAAATGACAGGAATGTATAACTTTGAGAGCCTTCATTAAAAAAATGTACCTTCGATCCAAGCCCAAACTCCAATTTGTGTGATGTTCTGGGGCAAAACCCTGCTATTTATGTATACTACAGACTCTGTGTTTAAGCCAGGGACATGTTAATTTACTGGAGTATGTATGGACAGGCCGTGTACATGTGTACAAATCTGGAGAAAAATCTGATGTTGCAAAACCACTAAAAAGCACAAAATATTGCCATTTCTGAATGCAAGCCCCCAGGAAGAGCAGATTTGGACAGGGTATACCTTCTGTGATATGTGATGGGTGCATGTAATTTTAAACAAATGTGTACCTGTGCAAATATGTCTTTTTGATCATATATAGATTGTGTGCAATTTGACAGGGGAGTGTCTGCAAGCCATTAAATGACATCATTCTGACACACAATCCTGCTCTCCAGTGAGAACGCAAAGAATTCTCCAACCTATCAGAACTCTGAAGGGGTTGGGCCTAGTAAGCTTAGCCTCTCCACCCATTTTCAAAACACATAAAAGCAGACAGTCAGGACAGATAGGGACATTCAATTCCATTTGCTGCAACACGCTCTGCCGGACCACACAACATCCAGAAGATACTAGATTCAACACTTAGACTTTAAAACTCCCAAGAACTTGATTCAGAACTCAAAGCAAGGGCCTAAACCCACAAACTGAGAACTCTTCTCAGTGGGCCTCAGCATCCTGCAAACCTAACAGCGATAGCAGCATCCAAGAGCCGTGCAGATCAGCGCTGGGTCCAGAGAAAGCTGTGCAGAAAGATCCAGAAGCAGTGCTGTACCCAGAGAAAGCAGAGCAGTATCCAGAACCAGAGGCAGAGCAGAGCTGACCCAGACCACTGTTCGCAGAACCAGAGAGCTGACCCAGACCGCTGTGCGCAGAGACCGTCCGTGGCGAGTGAAGAAAACCTGACCAGATCCGTGGCGAGGCCCATTCTATTTCTAAATATATTGTGAGTACCTAGCAGAACTGTGCAGAACCAATCTCTTAGTTAAAGTAATATCATTCAATCTATTTTAATCTAACCAGAACTGTCTCCTAGAAGTTGTACCTTGTCATTTTGCAAAACTGTCACTTGTCACTTTGAATTTTAACATTCCAAATCCGAAAAACTACCTTTATTTAATCGCTCATATCTCCGTGATCGTTTGTCTTTCCTCTGAAAGCTGGGAATCTTGGCTTTTCAACGAACCTAGAACCGTATTCCTACTCCGTATATTTTTGCCGCAATCGCGAAAAACACACTCGCGAATTTGCTGCGATTTGCAAATTTCTCCACGTGTGAAAACCGCAGCTTCCTTGCTTTCATCTGCCTGTAATTCGTTTAACCTGCCAATCATTCCTAGAACATTGCTAAAGTAAGCCTGAACTAACTTAAACCAACTAATCCTCAACCTGAACCTCCAGAGGGAATTAAAATCAGTTTAGCACATTTTCACTTCATTGCCAGCACATATAAAAGCATTTTGGGCCTGTGTTTTAAACTTCTGTAGTCTAAGCTGCTGGGGTGAACTGAATTACATTTGATTGCATTTCTGAGAACTGTGTGCTTTCCTTCCATTTCCTTGCATTGCATAAAGGGGGGGAGTGCATTGACAGAGAAAAGTGATTACATTGTTTTGTTGAAATCATATTGAGTATTTTCTGTATTGCATTTCATTCAACATTGCATCCATCTGAACTTATATAAAGCATTCTCTACCACCTTATTCTTCTGTTCCTATTCACAAGTGTGCTAGTGCCAGACTATCCATTATTGATTACTGATCAGATTAAGTGTGATATCCAATTATTAATTTATTATAAAGTGTGATATATATCTATATTGTTTAAATTCTCAAATAAACCTTTTAACTTGCAAAACAGAACTACTTCTTGGCTCAGTGGGGTCAAGGGGATTCCAATAGAGGGGTGTTATATAGGGGTAGTCATCCAGAACGCATGAACTGGACATAAAGATATATCAATAAGGGTTTCCATTCAGTATCCCAGACTAGGCATTGACTTAGCTGTAGTGTTGAATTGAATCCTCTTACAAATTGGGGGCTCGGGCCGGACGTTTGGGTTAGATCTATCACTTGTGCAGATTAATACAGCGTGCCAGCTGACCAGATACACATATCCGGTCAGATCACCACGCTGTGTTACGCTGTAAAGCACTCCTCAAAGGAACGCTCTAAGGAAAAGTTCTGTTTTGCAAAAATAAAATACAAACTTCTGTAAGTCAGGACAGAGACCAATCTCTAGAATGACGACCTTAGTAGACATGAAAATAGCCAGAGAGCACTTCTTGCATAAGTTATTTGTGAGAGGTGAGTGGACTCATCAGGACCAAACGGTTTGGTTGCAGGCAATCGCGCAACAGGTCACTGAAACAGGGTCAGATATATGGGGAGATCAGGGTCCCCTACATGTGGCCCTGAGTGAACTATACATGGCCCCGAAGGCCAAGGATGAGCACCACAAGATTGCCAGGGTAGCGGCATATTTATATTTACATATGGGAGCCATGCAGGACAAATGTGCTGAAGGCCAAGATCTGGCGAGTAGGCAACTGCTGGCACTACAGAAGGCCCAATCTGATCTGGACTCTTCTGAGCAGAGGCTGCTCAGGAGCCAGGAGTCAGAAAATGATAGCAGACGGTACATCACTAAAATAAAGGAGGATATGGATGTGCTGCAACAGGAAAAGGCGGACCAGGATACCAGATTTCTGGCCTTGCAGAAGGAGTACCAAGAAGGTTTGTAATCCCTACTGCAGAGCCAGAAAAAGCTGGAGCAACAGTTAGACTTCAATAGGGCATGTGCTGAGCAGGTTGTCACCCTGCAAAGCCACCTAGATAGGGAGAAGTCAGAGAGCAATAAACTGATTTTGAAAGACCTGGATACCCAGACAGAGTTTGACCAGGAGCGCCAGAAAGCTGGTGCCTTCCAAAGGCAAAGGGACGACCTGGCGGCACAGATGCAGGCTCTTAGTCAGGAAAGGGATACCTTAGGCCAGGAAGTCTGCCACTTAAAAAGGAAAATGGAAGAAAATCACCTGGCCCACCAGGGACTGGGTGACCTCCAAAAAGAACACCAGAACTTGTTAGAGCACACCAGGAGGGTGGAGGATGCTCTAGCAAGAAAGGAGCAGGCCAATAGGGACACAGCTCAGGAGGTAACCCTCCTGCAGCAAAGACTGGCCCAGTGCTCCAGGACCAATCAGGAAACGCAGAGAGAGAATGAGGCTCTCTGCCAGCACAATGATAGGCTCCAACAACAGGTAGCGATGCAGGAGAGACTGATAGAGTCGAGTAAGGCCTTAACTGAGGAACTGAAGGCGCAGGCTCTTGCATTGCAACAGGGAGCAGGGGCGGATAGAGACCAAGTTCGCTGGGAAAGGGAAACTCCTGAGCATAACCTCAGGAGCCCTAGTACCAGAGGCCTTTATCTCTCTCAGTCCCTGGACTCTGCCACCCCCATGTCCCCTGGCGCACATGAGCACCGGGCCACAGGGATGGCAGATTACTATCCAGCCAGAAGCATGGGGCTCATAGGCCAGTACCTCCCAGGAATGGATGGGCAGGCATCCGGGTATGGGCACCCAAGCACAGTGCAATTTAGTGGGGAACCCCAGGAGAGTAGGCCCATTAAGGGCATCCTGAAAACCTCTGCCCAGTTAGGTCAGTGGGGGGGGGGTACCCAGCAAATCCTGGCAGCAATGAGGGATCTGAAGACTCCTCTGAGCGGTACAAGACACAGGAGACCAGGTCCCCACATTCTGCCAGCCATTCCCAGGCTCGCAGAATCCGGGAAAACCTGGAAGAACAGACGGGAACCTCTGGGAGCAGTGCCTCTGAGTCAGAAGATGAATGGACCAGGGTTACCCGGACCAAAAGGGCCAATAAGACAAAAAGGGCCTTGCTTAAGGACCCCTTAAAGCAGATTAAGGCAATCAGGAGTGTCATCACGCCTTATCATAAGAACGCCAAGTACTCTGTTTTGGAACACTTGGAGCTCTATGAGCAAATGATGGAGACTTTCCATTTGAAGGACAGCAGTAGCTGCATCCAGTACATCAAATGGACCTTCTCCCCAGAATACTCCAGTTTCTTTGCGGGACTGGAGGACCAAAATCATTTAAGGTGGTCCACCTATAAGGCGGCCATCTTGAAACATTTTTCTGTTCACAGAAATCCTCAAGAGGCTCGCAAGGCAGCCTACAATTTGCAATGTGGGGAGGATCAGGCCCCACAAGAATTCGTGCAAGAACTGAAACTGGCCTTTGCGCAGACCACCAGAAGGGTGCGCACAGACAGCAGAGAATTTATTAATACGTTTTTCCAGGCCTTGCCCAAATACATAATGACCCAGCTCGTGAGGGATTTTCACGAGAAAAGATCTTTAGACTGGGTCATTGAACAGGCGACCCGGATCTATGAGGTGCAGAAGCCAATAGAAAATAAAAATAATGCGCCCAAAAACCCCAAAGCCAACAACACCCCTGCTGCTGCCAAGGTGGCAGAGGTAAAGGTCACCCCCGTTTTAGATTTGGAGATCGGGGGGCCTAAAAACCTACCTGCACCTAATAATGCTAGGCCCAGAAGGTCCTCGGGCCAGTCACAGACAGGGAGCCAAGGAGGCAGCCCCACAAATGGGGTCCCTCGCTCTCCTGATTATGTAAGTCCCTGTTACAAGGGAAATCGACCCATCCTGGGTTATGTGTGGACTCCTCCAGCCCAAGGGGGGGATCCAGCCAAGCACCTAACCCAGGGAACTTCCCTCCTAACTTCCCACCGGAGGGCAGAAATTCTCCAAATCCTGGGCAGAACTTTTTCCCCAGGTATCCACCCAACTTCCAACCCCAAAATCCTCCACCCTTCTTTCCCCAATTCCCTGAGCCCAGACAACCGAATCCGGGAGAGAGGAGGCCAAGGGTGGAGGGGTATCCAAATCTTCCCAACCAGGGGTACTACCAAAGAAGGGACAGCTACCCTTCCCAGGATCAGCCCAGGGGAGAAAACAGGGCCCCGTATCAGCCTGAGCGGGTTTCCCAGTTAGAGCGCCAGGTTCAAAACATGGCGCGGAATCTGGGTCACATACTGAGGGCTCAGCAGAACCCTCAGATCGGCATGCCGGCGCAGAACGCACCCAACTCTGGACCTGGTGCTCCAGAACAATGACGGGGGCAACACCCCGATAACACACCGGTTCCCAGGGAGGAGGCACAAAGGGAAGGGGGGTGTAAAGCCTTGGAGGAAGCTTCCTTCCTCACTTGTAAACAGCCCCTGGAAACCCAGGAACCGGAAACAAAATCTCTTGCCCCTGAAAGTCTTCCTCCAAAGGAGCAGAGGGGGGGTAGGAGAAACAAAAGACCCAAACAGACTCAGTTTGAGGAGGAGGTACAGATCTTCCAATTTGAGGGAGAGGGATCCTCAGAGGATCCTGGGAAAAGGAACTTCTCCTTCAGAGAGGGGGGAACTCCTCCCAAAGAAAAATGGGTCCCTAGGGATGCAAATCCAGACTGGGGAGATGTGGAGACTGAGCTACCGCCGCCCACCATCTCATCCCAGAACCAACAGCCAGAAAATCCCCTGGTTCAAACCCATCCTGGTGACTGCCTCCAAAAAGGGGGGGCGGCCCAGAACTGGAGCCAGGGGAACCCACAATGGCTCTGATCTCCAGTTGCCAACTTTTTTTTTCAGATTCCCAAGGCTCTCCACAGAATTCTGCCCAAATCTCTTCGCTAGCGATGTCCAAAACCAGAAAGTTAGCCACCCAGTTGTTCAAAAATGTGCATTATCTGTGCCCCCTTGAGGAGAAGGAGGGAAGATATTATGCCCCGGTACAAGTACAGGGGCAGGGTACGATTTCAGCGCTGGTGGACACGGGATCTCAAGCTACCCTTCTGTCCAGAAGGGCCTTTGATGAACTGAATGCAGGAAGGGGCGGGAATTACCAAATTCCTCTCACCTCTCTTCCTGGACAACTCCAGAACTTTGACGGGAAGGAAATTCTCGTCGAGGGGACTGCAGACTTGGACATTAAAATTGGGCGACACAAAGTGAAACACCCGGTCATAGTAGTGACTCCAGAGGGCACCCCTTGTTTACTGGGGAATGACCTCCTGAGGAGGTTGTCACCCTTAATAGATTGCGTAAACAAGGTCCTCTGGACCCAGACTAGCCTACCAATAAAATTAAAACAGAGTGTCAACCATGTTAGTTTAAACGGCACCTGCCACATGGTTGAACAAAAATCTGACAAAGTAGAATTTCACTTCCAGAACAACCAAATTCCAGACGTGACAGTAATAGCAGTAGGACAACAGACTGGTGATGGGGGGTCTTCTCTATTTCTGAAAATCAACCTTCCTTCCAGTTTAAGGTGGTATTCCACACTGGAAGGAAACACCCTGAAATTCTTTACTAATCCACAATCAGAAACTCCCACTCCTATAGTCCAGAAAGATGTGAAATCAGCTCAGAGCCTGGCTGAGATTCAGCAAATTGGAGAGCAGTTGTTCATCCCTGTTCAGTTAAATGATGGGAAGGACTCTGTTCTCGCTCGAGTGTGTGTGAACAACGGTAAGAGCTTCATCAGCGAAGCCATGTTTCGCCAACTCCCAAAAGATCCAACCATTCCCACCTTCAAACTGATAGACAAATGGGAAATGGACCTGGAAGCACCTAATTCCAAACATCTCCTGCCAAGCAGGTGTATGCTCAAAATCTCCATTGGCAACAAGAGCATAGTCCACAATTGTTGGGTCGTGCGAGACGTCCCTGCCGCCTTTGACATTCTCAATCGCTTTGCCATTAGTTTGGACCTAATAAACTTCAAAGCTTGGTCCCGATTAGCGGATAATCCCATGGGCTTTGATGATCCAGAAAAAGCATTTAGGGCAGCTCAATTGCTACCTTATGCAGTTGAAATTCAGATCAAAGAGGAGGTCACCATCCCAGAAAGGACCCGACAATTCTCCCTGGGAGTGAAAGTTAAAAGAGGACAACATTTGAAAAACCCTGATGCTTATATACATCTAAATGCTTCTCTCCAACAGCAAGGGTTAGGGGTAAACCCAACACCATTAGTCAACATAGAACATGACACCATTCTAATAGAGGTGGATAACAGCAACTTAAAGAGTATTACTCTAGCCGCAGTCACCATTATTGGAATGGCGGTTGATGACCGACATTTTTCCATTGATTTAGGTAATGAACTGTTAGGGCCAAGGACTGCGTTGACAGTGACAGTGAGGACAATACAACACCAGACAGGATTTTTACCTGGCATGGGGGGAACTTCCTGGTGTACACTTCCTGCTCCTATGGTAAGGAAGATGTGACTTGTGACTTCAGGAGGGATGAGGTGATTTTCCAGGTCCATGAGGGCTGCCTTTCCCACCTGAAGCCTCCGGTCCAAATCAGCACTCTGATCAGGGACTTCTCCACCCAGCTGGAGGAGGCCGCGGAGATAGCCAAACCAGAAGTCTTTCCAGGCTTCAGGCAGATGGTGGAATAGAGAGTCAACCTAGCTGATGCCTGTGTGACTCTGGAACAAAAGCAAAAGTTGAAACAAGTTTTCTTGGATTTCCAAGATCTCTTTGCGGTAGACTCATATGACTGTGGTCGCACTGACATCCACACAACAACAATCCCCACGGACCCTGGCATGACTCCAGTGTTTGTGAAGCAATATCGCTTGCCTCTCGCATCAATGGAGTCCCTTACTGAAATAATTAAGAACCTTGAGTCCCGGGGAATAATCCGTCCAGTCCACAGCACCTTTAATAATCTGGTGCTGGGAATATTGAAGCCAAACGGCCAGTGGAGACTCTGCGCCGACCTCAGGGAGCTCAACAAACGGGTCCATACTTCCCGATGGCCTCTTCCCTACATTGACCAAGGGCTGGCCCAGATTCAGGGGTCACAGGTATTCACTGCAATAGACCTGACCAATGGATACTGGACCGTGCCTGTCAGCAGGGAGGACCAATACAAACTGGCTTTTACCTTTGGGGGCCAGCAGTACACATGGACCCGGACTCCCTTCGGATACCTTAACTCCGGTAATGAGTTCAATATTTTCCTACATAAGGCCATGCCCGACCTGGGTGCGAGGGGTAACCTGGCTTATGTAGATGATGTCCTCATCAAAAGTACATCTGTGGAGGAACACATAGCGGAGATCCGTTATGTTCTGACCCAGTTGAGGGCCGCCGGAGCAAAACTTTCCTTTCAGAAAGCACAGTGGTGTAGAACCCGTGTTAATTTCTTGGGGCATGAGATTACTCCTCAGGGTCTCTGTCCCCAGGAAAAGAAAGTGGAAGCACTTCAGAAACTGAAGGACCCCACAACTCTGCGGGAACTAAGGAGCCTCCTTGGACTGACTAATTACAGCAGAAAGTTCATTGAGGGCTACGCAGAGATCACCAGACCCCTGATGCATCTCCTGAAGGGGGGGGTCAAGTGGGAATGGGGTCCAGAACAAGCCGAGGCGGTAAAACAACTCAAAAGAAGCCTCTCAAAAGCGCCTTGCCTAGCTTACCCTGTCAGAAACAAGGAGTTCTTCCTGGAGACGGGGTTCTCTAATACGTGCTTGACGGCAGTATTATACCAAAAGCATGACAAGGTCAATAAAGTAATCTCCTGCAAAACTTTATCCTCTGTGGAGGAAAAATTCAACGATTGTGAGAAGGCACTCCTGGCAACGGTGTGGGCATTGAAGAATTACCGCCCGTTTATCCAGGGGGAACACATCATAGTGGAGACTCCACACCAGCCTCTGCAATATCTCCAAAGTGATAGAATCTGGGCCGGAAATGTGAGTAATTCCCGAATTACTTCCTGGATTCTGTCAATGCAAGGCTTTCCTGTGGAGGTCCGATATGGCCAAAACAAGAAGAGTCCCCTCGCGCAAGGTCTGGCTGACTTGCATGAGTGTGCCAGAGAAAACTGTCTCGAGGACGAAAGTCTAAAAATCAAGGACAACATGGAGGCATACCTTAATTCCCCACACAAAGTCTTTGAAGAGGACAAGTGGGAGGGAATGCCCACTGTCTATGTGGATGGATGCTCTTACCATGTTGACAACAACGGGGAGAAAGAACTGGTGGCCGGCGTAGGGAATGCATGGGTGAATGAGTCCCCAGAACCCTCCGCTGGATACAAAATTGGTCCCCGAAGTAGTCAGGTGGCAGAATTGATGGCTGTGCATCAGGCCATCCTCACTGCTGTCCAGCATCAACTCCACGAACTGATCATAATCACAGATTCGGATTATGTACGGAACGGGTTCGTGGAGCACCTGGTTAATTGGAAAACCAGAGGCATGTTATGTGCTAACAACAAACCCTTGAAACATGGGAAGTTGATCCAAAACATTGATGATCTGGTCACCTCGAAGGGAATGACCATCTATTGGAAGAAGATCAAGGGTCATTCCAAAGTAGAGGGACCAGACAAAACTGGAAATGACTTAGCTGATCAGCTGGCCAAAACCGGGGCCATCCAAGGGGATCTAATTGAGATTGAGTCCCTGTTGGGGGAAATCCAGGTCACTGCTATCACTAGGTCCCAGACAAATGCTCACAACGACCTTTCAATTGCACAATGGAGTAAGGAGACCCCTGATGCTGATTTGATTACCGCTCAGAAGGGGGATCCGATAATTGGTAAATTTTACCAGCACCTTGAGGATCCTGAGAACTTTCCCCTGACGGATACCGATTATATTGGGAAAGAGGACCTAAGAGTGTTGATGAAATGTCCAAAAATGTTCCGAATCCAAGACGGTTTGCTGGTAAGGAAATCCAAAGCTGGCCACGATCAGTGGGTGGTTCCTACCTCATTCCGAAGCCTGATGTTAAGTCACGCCCATGATGCGGCCACCGCCGGTCATAGGGGGTTTCACACAACACTGGAAATCTTAAGAGAGGTTGCATACTGGCCACACATGGGGCAGGACCTCGACCAATACTTGAAGGGGTGTCTTGTGTGTGCACAATTTCAGCCGACGTCCCTCACACACTGCACGCCTCTCCAAAAGCGGGGGATGACACTGCCATGGTCAGATTTGCAAATCGACTTTGTAGGCCCTGTGATTCGCTCGTCTAGAGGAAACAAGTACATGTTGACCGTTACATGCTTGTTTACCAAGTGGGTGGAATGTCTCCCAGCCCCAAATTGCAAGGCAGAAACTGCAGCTGCCCTTATGATTAACCACATCTTTTCCCGTTTCGGCCTACCTCAAAGGATTGAGTCAGACAGAGGTAGCCACTTCACCAGTGAAGTGATGACAAAGATGTGGGAGATACTGGGGGTCAAAAGGAAGTTGCATATTGCTTACCGGCCAGCTTCTTCTGGGGCAGTAGAGAGATATAACCGAACCATTGTGAGCATATTAAAGAAGTTTGTGGCAGATTCTGGGCCATCCGATTACCTCTGGTCCTAATGGCCATCAGATCTACCCCTTCATCTGCAACCAAAATGTCACCATTTGAGTTGATGACTGGGCGCAAGATGGTGCTTCCTCAGCATTTGCTCTACAGGACCCAAGAGCAGACACTGATAAATGCCTCCACAACTCATGAGTATGTGGAGAATTTAAGGAAACACCTTCAACATGCTTTTGCTTATGCTCAGCGGAATCTAGAAAGATCAGCTGATAGCATGAAGACCCACTATGACCTGAAGACTTCCAGGAAGGAATATGAGGTGGGGGACCGGGTCTATTTATACAATTTCCAAAGGAACGAGGCCAAACAGCGAACATTTTTGCCTACATGGAAGGGACCCTTTGAGATTATAGACAAAATCTCCCCTGTGGCCTACAAGATCCGCATCCCCAAAGGCGGTTTGGCAGAGGGGGAAGACAAGTGGGTCCACATTAACCAGTTGAAGTGTTGCCATCCCAGGCACACTCTGCAACAACTGGAGGAATCCTCTGGAATCCTAGAGGGTACTGTCTCAGATTAATTCAGTTCTAACTTAAAATATCCTGCATATCGCCTATCAAATTCTGAGTTTCTCAATGTGGGTGTTTTCGTTTTTGAATGCAAAAAGAAATGTGCATGTTCATATGTTTTGACTATAAATTTATATGCCACCCCACTATATCAATGGTGGGGGAAAAATGTCTATGAAAAGGTATTGCCGCTCTTCCTTTGTCGTCCTAGGAGAAAGAAAACCTGTAGACTGGCCAAGGAGGACGATCCGGAGACGGGGAGGACGATCCGAGGGGCCCAGGGTACTGCCCAATATTCCCATCAGGACCGGCGAGGAGGACCGATCGATCAGTTCCGGATGGAGGAAAAGATGCTGAACTGTGCCATTTGCAGAATTGGAAGAAGATTATGCGGACAGACCAGTGCATGGGTCAAAACCCTTGTGCACCCGACTCCCCATCGACTCAAATTCAAAGGGCAGTCACGTGGGGGGATTTGTTGGGTGTCCTGACCCACGTTTGAGCTATCATGCTGCAACATTTGGTGCTGTGGGCTTAGAAAATCCAAGATTGCCAAAAAGCCCACAAGTGCGCCAGAATCCAGGAGAACCACGCAGTTTGTGCGCACACCAAAATGGTTACCTAACTTGCCAACCACCAGTGTAAAGAAAGATCTTTGTTAACAAAATCCACTGTTACTGATGTCAAAAAGTTGCTGAAATCGTGGCTCACCGGACCACTTTAAAGATTCCACCCTTTTGTGGGGTTCCACATAACCATTTTACTGTAAGGAGCCCCATCAAAACAATGTTAAGCAGGGATTTACTACCATGTAAGAACCATTCCTGTTTAGAATGCATTCATCCAAGAAAGATCCCAAAATTGCATGCAGTACCCGCTTTGGACTGAGGGCGGCGCTAGTGGTCTAAACTCTGACAGGAGAACTGAGTGCAGTTGCTGACAAAGGGATTTGACTCAGCTGACTTCAAAGGCTGCATTTTAATAAAAAATTAGCCACCTGCTGTTCCCAGAGACCTGAAGCCTGGGAAACCCTCTCACCTCCAGAGATCCACACCAGGAGATAGAATCTCACATGACCTCTTGATTGATAGAAGGCAGACTGGCTGGGAGCCTCCTGGAGACCACACAATAGGCTCTTGCAATTGAATAGGATATGTTGATTTTGACTGTTTCCTGTCAACAAAGGCCTGCCTGCCAGACGACACATGTGACTGACCGACCCAAGTCTTGGAGGCGGACTCCAACACTCTGAGAACTGAATTGAAAGCAAAATATATATTTTACAGAAACACTGATAACTCTTTGGGCCTCATTACGACCTTGGCGGGGATCATGGTGCAATTTGCACCATGGTCCATGGCGCTAATCGGCCAATACCGCCATGGAGGTTGGCGGATTTACCGCCCCATTCCGACCCAGGCGGAGCGGTAAATCCCCAATCCCCATTTTGCCCTTCCCCATTCCCATTCTTGCCCCATAGGGTATAATGGGAGTGGGGAAGGCGTTAATTACGCCACCGTAGAATACGGTGGCGTAATTAACACGAAGGTCCCTTACCGCCATGGATTTTTCCGGCTGCTAAAAGCAGGCGGAAAACTCTCCATGGCGGTAAGGAATCTCGTAGTAGGGCGGAGAGGTACGCCATGCATTACGCTGGCGTAATACCCTCTCCGCCAGGGTCGTAATGAGGCCCTTTGTAATCAAATGACAGGAATGTATAACTTTGAGAGCCTTCATTAAAAAAATGTACCTTCGATTCAAGCCCAAACTCCAATTTGTGTGATGTTCTGGGGCAAAACCCTGCTATTTATGTATACTACAGACTCTGTGTTTAAGCCAGGGACATGTTAATTTACTGGAGTATGTATGGACAGGCCGTGTACATGTGTACAAATCTGGAGAAAAATCTGATGTTGCAAAACCACTAAAAAGCACAAAATATTGCCATTTCTGAATGCAAGCCCCCAGGAAGAGCAGATTTGGACAGGGTATACCTCCTGTGATATGTGATGGGTGCATTTAATTTTAAACAAATGTGTACCTGTGCAAATATGTCTTTTTGATCATATATAGATTGTGTGCAATTTGACAGGGGAGTGTCTGCAAGCCATTAAATGACATCATTCTGACACACAATCCTGCTCTTCAGTGAGAACGCAAAGAATTCTCCAACCTATCAGAACTCTGAAGGGGTTGGGCCTAGTAAGCTTAGCCTCTCCACCCATTTTCAAAACACATAAAAGCAGACAGCCAGGACAGATAAGGACATTCAATTCCATTTGCTGCAACGCGCTCTGCCGGACCACACAACATCCAGAAGATACTAGATTCAACACTTAGACTTTAAAACTGCCAAGAACTTGATTCAGAACTCAAAGCAAGGGCCTAAACCCACAAACTGAGAACTCTTCTCAGTGGGCCTCAGCATCCAGCAAACCTAACAGCGATAGCAGCATCCAAGAGCCGTGCAGATCAGCGCTGGGTCCAGAGAAAGCTGTGCAGAAAGATCCAGAAGCAGTGCTGTACCCAGAGAAAGCAGAGCAGTATCCAGAACCAGAGGCAGAGCAGAGCTGACCCAGACCGCTGTTCGCAGAACCAGAGAGCTGACCCAGACCGCTGTGCGCAGAGACCGTCCGTGGCGAGTGAAGAAAACCTGACCAGATCCGTGGCGAGGCCCATTCTATTTCTAAATATATTGTGAGTACCTAGCAGAACTGTGCAGAACCAATCTCTTAGTTAAAGTAATATAATTCAATCTATTTTAATCTAACCAGAACTGTCTCCTAGAAGTTGTACCTTGTCATTTTGCAAAACTGTCACTTGTCACTTTGAATTTTAACATTCCAAATCCGAAAAACTACCTTTATTTAATCGCTCATATCTCCGTGACCGTTTGTCTTAGAGACTTGCAGTAACTTTCCTCTGAAAGCTGGGAATCTTGGCTTTTCAACGAACCTAGAACCGCATTCCTACTCCGTATATTTTTGCCGCAATCGCGAAAAACTCACTCGCGAATTTGCCGCGATTTGCAAATTTCTCCACGTGTGAAAACCGCAGCTTCCTTGCTTTCATCTGCCCGAAATTCGTTTAACCTGCCAATCATTCCTAGAACATTGCTAAAGTAAGCCTGAACTAATTTAAACCAACTAATCCTCAACCTGAACCTCCAGAGGGAATTAAAATCAGTTTAGCACATTTTCACTTCATTGCCAGCACATATAAAAGCATTTTGGGCCTGTGTTTTAAACTTCTGTAGTCTAAGCTGCTGGGGTGAACTGAATTACATTTCATTGCATTTCTGAGAACTGTGTGCTTTCCTTCCATTTCCTTGCATTGCATAAAGGGGGGGAGTGCATTGCCAGAGAAAAGTGATTACATTGTTTTGTTGAAATCATATTGAGTATTTTCTGTATTGCATTTCATTCAACATTGCATCCATCTGAACTTATATAAAGCATTCTCTACCACCTTATTCTTCTGTTCCTATTCACAAGTGTGCTAGTGCCAGACTATCCATTATTGATTACTGATCAGATTAAGTGTGATATCCAATTATTAATTTATTATAAAGTGTGATATATATCTATATTGTTTAAATTCTCAAATAAACCTTTTAACTTGCAAAACAGAACTACTTCTTGGCTCAGTGGGGTCAAGGGGATTCCAATAGAGGGGTGTTATATAGGGGTAGTCATCCAGAACGCATGAACTGGACATAAAGATATATCAATAAGGGTTTCCATTCAGTATCCCAGACTAGGCATTGACTTAGCTGTAGTGTTGAATTGAATCCTCTTACAGAAATTGTAGAGCGATGTGCAGAATGCACGAAGGCCTTGTTACATGAAAAAGCAATCCAGGCAGATCGCAAACTGGCAAAAGAAAAAAAAAAACTTTAGACATTGATTGAACTGTTTCAACATCCAGAGAAGCACAGGAACAAACAATATTCACGACGAGCACAGCGGAAGAAGAAGGACGAGAGAAGAATGTCGGAACCAGCAAATGCCCCCTCTTGCACCAATGATGATGGAGAGTTAAACGTAGTACATAATAAGGTGAAAAAAGGACATGGTAAAAAGAAGTGTATGCTGGGTCTAACCATAGTAATGCGCATAATGAGTATATTAGCCCCAGTGTTGACCATAACAGTGTTATGGGATCTAGAGGAAATG
The DNA here is from genome assembly GCF_040938575.1 of Ambystoma mexicanum. Classification (NCBI taxonomy): domain Eukaryota; kingdom Metazoa; phylum Chordata; class Amphibia; order Caudata; family Ambystomatidae; genus Ambystoma; species Ambystoma mexicanum. The sequence goes on along the minus strand of NC_090934.1, from coordinate 133,517,215 downwards.
CACTCTCTTGAAGTACTTTTGCCTATGATGAACATTTCCACAACGGACAGCCCAGTCCATGTGATTTCCTATACCTTGTCCCCAATGGAAGAGAAACATAGGGAAGGATCCTAACAAAAAATAATTGTTGTGTTTGTGCCCACCTGCCGCAGCATGGTGGTCAAGGAATGGGATGGTATGTACAGCCCCTGCCCTTAACTTCTGCATGTTATGCTTCTCTGAGTGCCCTATATTATGGGAAATGGAACGAAAGTGAAACTGGTCAACTAGATAAAACAAATATGAATGAATTCGAGGAAGTGATTATGAAACCAGTGGGTTGCTCCATGTTCCACAAAAGACGATTAATTACACCAGCAATAATGCCACAGGATAGATTGTCTGTACCTTATAAAACTTCTGTGATCACGTTCCACATGAACCCACATGGGAATAAGGATGCAGAACCCTCTTCATATACAGTGAATTATAAGCCTCATTCTGTCCCATTCTGTTTAAAGAAAAAGGGTTCTTTCCAGGTAGGAACATTTACCAGATGCAGGAATATAGCATTTCTTGATAAAGAAGTGGAAACAATATATGTGAATATCTAGGATATTAGAAGAAACAATAAATGGAACCACTGATATATTATATAATATGACTCTTGAAGAAAAAGGAATTAGATTAACGTCACTACAAAATAGAATGGCCCTTGATATAATCTTAGTTGATCGTGGCAGTGTTTGCAAAATCGTGGGATCAGCGGGTTGCATATTTGTAAGTGACTCCTCCCCCACGATTTTTTAGGCAATAAGAAAATTGCATGTGTTAAGTTCTGATCTTCACCCCCCTGAAGGCGGTTGGGAATTGAACATAAGCTCCTGGTTCTGGGAAGTGTTGCGATCCCGGGGATGGAAACTATTTGCAATCCTAGTTGCAATCCTAGGAATATTCGTGACATGTTGTTTTTGCATACATTGTCTCCCCATAATATGTACTGAAATTAGCGAAGAGTGTGTACAAATGATGAAACAAAGAAACATTACTAAACCAAGCACTCGCCATAGTAACAAATCTGAAACCATTAAAGAATTCATGGCAATTGATATGGATAATAATAACGAGGAGACAACAAGTGTACATGAGTCCGAATTTGAATCCGATTCCGAATCTAATCCAAATACTTGGTCGGAGGAGGATGCAATGTATGGATGAGACGTTTGGCTTACGGCCAAGAGGAGGGTTTGTCAGTCCAGAAAAACCAAACACCCCTTGAGGGTCCGGAAATAAATGATAATTGGTTGGCCGAAGACCAACCGCCTCATTTACAGTGTAAGAATATATATTCATTAGCCATTAGTTATTACGTAGCTATTAGTTCAACTAGAGTGAAGCCATTTTAAGATGACCAGAATCACCATTTTGTTTTCTCTCTCTTCTCTCTCTAACGTTGCCACTTTGCCTCATGTAAAACTGCTTTGCTATAGATATTATTTCGCTTCAATGGTCCAAGGCTAAAAAACATGTTGAAACATTATACTGGAGAGCAAGACAGAAATGCCGATTCCCTCCCTCACGTATACTTGAAAACAGGGAGCAAGGCATTTAATCAGTACATGAATGGCAGCGAGTCTCCTGAAAGAATAACAATGTACGAAACTAGCATTTAAAGAGTTGAATTATGATCTTCTTTACGGCCCCCCTTTCTGAGCCCAGTGAGGCCCCGGAGCGCGGGCTGACTTCTAGAGCGAGAATCGAAACTTAGAGATATTGAGGCCTGGTATGTGCCAGTCTCCTACGCGCAGCTTGCCAATGAAAAACAAAAATGCTGTGTTCTCGCAAACAAAGAATGGTGTCTGTAAAACTGGAGATTGCAAACTGTTACTAAATATAGTGGTCTAAGGTGTCATATTTGTCACGATGGTAAATCATCGCCTCTAATTCAAAGGGAAATGAATTGAGGGCGGCATCGAATGTGTCATACTGTGTCCTTACTGAGTGTAAGGTGCTCCGTTTGTATATATGTAACTGATGTACGTCTCACACTCTCTTGCGTACCCCGAGGTCTGTTAGACACACGTCGCGGGGCGTGGGACCACTTGGCCAACTGGGACTATTTTGTATTGCAATAAACCCTAGATTTTGGGAACAGAACCTCGTGTTTGGCGTATCTATTCGTGTGTGGTGACTGTGCCTTGTTTCCACATCCGAGGGTCCCTCAGGGGCCCCTTCATTCCCCTCTGCAGCCTCCATCCCACCTGACAATAAAAGCATGTCTAGTGTACCACCTTTATTCTTAAGCTGGTGTCTTACCTCTTTGAAGGTCTCCTCTTACCATTCACAATCCTCCCCCTTCCTTCTCCCCTCGCTGTCCCCTGACCACTCTCTCCTACCTCCCCTCCTCCTGAACATTCCACCCTTGCGACTGCGTCTCCAGCCAAGTCCACACCTGCTGTGGTGTTGTAAAGAACCATGATTTCCCACACATGCTCACCTTCAATTTGGCCGGGAAAACCATCATATATTTAATATTAAGTTCCCTGTGGCGTTGCCTCACTGCATCATAGGTCTTACATTGACGTTGCACCTCCAGTGTGAAATCCATGAAAATACATAACTTTGTGTTCCCTACTTCATAGTAACCTACTCTTCGGGATTCCTGCAAAATGGCATCTCTGTCCCTGAAGTTTAGGATTTTCGCCACTATGATTCTCGGTGGCTCTTTCGGGGGTTGAGCTCTGCCAAGCTTCAACAATCCCTTCACTCCCAGGGTGTCCAAGATATGGTGTTCCACAAAGAGTTCCGTACTGGGTCCCTCCTCTCTCTCCAGGACACCCACCAGCTGGATGTTGCATCATCCTGATCATCTCTCTTCATCCTCCAACCTGGATTCCAATGTTCTGGTTGCCCCTACCAAGCCCGCCACATGATTTTTGAGGAGTTGCAAATCGTCCTCCATAGTACTTACTCTCTGTTCAACTTCCGTGACCCTTTCACACACCTTCCGGAAGTCCGCTCTTATCAGAGATACATCTATAAAATACTTCCTTTGACGTATGAATGCAAGGCTGACAAGGCTCCTTGGTACATCAAGAACCGGCTGTCTAATGCAACTACAGAATTTACTCTTTGCTCCAGTAGGGCCAATAAACCTTTTGTACCTATACACAATCTGAAAAATGTTGGTGCCACCTGTTTTCAAGTGTAGGTTCCAACTCTATTGAACTCTCTTCCCCCTCAAATTGGGAATCTTCCTTGCATCTCTAGTTTCAAGAGAGCATTAAAAACACACCCTTTTAATTCGAATGATTAGTTTTTTCTCCCCTTGTCTGCTTGCTCCCTGGCTAGGTCTCCCTTCTACTTTTTGACCAGGTTTTGTCTTCCTGCGCACTAAGGCCTTTGGGCGTGTTGCGCAATACAACATTAGATAATAATCATAACAATCTTGAAATCCTGCTGCATCATTTACAAAGCTGTCACCCTGAAGTCCCCAAGCTACCTCAGCATCTCGGAAGGCCTACGATCCACCAGAAGGATTTTGTGCAGGCTACAACTCTGCTGGTACAGGAAGGAAAGAACCAGAAGGCAGGACTTCTCTGGAACCGCCTCCCCGTCAAGATCAGACGCACCCCTCTATTCTACAGTTCAGGAAGGAGCTCAAGACCCACTTCTTCAAGGAATGGCTCCTCCTTAACACCTAGGTCCACACACCCTACACGCCCCACCTTAACTCAGACCAGCTATCTGATCCCCACTGTTCCGTCCCCTGGTTGCTTGTTGATCTCTTGATTGACAAATTGTCCACCTTCCACATCCCCCACTGTTAGCTCCCCTTCACCACGATCTTCCACCTATGATTGTAAAGCACTGTGTTGCTTCTCGAAGCTAGGCCCACACTCACTAAATAATGTATATAATAATGTTAATAATAAGTTAATAATAAGAATAGTCCGACATCTAAGCCACACATTAATTGTTTGCACTCCTATATATTATTCTTTAATTAATAATACATTTTAGTCCATTGCCTTAATTGGAGAACAAGTATTTGGTGGCAAAGAAACATTTTTAGATTCAAGTTGCAAAGCTAGATGCTTCATTTTTATTGTGCGGAGACTGCGTCACCAAAGATAGACACATAGCGACCCAGTCACATAAATGGGCGTAACTCTCACTTCCTCCTGACTTGCTCTTTTCTTTCCCCGCGTGAGTCAGAAGTAGGTCAGACATACTCCTGATAACTTTTTGTTGTATTGTCTCTCTCCGAGAGCAGCTCAATTGTAACTCAGAGTTACTCAGGGCACTTTGTGAATTGGAAAGTCGCTCTCTTACTGGTAGTGACAATCCCTACCAGTACCTTCTTAGCGAACCAGCCCCATAGACTGAACCTAGAAATAGGTACCCTGTAGAAATACCCTAAAGCTCTAGGGTAGTTTTGGAAGGCACGGATCTCCCTGACGATTCTTGCACAGGCATAACATTGAAGGGTAAGCAGGAAGTCTAGCAAAATAGGACTCACGTCAGTTGAGAGCACCCCTTCAGGGATACTCGCGTGATTCTTAATGATTAATTTTGAAGCACGATCAAATTTGCTCTGAATCTTTTTCTCAACCCAATTACGGCGACAATGGAAAGATCCCAAGTTATGTGGAAAGCGGGCGATACCCATTAGGGATTTTGCCTCTTTCCTCTCCTTTAGAATAAGAGGTTTAAAATTTCTAATTACATCAATTTGAAGTCAAATGAATACTTGTTAACATGTATTTTCCATACCGCGAGAAAAGGCACCCCGGCGCTGTCACGCTGGCAGAATGCGATATTATTTGAGCTGCTTGACTCCTAATTACCCCATTTCTCATCTTTTATGCATACAAATTTGCTAAAAATAATTGAATTCATTTACAACTGGAAATTAAAACCTGTACGCTCACTTTCACAACTTTCCGCTGACAGATTGCCACTCGCACATCATAAATATCTCATAAGCAGTAAATTTTGCGATATTAAAAAAAAAAAAATCCATAATGTCAGGCGGGCAAGGAATCTGGAATGGAGATGAGGTTTTCGGAGGCTTCGCGTGGAATTAAGTATAGCATTTCACTTTCTGGGATTAATTTTGCAGCACAGTTCAGGAGCAACAATATCCAGCGATGGGCAGATATCGACGATTTGATGCCCATCCTGCCTGCCCTTCCTTCAAACTGAGGACACAAATTAGGAACCATGATATCCTTCACCTCTAGGTTCTCTGCGATGAAGAATACTGATGATGACTTTTTTCATGAAGCATCTTTCCACAGCTTTGCAGACACAAGAATTACTATTTGTAGCTTTATTATGAAAATGTGAAGTCTTACTGCCAAATCTGGAGGCAAAAAAACAAGATAACACCTACCACTACAGACATCATCGGTGACTTTAAAAGGATTAAGGATAAGGCAATATCTTGCAATGGCGCTCTAGAGCTCTGCCTTGCCGATTGAGGAAGGCGGAGTCCAGTGTGCATGCATTAACCAAGACATAATATCACAAATGTACTGAATGATAGCAAGCCAACAACTTCCATTTTTCAAGAGGAAGTGAGATCATCTTTCGGAGGAGCTCCCCAAGCTCTGTCTGTCTGGTCTTTTTATGAATGTATTAATTGTGGGTGAAATGATCGGTGGAGGTTTACAAAGGCTGTGATACAAGTGTGCAGACTGTGGCATCCCAAAGAAGATCACCCCCCAAACAAAATAAATATGGTGCAGAAATATACAGAAGCTGGGGTCATACAGCGGGCAGGGTTGCAGAAAGTGAAGCGAGTTGCACAATGTGTAGTAACCCAGAACACCAATACAAGGAGAAACGGTACAGGGCGTTCTGAGGGGCAACCAGGGGCAGAGAGGTGAGCGGTTGAGAGAGGAGTCTCGGGGTAGTTATCGTGTACATTTCACCATTTAGTGCTCATTGGCATTCCGCTCAGGGAGCTCCCCGCTGCACTATCAGCTTTCTTTGGCAGCAAACATTTTGATGCATCATCTCAGCTTTTGTAGGCTTTTGCAGTTCACTTATGATGTCCTATTCCTATTAGTGATGAGTAGTGATGTCACCATTAGCGTTTATGGCATCATTATGTGCAGCAGTGTACATGGATCCCCTTTTCTTTCTGAATAATTATTGAGAGGATCTAATATTAAGCCACAACCCTACGTAGCGCAATGAAGCCCTTAAGGGCAGATGTGTGCACTTTACAAGTAACTAAAAACATCACAGGCGTTCACATATTATATTGGGGCCAAGGTAACCCATGCTGTGTACTGTGAGAATTTTGCTATCCACTGAGGAGTTCTCTGACCAAATGGAGGAACGGTGCTTATGGCAATTTTCAATAAATGGTCTTGAACTCTGAGTTGACTTCCAATATACTGATGTAGCTGTCTCTCTCTTGCTCTCTCTCTCTCTCTCTCTCTCTCTCTCTCTGTCACTCTCTCTATCTCTCTTGTGCCATCTCGCTCCCTTTCTCTCCCTTTCTTATTCCCTTTCTTGCTCTACACTCTCTGCCTCCCCCACCCTCTCTCTATCTATCTCTTTGCATTACTATAGGCCTCTGTCTCTCCCTTTCTCAGGGTGAAAGTCGCATTGTCTGGAGCACATGTGCTAGAGCCACCCCAGCTGTTGCTGACAGTAGCGCTACCAGAGAAAACATCCTAAAGCTTTTGTCCTCCTTATTGTTTTATTTTATTTTATATACATGGTTGCTGGCTCTTGGATAATTTGTTTTCAATATTGTTAATAAATTGACTGTTTATTCTAAATCAATGTGTCTTATTAATATTGGTGGAGTGTAAGATGTTTTTGTAAATACTGGGATAGGGTGCGTTACATTTTACATTTTTATTAGTGTCTGGAACTCTTGTACTTTAAGATGTGTATGATGCCTCAGGTCCCAGTCATTTGGGCCCCCAATATTTAGAATTTAAAATATGTACCTTCCTTGAACAGATCTTTTATTCAAGTGTCACATTTCCCTTTCACGTTGCTTGGTCCCAATCGGATATCCATGGAGACAGGACCATGATCAAATCAGGTGGTCAACCAATTGCCAGCATCTGTGACCATTTGGGTCAGTCTTTGCCATAGGAAGATTGTATTGGCAAGTGAGTATGTGCGAAGCACCTGCGAATAGAAGGAGACATCCAATTCGTCCACGGATGTCATGCTCTAGTTGTCTACCAGCCCCCTAGCTTAGGTTTGGCCTTTAGCCTAGCCAACATCCCCAGACCGGAGTCAATATCCTGGCATTTGATGAGTCAAGGGCCTGGTTAGCTTCAGTGTTCAAGTCACCTGCCAGGATTCTCTCCACCTCCCTATGGGACTCCAAAGGATTCAGACATTCTCTCAGAAATGTGTCTTGGACATGGTTTGATGAGTAAAGAGGCGTTAGGCCTCCTTCTGTGTCACCCGGTCTGCTAAAAAAGTGCCAGTATTCATGACTACCAGCACTTTACCAGACCGGCCGATTACGGGTTTCCCGATAGGGCACCTGGGTTACCTCCAGCTAAAAGGTGTAGGTAAGGCAGTCGCCCTACCGGCATAAAAAGGTGCCATTACCGGCACCAGTATTGCTGGGGCCGGTAATGTTGGAAAATCCCCTCATGGAGTCCTATGGTAGTCTGTGAATGGGGGGTAACACTGTCACTTCCGGCACCCGTAATCCAGCGGCAATGCCGCAGGACTGGGTTCCAGAAATGATAACAACATTTGCCAGTATTCTGGCGGCTGATGCCAGGATATCGGCAACATTCTAATGAGGCTGATTATACTGAGTCTTTCCTCTCTCCCAGTTTTCTGTGATTGAGATTTCCACTGTCTACCATGAGTGGGATATCTCCCTGAAGTAGGGTATCTACCCTTGCCCTCTCTGATTTGACACAAGCAAAAAACACAGAGACAAGCAGGAATGTGCATGCGGAGAGAAGATGTGTTTCCTGCAATCGAACCATGTCCTATTCTATCTCCTGAGGGCTCTTAGTTCCCTGAATAATAGGGCTCACCTATGTGGGGTATTGGGGCCTCCTACATTAAGTGACCATATCCGGACCGTGTCTTCCCTTCTGTAGGATTACGCTGTGTGCAGCCCTTTGTGGTGAGTGCCCTGTTTTGCTCCTGCTTTCCCAAGTCAAGCAATAGAAGATGGACAGTTTCAAGAAAAAGTCTTCATCGTGGGAAAGACTTCTCCTCACTCAAGGCCTTTCCCCGACTTGCCTGAGTGTCTTCCTTGAAGATCAACACAAGACTAATCGATGACTGGTTTCACCGGTGCGTCCCAGGGTGGCATTTCTCTCTCTCAAGGCATACCCATTCTTATCGAAGAACATGCTGTGACCTGACCTGACATCATTACACACCATAGACAGCACAATCCTCCCCAACAGCATGATTTCCCCCAGGAACAAACATCTCCAAAAAGATTAGCAATGAATTTGGTGTCTGGTCATGTATTCCCTTCCCATGGCTCCTGTGCCGGCAGAGTTCATGGTGCTCCCAGAACACCACCTATGAGCCAGCACATTTTTCTCAATGTAAGACTCATCTGTCAATTCCTTTTCAAAAATCATTGTAAAATATGACTTTTAAAATGAACAATAGCTTAAAAAAAAGGATGAACAATGAGTCAACCCATGGGAAGCCCATGTAGGTGTGTGTGTCTTTATCTGGGATAGCTGATACATATAGGGAAACATCAACTATGTACCTATGTATTACAATCTTTGATTAGCGCTCGCCCAACCCAGAGGATCTCAGAGTGCCTTACATGATTCAAAGGTTGAAAAGGTGGGAGCTGAAACAGAAGCTTCATATGTTTTCAGGACAGATCAGAAAGACTGGGAGAGCTAGAGCTCTTGTGGACAGCTAAAACATCCACCAAATAGAAAAATAAAATGAAAATGAAAAATAAGGGGTTGTCCCAAGAGCGATAGCTACTGAAGCTACTGAAGCTAGGGTCTTGTGATAGGCAGAGGTATGGCTTATGAAGAACATCCAAACAAGGAAACAAGTGCAACTAAGAGACATACAGACCTTTTGCTCTCAAAGGCAAGCTATACTGATAGTGACCATAAGAGACACGAATGTTCAATGGGGAACTTTCTGTGCCTCAACATCCACATGTCCTCATGTTTGTACTTCATCATCCAGTCATTGCAAAGCGGTAGTGTTGAGCTTGAGCCGGAAGAGAACTATCTTATGGTTCCTGCTCCTCAGCGGTCCCTGCGCCTTCTTCCGTTCATTCTCGAAAAAGCTCCATACCTTCTTCTGCTGTTGCTCCCCTTACCATGCGGTTTGGTGTCTACATCATAGACTGAAGGGAAATGTCCAGGGGTATGTCTTCTTCTCTGACTGTAATAGTCCCACTACTCACTTCAATTCCCATCTACATGCTAATGCGTCCAGAGCAAGGTTGTTCTAGCGTCCAGAGCAATGTTGTGCTAGCGTCCAGAGCAATGTTGTGCTAGAGTCCAGAGCAATGTTGTGCTAGAGGCCAGAGCAATGTTGTGCTAGAGTCCAGAGCAATGTTGTGCTAGAGCCCAGAGCAATGTTGTGCTAGAGGCCAGAGCAATGTTGTGCTAGAGCCCAGAGCAATGTTTGCTAGCGTCCAGAGCAATGTTTGCTAGCGTCCAGAGAAATGTTGTGCTAGAGGCCAGAGCAATGTTGTGCTAGAGCCCAGAGCAATGTTTGCTAGCGTCCAGAGCAATGTTGTGTTAGAGTCCAGAGCAATGTTGTGCTAGCGTCCAGAGCAATGTTGTGCTAGAGTCCAGAGCAATGTTGTGCTAGAGTCCAGAGCAATGTTGTGCTAGAGCCCAGAGCAATGTTGTGCTAGAGGCCAGAGCAATGTTGTGCTAGAGGCCAGAGCAATGTTGTGCTAGAGGCCAGAGCAATGTTGTGCTAGAGCCCAGAGCAATGTTTGCTAGCGTCCAGAGCAATGTTGTGTTAGAGTCCAGAGCAATGTTGTGCTAGCGTCCAGAGCAATGTTGTGCTAGAGCCCAGAGCAATGTTGTGATAGAGCCCAGAGCAATGTTGTGCTAGAGCTGTATGAAGTTGTCCAAACATTGGATTGTGCATTTGTTTGTGGCTGCTGTGATTATTTGCTCATTCTGGAGGCTATGTATCTTGATTGGGATGTCCTGAGTGGGGAGGAGAGGTATTGGAAGTCTTTCCTTGGGCTCCACCCAGTGGGCTCCATCTGTCAGGTAGGTGGCATCTGGCTGGTCCCCCAGTATGCACCAGAAGTGTTGCCTGAGGCATGCCTTGCTATCTTTTCCCTATGCGCACACTTTCAGTGCTCTCATGAGTATGTTGTCTCTTCTTGAGTGGTTTTCAGGTCATCACACTTGTCACTTGTGCTGGCCTTGTGCTGGCCGGATCATCACTGAGCAATATTTAAAGGCATCTATTTCCAAGTTCTTTGTTTTACAGGATTCTCTTAGAGTGAAGATATCTGCCTCAAAATCAGACACCAAGATCCTCAACCATTTTATATTTTCTGTAATGGTCTCAGTCAAGTCTACCCTCAAGGTGGTAATTTCGTCCTTCAAGAAAGATTTCATATTATTCTTGAGTACACGCAGGGGGGGATACGCACGTTTGCTTCTGCATAGTGATTGCGGATTTCCCGGAAGGAGGAGGTGGTGCCGTGGGGGCTGCCTGGAGCTCGTCCGCTCTCATGCTTGCCTCCTCGTAGACCGCTGGAGGCTCTCTGTGGCTGACATTGTTAGTAGCTGCATCATCAGCGAATGTGGCTGTTCCTCCAGTGTACCTCTCACTTGCTCTCCCTCTCGCTGGCCTTGGGGTTCAGAGCGGGGAGTTGCCAGGGCCTGCCGGGAGGCTTTCCTGCGGTCTGCAGGATTTAGCATCTTCGGAGCAGCTGCTCGTGGTGGATGGTTGCTGGCCGCCTGTTCCATCCAAGCGGAGCCAGGAGAGTTGGAGGAGTAGAGTATCGAGATGCTGGTGCTGGAGCTGCCCATGGAGCGGCCGGAGGATTGGTGCCTAGAGGCTGGCATCCTGAACTTAACCAACCAAGTTGGGCTTGTGTTCACAAAACATTACTATTTTTTCAAGCCCTTCTACTAGTTTTATGTTTCCCTGGATTCTGGAGTGACCCCTATTAATATTTGCTTCCCACATAGTTATTTTTGTTGGCTGATATTGTGTCTTGCAACACTGCATGATGTTGCTTGACTTTCATTTTGGCTGTTTTTTCTGGTTCATCGTTACATTTCCTCTTGATGGTTTTTCTTTGTATTTTTTCTTCTCCTATCCTGCCTTTGTAGGCCATCTTCTCTATTGCCATACCATCACATTCCTCTTTGTAAAGTGGCTTGGCATGTGTTCTATAGAAGTATTACAAATGCAAATACAATACAGCTGCTCTTTGGAAAGGGTCACATTGGTGTTGCCCACCGCATGAGTGCATGGGTCACATTGTGCTTGAATAGACCCCTGAGCAACAGAGTGATCCGCGTCTGTTGAGGTTCATGTGGTGGGGGCGCCCCACATCCTGTCCACCAGGCAGCCTGTCTCTGTTTTGTGGATGGCATAGGCATGAGGTCAGCTACCACCAGAGCACTTGTCCATAGGAGTCCACATTCACATCCATCTGGGAATGGTTTTAGGAGACTTCTGCAACACACCCACTCAGCCCATTGGAGACAGAGTTGCCTGGATGAATGCTGTGGATTTCTTCTGAGTGCAAGTAAGGGGGGTGGGGGGGCTTTCACAATTCTCACAAAGTCCCAGAGCATAGCAGGCCACACCTTAACTGCTCAATAAACACCAATACATTTGCTAGCAGAACGAGAGAGTCAGTTTGTGAAGTAGGGTGCATCTGTGAGGTTGGTGTGGCCAACCTCTCATCAAGGTCCACAGGGTTTCACTACGTTTCGTGTGAGTCCGAACAGTTCCAGTTGAGTCGCCCACAGTTCTGCCCCGGACCCTCCCGTGCTCAGCATTTTAAAACAGATCATTAGTTCAATCTGAGCATGACTGTAGAAGGAGAGGCAAAATGACGTGAATTATCAGCAAAAGAAGGGAAATGTACGCTTGTCTTACTGAGCTAATCACAGCATCTAAATCTGGAAAAGAACACATGCATTATTTTCTGATAGAAGGTTTTCATTCCAAGATGGACAGTTTGGTACACTCCTATCATACATATTTCAATACTCCCATGAGAAAGAGGAAGGTGACAAATAGCACCAACGAGGGTTCCTGGCTGTTTTGAATTGGACTAAAGAGCTTTTTGGGAACATGAAAGTGCCCACAAATATCTTTATTTGAAAAATACATCTGTCATAAAAGGGTTGTATGAGTCAATCAATAAGTACTAAACAAACAAAACCGTGGGTTTCCACACGGTAACCCCATATGCACTCCTCACAGGATAATATCCCTTAGGTAATTAGAGCAATTCACTATGTCATAAGTGATTAATATGCATTGCTCTCAAGTAGAGAGCGGGTGCTCAATCATAGTAAACTTGAAGTACTGGCAATGAAGCCAATATAGTAACTAAAAAGATGTTCCAACAAAACTATAAACATAGTTTTTTTTTGTTTTAATACAACAAGAATAGCAATTTTCCAGAACACAACAAAATTCGCCAAATGTTTTCAAATAAATACATAAGTAACTAGTGTTTACAACATTCACACTAGCATTTTTATAAACTCATTAAAGTCTCTGAAACACATTCCAAATAGCACCATTAGATTCAATCATTTGCCTACGCGTTTCGGATTATCACAGAATCCATCCTCAGGGCTAAGGTAACTATTTGTTCCCATTCTTCATAATGTTTCACAGTTCAGATCTCTAAAAAGTAACCAAAAGATATAATCACTAATAATCAACATACTCGACCTTAATTCAATCACTAGCAAGAAACGCTAGCACACCAACCTTATAATCCATCAGCAATAGGTGTTGTCAATTCGTAGAACCAAACTTTACGGGACCTCAGTGCACGACTGGGACCAGTAGCAGGTAGGCGTGGGACTCTGAGTATTCCAGTATCCTACGGGGAAGGGGAAAGTATGCATATGTTAAATAGGGAGAACCGCACTACATGCGTAGTGAACACCTCCCTACGACCTCAAAACAACTCCTAGCACAACATAAAGACACCTACAAATGGGGTACAGAATTTAATTAAATCAAACCAACAGGGGGGCATCTAACCAACTACGTCTCAGAGTGAACAGTCAAGGCTGTGCAACTCAGAGGGGCAGATAAGCTTTTGCATGGAGCAACCAGGTTCCACCTAACCTGGGTCCAGAGACGTGTAGCCGTGTAGCTCAATCAATAAGTGCACCATGCACACTGAGCTTGGTGCTCATTTAATTTTTCACAATGCTATCTCTTAAATTAAAGCATGTCCAAACATGACCCAAACATACTTATTCAAACAGTGTTCACAATTAGATCTGAGAACGAAATTGTTGCAACATCTGTCATTTCATTGGTGTCCAGAATGACCACAAGTCAAGTAAGCATTTGCAAAGAGAACAGATTGTCTTCATGAATTACTTGCTAAGCACTGCTTAGAGTGTGTAAGATAACTTTTCCTGTACAACAGAAAGTCATTTTTGAAATATTTTACAGCTGTTAGCTACGATGTTGTTGTGGTCTTGTGGCTAAATTCCTTCCTCAGAGCCATGCAACAGGGTGTTTGAATCCCGGATGTGGCCATTGTTTGTCAGGTGGGGGGCAGCCTATTTGTTTTTTAATTAATAGAGTGGTGGAGGGTGGCGTAGGACCTCAGAAAATATTGGACGTGTTCCCTCGACGTGTGCTCTGTATTTACTGGCTTGGATTCTACAGCAAAACGCCATATATTATAGCTTATATCTCAATACACTAAAAACACTTTCCACATTCTACAGGCTCTACTTGAAATGGCTACAGGTTGATGTGAGTTCTGCAAAAACGATAGCATAAACTATACATTTGTTCAAATTCTGCAATGTTCAAACTAGTCACTACGGTAAATATTTAAAAAGATGTACAATTCTGTGATATTCTACAGAATTATAACATAAACTGCTGAATATATTCCTTTCAAATAGGGAAATACGTTTTAAAAGCAAAAAGCAAAGTCTACAAAGAGCAAGAATAGCAAAGTTAATGTGCAAACACTGACTGCATACCATTACAAATTCAACCATGAAACTGGAATTATAAACACTCACTCCCTACCCCTACAAATGAAACCTTAACCATCACTTCAGCTATAGTATTGCTGTAACCTGCCTAATACTTGAAGTGCGTGTTAAGGTGTGATTTGTAGTGGTTTGGAGTGAGAGTTTGTGTCTGACTAGGACTTTCATTTAGCTTTGAATACTGTTGTAAACTATAGTGTATACCATTCATTTGTACAAATACTACAGTGTGCAAACCTTGAATTGCAGTGTTTATTGCAAAATATTACCGAATTCCATGGCTTACTGCAATATACTGTGGACTACATTGCATTTGCGGTTTCATAGTTCCAAACGCAGGATTACATCCTCGGATATAGCCTGCATTTTAAGCGTCCAGGGGCAGCTAATCAAACATTTGCAAGAGTTCTAAAAAGGGACCAAATGCTTTGCTAATATAGAATGGAGGTTTTGTCACAATCCGTGTTATCTAAAAACATTTGCAGTGTCAAAAAATAAATCATACTGTTTTTTATACTGTGTTTGCTACATATCATACAAATACATTTGTTTGCTACATTTTTCATGGTACTCATCAAACATGGTCCATAAAACAGTCTGTTTCCCTTGTGAAAACACTTTTAGGCAATACAAATTGGGGCTGAATGGTTTGCTCCATTCCTGATTATCTAAAGAGAAAAATCGGTGCTAAATCAATTTGCTCCACTTTCTTGCACCAGTGCAAAGCTTTGATAATCTGGCCGCTGATTGGCTCAGATGCACAAGCAAGGTCCTAGTAAACAATGATGTATGCAGTTATCGCAGGCTTCAGTGTATTTCAGAGGTGTTCTCTTTGTATTGGTATTTAACGCACATAATCAATGCTCTGGCTAGTGTCATTCAAGGGGAAATAATGTAGTCAGGGCTGTCAGGGAGCCAAGACGCGGCCTGGAGCGTTTTAGCCGGAATGGATGCGCTCCGTCTTGGTTTATCAGCGGGACGCATTGCATGACAGCAAAACAAGAGATCTTCTTAAAACAAGACAGAACGCCCCGGGAGCGCTCTTCCTGAAAGATAAAGGGACCTCATTCCAAGAAGCCGCTATCGGAAGCATCTGCGCGTGCCGAGCAGCACATAACAAATTAGTTCCATCAGCGAGGGGGGAGCAGAGATGGTCGCCTCATCACCCCCATCAAGTAATGTACAATAGACGCAGTGTAGTGGACACTGCTCAGGACCGAGTCATTGTAATACATTGCACGCTTCAGCACATTTCTCCAATTCTTTTAAATTTGTATTATTTTCCTTAGAGTCTCAACATGAAGTGATATGCCACTGAGAACATTCTGGAGGCTGTCCGATTCTTTATTGGAAGCTGTTTATTTATTTATTTGTTTGTTTTGGCATTTGTAGAGCGCACCGAACCCAGAGGCATCTGGGCGCTTAAGCATGTGAAGGTCGGTTACAAGTGTTCCTTACATAGTGGTAGGTTACAGACTTGGGTGACATCGGTTACATATACATTGGGTTACAGTGGTTACACGTTACATTAGGTTACAGTTTAGCAGACAAGTTAGGACATAGTTGTTACATGGTTCCCCGGAGGTCAAGGTAGGAGGTAAGGATCTGGTGCAGGTATGTATGTAGTTGAGGTGTTTCTAAGAGTCTTGGGAGAAGAGCCAGGTCTTGAGGTCTTTGCAGAAGGACCAAACAGAAGGGTCTGATCTCAGGGCCAGGGGCAAGGAGTTCCATTGTTTAGCCGCAATCACAGGGAAGCTGCAGCCTCCAGCTTTTTGCCGTCTGAATCTTGGGATGGTAAGATGGGGAGAGTAGGCTGATCAGGCTGGTCGTATGTTATGGGCATATAATGGATTTCATTGGATATAGTAGGGCTTCAAGCTCAAAACCTTACTTAACGTGGTTAAAGCGAGTCTCCTAAACATGGGCAGTTCACACGACCCCCAAGTCTCTTCACAATCTGTAAATATGGGCAAACCTCTTCTAATAGCAAACAGGAGTTGGCTGATGGGCTCACATCCCTCATCCTAATTTGCGTCTTGCACCTTCCATTGGAAATAAGAGTTTACTAAGAAATGCTTATAGTTTTCTTTTAACTTTTTTATTTTTTTATTTTGTCAAGTATATTTGGTGCATAAAAAAAACTTTTATGCCAGCAATGAAAAGAAAACAAAAAACATAACACAAATATATATAGTTACATTTTTCAAGTGCATTTAAATTCACCAACATTTAAAACCTAGTATTGCAAAAAACTTACACTACCTCTATCACCATAAGTATTGCTTCCAGAACATTTCAGCATTTCCAGCCAAATGTGATAGGCTGCTGCTGTGGGAAGTGTGGAGATTTTGGCTAAATAAAGTAGTGCCAAGAATGGGTCAGTTTTAATAGCTTTAGTCCTACTAGCAAACTTGCTATAACCTTTGCTGCCCATATTCATCAAACTACAGCAAGAAGTTAAAATGTGTCGTGTAGTTTCTATTTCCGAGTGGCATAAACGACAAATTCTCAAATGATGAAGAATACTAGACGATGCTCCAATGCGAGATAGAGTGGGCAATACATTAGACTGAAGCAATATAATAAAATGCCTAATTTGAGAATTATTTGTTTTAATAATATATCCAACAGGTGCTCTTACCGGTAAAGCCTGCCTAACATTATCTGTAGCACTCGATATGTCCACTCCTTTTTTAATGTACATTATCCTATACAATATAACAGCATCTTGTTTTTCAATTCCTTCAGTGAAGAACCCAAATTAATCCGGGTCTCCACTATAAAACCAATATCATTATGAAAGGTTCCAACAGCCAAATTAAATTCCCTGGATACATGGTAGGGAAAGAATTACCGAAAATGATATCAGCAAATAAGCTAGAGTTTGAATTATTCTTGTCTGTCAGTTTTTTTTTTTTAAATACAAAGCTGATTAAACAATACAAAATGCACGTATAATGCTAATTAGTAGGCTTGTCAAGTGCATACATAACTCTGATTGGCTAATATCCGGTCTACCACTTGACAGGCCTAATCTTTCTGCCCTAGCCTAACATGTTTTAACTTCTGTTTCATCTCCCACCTTTTCAACCTTTGAACCTTCTAAGGCGTTCCAAGACGCTCTGGGTAGGACTGGCGATGAACAGAAATTCGAATAAACAACTAAATAAATAAATATTCGAGTCTGTATAGTTCTGAAATAAATCTAAGAGCCTGTGGATTTGCCAGAGTCGCACAGCCACTATCGTTTAATGGGCACTCTTACAGCCCCCATCCAGTTCCCACTTACCTGCTCCCCCACTCTCCAGCTGCCTCTGTCCTCTATCACCCAGCACACACCTTTGCACCGCTTACCTCTCCCTCTCTTTTGCCCTTGTTGCCACCCTCATCTACATCACATCACCGGCTGGCTTCCTGCTCAGCTACTAATGGCCCGGAAGTCCGATGCTTTCAGAGCATTTACTCGGGTTTCCAGGGCATTATGAGCAGGTATAGCTTACAGGTGAGGCCTATGAAGCTTAATTACCACATGGATTCCAGTATAGAACTTTTCTCTGCCAATCAGAATGCTCAGAATCAAGCTTATCATCTCAGGGTCTCATTTTGGCTTTAGCAGCAGCCTGGCAAGCAGCACAGAAACAATAGACTTTAGCTGTTTAAAGGGAGAGAGGAATGTGAGCGTGATAGAGAAAGAGCCCCTAAAGAGGTAAAGAAAGAGAGAGACAGAGAGAGAGAGAGATAGTGAGAGAGAGAGACAGAGAGAGAGAGAGATAGTGAGAGAGAGAGAGAGAGAGTTCAGAGAGAGAGCGTATATGGCGCAAGTAGCAACACACAGGGTTATAGCAAGTGCACTTCAGGGGGCGAGAGAGAGCCCAGTGTTAGGGAGAATTCTCATAAATGTGCTAATTTCCCTTACCTTTTGAGACCCGCAGCAACTTTGCTGGATTTGTAGGACTTTAATTCTTACCTGGAAGGAGTGTGAGTCTTTTTTCCCCACTCTTTCATGTATTTTGATGTGTGTTTCACTTTTGTGTTCTTTGGATATGGAGTTTTAGACACCTCCATAGGCATCATCTTTTTCTTGTGCGTCACACAGCACCCTCAGTGCAGTGGCACAGGGGTGTCTTTCAGACTTCCCAAGGTTTAAATATCTTCTCTGGCACTGACTACTGTCTCCCAGTGAATGTAAAGTTAAATTGACTTTGCTAGTCTTTTTAAATTGCTAGACCCAACACAGACTGCCTTACAGCAGAGTGCTGGAGGGAATACCTAGTATTCCCTATGCCTAGACAACTCATGTAACCCTCAAAAGCTACCCTTTTGTCTCAGAATGGTGGTGGCAGTCATATACCATGATTTTCCCGACCGCAACCCATTCAAGTGCTGCGGTAGCTAAAATCCAGCGGAGCCATGTTTTTCAAGATGGTGTCTGAGTCCTCTCTGTGAAAACAGGTTGCAATCAACTTTTTTCACCATTTCTTTTTGGAAAGGTCCTTCTAGTGTTTGTCTCTGCGTGGCAAACCAGGTTCGGTTTGCCTTTGGCAGGCTTCAGTACTGAAGCCCCCCTCTGGTGACTGAGTGTCTGGGGTGGACAGGATGTGAGGGAGGTGCCCGAAACTCTCTGTGCTTAGCCTCCTAGGAGACCTGAATGCACTCTGGTGTGAATGGCTGGCTGACTGTCCGGCAAGGACAGCCACCCTGCTGGGTGAGTGGCAGCTAGGCTGGAATGAATGGGAGCAAACTGTTTAAAAGCAGGTCTCTGGGACTTGGAAGGCAGAGTCGACCACTGGAACGAAAGAACCGAAGACGAGCTGATGGAAGACAACTGCTGCAACTCCTGGACCGTTGGTTTGCCCGGTGAAGCCCTGCTGCAGGTCCCAATAGCCTGAAACTCCCTCGACAGAGAAGCCCCTTCAAGGACGACTTCTTCCCTTGAGCTGGTGGGAACAACAACCAACAAGCCACCAGGAAACGATCTCCATAATGGTCGAATTTTCTTCAGAGTGCTGTTGAAAACCGGATAGCCAGAAGGATACCAGTTTGTGGACTTTAAGGTGCTCACACCTTAAACCAACATTTTGCCAAGCTTGTGGATCCGTCCCCATGCGGTGCAGGAACCTCCCAACGTCCTCCTTCTAGTCCCCACGACTGAGGCCCAGGAACAGTGAGATCTGCAGGAACTGTTAGGAACAATTGCCTCAGCTACAGCTTTTCTTCTTTGCAAAGGTACTGTGCAAACACGGTTGAGAAATCCTCTCTGCCTCGGTGAAAGTTTGTGACACGTTCTCAACTTTGGAGTCCTGTTCGCTCCTAATCCGACATATAACTCTTTTTTGTGCAAACTACTTCTAAGAACATTGGCAAAGATTTTCAGGCCAATTCATGGAATTAATGTGCCCTGAAAATGTTAGCGCAAGCGCGTGAAAGCATGCAAATCGCAGCGCCAGTGCGAAAATTGCAGCGAAACCCGCGCACAGCCATTCATGGAAGTCCGTGCGCATGGAAATCCATGGATGTGCGCTAAAATCCTGCTTGGCGCACGCTGGCGCACACGTCTTCAAACAGCGTGCGCTAAGCACAAATAGCGCAGCGCACACAACAAAAGTAGGCGTAACACGTGGCGTGACACGCGGAATGGGGAACAACGCGTGAAAATGTGGGTGTCACGGGGAAGTACAGGAGGCAAGTGCGCGGAATGCCCACACACTCGCCTACAACACGTATTCATGGAATCGAACGGGGCCAACGCGTGCGCCAAAAAGACGCGCTAATCCGGAAACACTTACGCCAGCAGGAAGCAGGCGTACGTGGACCAGCGCAGCATAAAAGTGCGTGCAAAACACAAACAAGCTCAGACCAGGATGAATATACCATTCCTAGCAGCAGTGGTCGTGGGATACCGCAGGAGGAGGAGGAGGATAGTCAGGCCCAGAATTTTTACACCCAGAACCAGCCTTTTTGGGATGCCTGATGACCAGGTGCATGGGAGGTACAGGTTTCCACCTCACATAATACTCGACCTGGTGAGTGAGTGGGAGGATGACCTCACATCATCCACCCTGTGCTCCCAAGCACTCAGTCCCTTGGAGAAGGTCCTTAATGTACTGCACTTCTTGGCCACTGGCTCATTTCAGCGGACAACTGCCATAGTGGGGGGGGTGTCACAGGCCACGCAGTCACACTTCCTGCACCAGGTGTTGGCCATCATGACTGCACGCGCATCAGTCCGCAGGCACATATACCTGCCCAGAACACCTGCAGAAAGGCAGGCTGCCGTCCAGGATTTTTACGGGGTGGCACAATTCCCCAAAGTGCTAGGTACCATTGACTGCACCCATGTGGCTCTACGTCCTCCCACGGCAACTAAGCACATCTACAGAGACCGCAAGCACTGGCATTCCATCAACGTGCAGGTAGTATGTGATGCCAAGGGAATCATCACCTCAGTATATGCCAACTATCCAGGGTCCACCCACGACAGTTTCATTTACAGAATGTCAACCCTAAACCGGGACCTAGAAGCTGGGCGCCATGGTGATACATGGCTGCTTGGTGAGTATAAATGCGACTGCACATGCATGCATGTCAGATACTGAGTAATGTCACAACCCCACTAATGATACCCATCACCACCTCCCCAGGGGACAGTGCCTACCCTCTGAGCACCCACATGATGACGCCAATTCGGAACCCCAACACGCCACCCGAGGTAAGATACAACACAGCTCATATTGCAACCCGGGGCATAGTGGAGCGCACATTCGGAGTGCTCAAGTCACGCTTTTGCTCCCTTGACCGCTCTGGTGGGCAGCTGCAATACGCGCCCCGAGTAGTGTGCAGGATCATGGTGGCAGCATGTGTCCTGCACAACGTTGCAACACGCCGGGGCCTGCCGGTGGACATGGTGGTGTCCCCACATCCCCAACCACATGCCCGGCCGCTGTGCATGGGAGGGGAAAGGGCACGTGGTGAGGCAGCCCATACGCAGCAGGTGGCTAATTAATTCACATAAAACCACACCCCTGTGGAGTGCACACAGCCCTGGCACATACCAGCTGACAATCAATGATGATGACATAAGGGACAGTCAACTGTCACAACCATACCAGCCTGAGATTGGTCATCTGGAAGTGTTACATTGTGTGCATCCCTACCTACCCAAACACCACCAATGCTGTGTCATCAAATGACATACATCTATGCTTGAAAACTCATTAGCCCCTGCAAAATACAACATGTCACCCAACCCCTCCCCAGCTCCACCACCAACCACACCATGGCATGTCATGCAATGTGAAAGCAAAGAAAGCAATGCACAAAACCTAACACAAGTGTCACAAAGTACACTCTCCCTAATGGAAAGTGCCCACACACAATATGCTCCCAGTAATGTAGACCCAACAACACACATGACCAAATACTTACCAACAATACAATGCAGCAACACATCAAAAATAGCAAAAACATGACAGTACTCAGTTAAAGTAGTGGTAGCCTTACAACCTGATCATGACATCACATCGACCCCTTCCAACTGTACTGTGTTGCTGCCACGCAAATGTGTAAGTGTACTGCATACAACATGAACTCCATCTCCAAAGTAGACGGCCTTGTGAAGACATGAGGAATGAACCTGCAAATTAGGAGGAAGACATGGATGCACAAGCACATATCAATACACCATGCAGTGTACAATACAACAACAATATCCACTAGGAATGTATACACAGTATTGACTACAGACTGCCCACACAGCTCATGGGAGCCAAACGTCACTGTGTAATTCACTGTCACTTGGGCACACCCTTTGCAAGCCCATGGAAATGGGAAGCAGGAGGGGTGTGTGTCTCACGAACCCAAGCATCTAACCCAAACTCAGGACAAGCCTGCATGTGCCCAGCCGGAATACAGTGGACGCCCACGGGAGCTACACAAGGCAACACACTGTAAAAAAAAAATCCCCAAAAAATGGCCATGTGGGGGTAGGGGGGCGGGGGAGGCCACCCAGGAGGTTCGAGGACAGGGTGCACACCAACACCCACCTGCGTGGATGTTGCGAAAAGAAAATACCTCCTTGGGCTTATGGCCTGCACGGCTGTGCCATTGTGGGAGAACTGCTGTTGCTCTCTTCAGCCTCTGCTGCTGCATCAGGAGGTGGTGGCACTATGGGAGGCAGCCCACGCAAAGCCCTGGTATGGTCCTCAATGGCAGCAAGCATGCGGGTCTGGAAGGTCTGATTCTGGAGGATTAAAGTGCGGAGATCCCCATGCACCACCTCACGGATTGCATGCATTTCTGCACGCATGGCCTTGCATGATGCCCGGATCTCCTCACGTATTGCCTGCATCTCAGCTGAGAGCGAACGTGTTAGCTGCTCCAGCTGCTGTTCTGCCCTAAAATTACTGGAAGCCTCAAGGTCAAGCAGACTCTGCCTGAGGTTATGTAGTTCTTCCCTCAGGGCTTCCCTGTGGGCCTGGGAATCTGGCGCAGAGTCTTCAGTGCCACCCGTTGGTCCCGGTTGGACGCCAACATGTCTTCCCTGTGTGATTTGTAAAAGGAGTCTGTTTCCTGCTGTTGTTGCTCCATCTGCCTTTCAGGGGGGATAATGGAAGTGGCAACCCTCTCCATTGCCTGAGCCATCATTTCAACTGATGCTGCCTGTTGGGTCGCTATACCGTACATGGAGTTCTCCCATACGGTATTGCCTGGTGGCGTACGGCCACCGCGTCGACGGGCACCACACCTGTTTGGGGCAAGGCGATCTGCACCTTGCTGTGCTGGCACTGACTGAGGCTGCAGGACTGCATTCCCCCTCTGATCTGCTGGCCCAGGAACAGGATCAGATGCTGTGGAGTGTGACCCTGCATCCGTAACCGCCAAAGGCGGACATACCAACACTGACATCCCCATAGAGGGTTGTACCCCTGGTGCAGGTGGGTTGGACAGAAAAGAATCCCTGCCAGAAACACTTACCTGCCACGGCACATGAGTCTCATCATCCGATTCAGCACCTGAATAGAGGTCTGGGGAGGTGCACCCAGAGACACCCCTGGACAGAATGGTCTGCAGCAAGATTGGGTTCTCACCCACCACCACACCACGTCCCCCACTGGTGCCCGGTCGTGCCTCAGATTCCTCCTGGGTCTGCACCATCTCCTCAACCGCAACAACATCAAGTGCGTCATCACCTGCACAAACATGAAATACAACAAAAGGAAACAGGCATGAGCACCATAGCACACACATAGGCCTGACAAGCCAGAGATCCAGTACATGATTTACACATGTCCCACATGACTATAACTCTGGCATGCATGCACTGTCAATGAGTTGGAAGGGGAGGCAAAAAGCACACACAGAGGACACCAAGATGGAAAAGCAAGACATTTGCTGCATGCTGTGTAGCACTGGCATCACACATTAGCCTGTGAGTGGCATGTCCAATACACATACATGACACATGCCATCACACGGATGGCATGTACCATAGCCATGGTATATTCCACAAGTACATCCATATGTCAGTGAATGAGTACTGTCAGCCATCCATGTGAGATGGACATGATGAGATGAAAAATGCTACATAGTGCGACAAAATACGCATGTGCCACACACTGCAACACATCCAGTGTACAAAAATACAGTGATTGCAGGCCGATGTACACATCAATGGTTGTGCACTTCAACATGACAGGAAACAACTATCATGTTCCACATTCAAACAACCTGAATGGTCAAATCATTCACCTAACAAGGTAACAAATGTGGGCCAATTGGGGGTGTAATCAATGACAGAAGCATGTCACATACATGACATTAGTGGTGAAAAATGCATTGCAAAAGAGGGAGAATTTAAACAATCAGCCTGAATGAACACTTAAAAAATCAGAACAATGTTGTTGCAATATGACAGTTCAAGGGCAACTGCACTAATATGGCGCTAAACGGCTACTCTCGCCAGAAGGGATACTGTCATACCCAAATCCAAGGCACGTGAATGTATGGGAGGAAGCATATGGTGACCTATACCACTCAGGTGCACACACCCTAACCTACCACTCAATCAGAACCCATCACCCAAACAACATACACATGGATTACACACACATGCATGCCACTCACCGGACAATGCGTCGTAATCAGGTAGTTCTCCCACACCTAGGATCTGTTCCTCAGTGACGAAGGCCCCAGCAACAGACTCTTGTTCAGTGAGTTTGTTGTCCTCTGATGGAGACCCACCGCCAGTCACCATAGTAGCGGCATGATTTGAGGCCAGCTTGTTCTTTGCTCTGCGTTTCAGGTCATTCCACCGCTTGTAGCAATCATCAGCTGTGCGCCTCACAAATCCAAGGGCACTTATGCGGTCGTGATCATCTGCCAGTGTGCCTTACGTTGACCAGTTGTCGTCTTGCACCCTGCAGTCATGAGCATTTCGTGCTTATGTGCCGACACATAGCCCACAAGTGCATCAAGTTCCGGGTCATTAAAGCTAGGCTTCCTTGACGTGCCGGAGTGTGTAGCCGTGCCTGGGATCTCAGCCTGTAGTGCTAGAGCACCCTTCTTCCTCTTTTTTAAAGACGGAACTGAGCCTGTGTGGCTTACGCCGCTCTGGTCAGTAGGGGCAGAAGTGCCGGTGGACTGGGTAGTAGGAGTGTGCAAATGCACAATGACCATAGGACTTGGTGCAGGTATTGGCTGAAGTCCAATGTTGGCAGGGGGAACGTCAGTTGGATGGACCAGGACCGACACTGTCCTGGCCGGGACAGTCAGAGCTAGGGTGGATGGAGCTGCAGCTGCCCCTGCAGCCTCCCCACCCTGACTACTTGGGGCAGCAGATGACATAGCTGGTCCCGATCCACATGGCCTGGTGACACCAACTTGCACCGCCACACGTGGCCTAGACTTGCTGACCTGGAAGTCAGCCTGGGAGTCATCCTGTGCCAGGTCAGGTGCCACAATGGGCTGGTCCAACAAGGGCTGAGCTGAGATGGTGTCAGCCACGTTTCCCTCAACCATGGGGGGGGGCATGGGCATCCCTGATTGCTCCTCCACACATGGGGATCTAGGGGCACCCTGCAAATCGTGGCCACGTCCCCTACCGCGCCCACCACATCCACCTTTTGAAGGCCAGCCACCTTTGCCTCCCTTACCACTTGGTCGCCTCCCAACTATGGCACTGATGTTGTTGTGCGTATGGGAGGAGCAGTAAACTATTGTCCTGGGCAATTGGGGGTGAAAGGGGTAGGGTACTAGATGGAATTCGTACCCTAGTGCTCTAACAAGGCTGTCTGTGACCCCTGGGGGAAGATGACGGGTCACGCAACGCACAGGCAGCCCAAAAACAAAAACTAAGGTGCATGCAACCCCTCGTAGACCACGTGCATGGAAAAAAGAACCCGCAATACGCTGTGGCACCCAGAAACACAAAAATAAGCGTACGTGTAATACACGCAGCCTACAATTACCTCTGAAGGGGTATGCGACACAGGGGGCAAGCACAGTTGGTAAATACGTGCGCAACTCACCGTCTGCATTTTTTCCACGTGGGCTCTGTCATCACATGCTATGAGGGAAACACCAACGCACGTTACAGACGCGCTTACGCGCTAAGAGCCTTTGGTCCAATGAAACCGCGTACGTGTGCTTACGTGCTTACGCGCTAAGTGCCTTTCCTCGAATTACACGCAGACGTGCAAGATTTTCACGTGCCAAATCACTCCGTATCAAGCTGGCTACGCAACAACACACGGAAGACCACGCTCCTGCCCAGAAGGCCGAATTACTGCCCCTCAGAGCCCCGAGCATGCTCCCACCTGCCATCTGCTGCTGCCTGACTGCCTGCTACCCACGTGCCCTGCTATTTGTTGCCTCAACATCAGCCAGGGGTGCAGTTGCTGTGACCACCCTTGCTGGAACCAAAGACTCCCGACTGGGATACCATCGCTCCACAGCCCAGCCACAGGACCCAGTTGCCCACAGACTCCTGCCTCTGTGGTGCCATGTCGGGCACAACATCAGCTGGCACCACTGGCAACCCCCAGCCAGAGAGGCAGAGGGCCACCAGCTTCACTGCCACCGAAGTTGGTGTCCTGGTGGAGCAAGTCCTGGGCAGTATGATGCCCTCTTTGGAAGTTTGCGCGCCGACAAGGAAGGACGGACCAGGATCTGGATGAACATCGTGACTGCCATCAACGCGGAGGGGGTGGCAGTCCATGACTTACAACATGTCAAGAAGCGCTGGGAGGACTTCAGAGCCAGGACCCTTAACAAGGCCCGGCGCCTCTTGAAGGCAGCGGATGCTAAGGGGCGCCGGGGCCACCTGTCGGAACACCAAATGAGGGTCCTGGAACGCATATGCCCAGCGCTCCACGTCCAGGTCCTTGAGAGGCAGACCCGTCTGGAGTTGAGCGGTAAGTGTACAAGCACACTGATTGTATGCTGTGCGTGTCGTGGTGTGCCTGTAGTGGGCAGGTTTCACATGTGTTTTTGTAGGGCCATGTATGGATGTGTATGTACAGGGGGGTGATGCTGACACATGCGAGTCCTCTCATGTGTGAGACAAATGGATGGTGTATGTGTGGGTAAGCATGCAGGCCAAATGCAGATGTGGGAGCACACATGTTTGAAATTCTGTGTATGTACGTTGGCATGGTTGTGGTGTCACACATAGATGGTGGTTCCTGCTGCATGTATCTGCACTGTGTACATGTGCATGTGTGTGTATTTGACAAGTGTGCAACTGTGATGCAACTTGGATGCATGTGACACTGACATATAGAAGGCTGAATGCCAGATGTGACATGGATGGCGATCTCATCACTGTGACAGTTGGTGGACATGTACACATGCATGTAAGTGTGGTGACGTGTGTGCATGTGTTGTGCACTCCCCGTGTTTCATGTGACGTCAGGCTCACCTTCGGATGCTCATGCTGTCGTATGTGTGTGGATGGTGCTGGCTGGTGCGATATGGCTGTGGAATTGCTCATGTGTGTGAGTTGAAATGACATGTGTGTTGGGGATTGTGATGCCATGTCTGAAGTTTGACACTGCCACTCATATGCAACTGTCATGTGTGTATCAGTCCATTGTACAGTGCCCTGATGCCTGTGTTATATCTCTCCCTGTCTGCAGCATCAACTGATGAAGAGGGCGGACAGGGTGCTGTGGAGCACAGCGGCAGGGATCACAACGCCAGCCGGAGACGCAAGGCCTGACTCCCCTCCCAAGTTGTCATCTCGTCAGGGAGTGAGGAGTCCGGTTCCGTGTCCCAGGCCGCAGCTGCCGAGGGTAGGTCCAAGAGGCAGAGGTTGGAGATGGACTCCTTGGCAGCAGAAGGGGCAGCTGAGACCCCGCAGGGTCCTACGGAGGAAGATGGCACAGAGTCATCCAGGTTGGTGGGGGGTTTGGTGGAGGAGGAGGCCATGCAAGGGACAGAGACGGGGCCTGGAGGTGGGGATTCCACTGGTTCTAGTGGTGCAGTGCAGGGGCAGGGACAGGAGGCAGCACAGGCAGCCGCGGAGGTGCCTGTGTGTAATCCTGTCCCCGAACATGTGACTGCATCATCCTGCACCAGCAGGGATGCCTATGTCCAGACCCATTTTCAGGGAGGGGATCCGCTTACAACAACTGGCCTTCCTCTCCCTGTGGACGTAGCTATCCGGGACCGGGTGGAGTCTGTCCTGGGTGGGATGACGTTGCATCAACAGGCCATGCGAGGTGACCTGCAGTCTTTTCGTGAGGAGACTGCACATCATCTCGAATGTCTCGTTGGCCACGTTGACCTACTGGGACAGGTCACCAGGGCCGGATTCCTCCGTTTGATGGACCTTGTTCCGACCCCCTCCTCACCTGAACCCTCTATGCGCCAGTAGTCCTCCATGCCATTTTCCCACCCATGTGTCACCTGGGTACCCTGTGGAGCTGCCCCTGACCCTGCGGCCAGGCTGGTGGAGGACACATCCCTGCCACAGTCGGAAGTCGGACGTCCAGCAGGGGTGGCCACCTCACCAACTACACCCCAGCCGGAGGAGGATGTGCAGGCAGCAAGAGCCAGGGCACAGGCAAAGGCACAGCAGCAGCAGCAACAAGGTGGGAGCCATGATGGCTCGGGCCTTCAACATAGGAGGGGCAGACATTGGCCAGAGGGCAGGAGGACCTAGAACTGGAAGTGTCTTCCGTGAGGCAGCGGTTAGGCCATGCTATAGATGCGGAGCGGCAGCGGGCAGAAGAGGCATGGCTCACAATGGTCAGGGCGGAGAACTCCATGCGTAGGGCTCTGAGGCGGGCCGAGTGCCTCGAGGCAATTCGCAGGGACCTGGAGGTCCAGATGTCATCGTCCCTGCAAACCCTCGGGGCCATTGAAAATGGACCACCTACGGGACATCGAGCAGGCATTCGATGATGCCCTGGCCCGGGAAATCGGGAAGTGAGCGGTCCGACTAGCCCGCTGCCATTGTAAATAGTTTTAAGAGTTAGGTTTCCTTTTCGTTTTCCTTTTTTTTGTGGTGAATGGACAATGCCACACAAATTTGTATATAGTTGTATTTTTAGGTAGTTTGTTAGATAGGTTTCATTTGTTTGGTTGGGCTCATTGACCCTTTTCATACTCCTACAATGGATTTATTTGAAATGTTTTTTGGGATTTTGCACATGGATTAATATTTTTTTTCACATTGGATTGTAAATAGTTGGACTATGGATTCCTTTGAATTTTTTTTTTTCATCATGAACATGAAGCAATGAATTTTCTTTTCCTTTCCTTTGGATTTGCGTTGGTGGAGGGAGAGTTTGGACTGTTTTTCTTGCAAATTTCTTTGGATTGGTTATGATTTTCATTCACTCATCTTTTGCACATGCTTTTCATTTAATTTTTGCTATTTTGGTATGTTTTCTTTTCATTGATTTATTTATGTACATAATACATTTTCATATTTTAGTTCCATGTGTGGGATTCCCTCATTGGGTTGATGCATGTGAAAATGTGGGTTTACACAATCAATGCCAACCAGTGTATGTGTGTGACGGACATGTGTTGATGTACATAGTTGACTTTTGGTTTGTGTCTTGAGATAGGCATGTCAGTGTGGGGTGGATTGGGAAATCATTGCGTCTCAAGAATGGGATGGTGTGAAGTGGTTTTTTGGTGTAGAAGAGGGCCATGATTGTGCATCATTATTTTGTGTAGGGGGGGACATGAGTGGGGGCCTGCTGGCAGGTGTCCCTCACTGCTGGGGAGCGGAGGTGCAGGGGGACATGAGTGGGACATGAGTGGGGGCCTGCTGGAAGGTGCCCCTCACTGCTGGGGGGCGGGGGTGCAGGGGGACATGAGTTGGTGATCACTAGTGGAAGGTGACATGTGTGCTGGCTGGGGGGCATGCCCAGGGATGCAGGGTAGTTCCCTGTGTTGTGGGTTGCCTGCAGGGGCCGTGGATGGGGTAGAGGGCACACCTGGGAGGACCCACACTGCCAAGTCACGTGTGGGACTCCCCGTGCACCCGACTAGATACACGTACCCGCTCTGACAGCGAAATCGCGTGTGAAACTCCCCGCTCAGCGGGGTACGTGTATTCGTAGGGGTGCATGGGAAGTATTACACGCGATTGGCCCTGTGCGACCGGGGTACGTGTATTTCGGGGTTGCGCGGAAAGTTTCACACGCGATAGGCCCTGTGCGAGCGGGGTACCACTCAACATCTGCCTTGCGTGTAGAAGAAGAACGCGTAGCCAACACCCACCCGCTGTGAAGTAATAGTGTGTGAACCCCAACGCCTGGAAAACACACACACCACACCCCACGAAAAGCAGTACAGAGCAATGGAAACACACGTGGGATCTTCAACCCGTGCCAGGGCAACACCCGTGCGCGATATGTCACTTACGCACTTACGCACTAAGGGCCTTTGGTCCAATGAAACCGTGTACGTGTGCTGACACGCTTACGCGCTAAGGGTCTTTCCTCAAATTACACGCAGACGTGCAAGATTTTCACGTGCCAAATCACTCCGTATCAAGCTGGCCACGCGTACACACACGGAAGACCACGCTCCTCCCCAAAAGGCCATTTTCCTGCACCCAAGAGCCCCGAGCACGCTCCCACCAGCCATCTGCTTCTGCCTGCCTGCTGCACACGTGCCCTGCTATTTGGTGCCTGCACAGAAGCCATCTCCAGGGGTCCAGTTGCTGTGTCCACCACTGCTGGAACAGAAGACTCCCGACTGGGATTCCATCGCTCCACAGCCCAGCCCCAGGACCCAGTTGCCCACCCACGCCTGCCTCAGGGGTCGCCATGTCGGGGCAAATACCATCTGAGACCACTGGCGACCCCCAGCCAGAGAGGCAGAGGGCCACCAGCTTCAGTGAGAAGGAAGTTGGTGTCCTGGTGGAGCATGTCCTGGGGCATTATGATGCCCTCTTCGGAACAACATGCGCCAACAAAGAAGGATGGGAGAGGATATGGGAGGACGCAGTGGTTGCCATCAACACGGAGGGTGTGGCAACTCGCGATATCAAGCACGTCCAGAAGCACTGGGAGGACTTCAGGTCCAGGACCCTCTACAAGGCCCGGCGCCTCGTGGAAGGTGGCCGGGTCAGCCTGAGCAACATCCAGATGAGGGTCCTGGAACGCATAGGCCCAGCGCTCCACGCCCAGATCCTTCGGAGGCAGACCCGTCTGGAGTTGAGCGGTAAGTGGCCAAGCATTGCTGTGTGAGACAGAGCATGTTGCAGTGTGCTGGTAGTCTGCTACTTGCCTGTATGTGTGACATAGGCCATGTATGGATGTGTGTGTGCAGGGACACACACATAGATCATCCATGTGAGACTAGTAATGTGTGAACCACAGGGTTGGTGCATGTGTTCCAATGCAACATGGGGATCTGTATGCGGAATGCACACATGTAAGCTTGTGAGGGGTGAGGGATGAGTTCTGCTGTCATGTAAATGCATGGTGCACATGTGTGTGTGTCTGAGAAGTGTGTGTGACTTTGAAATGCCATGGATGCATGACACATGTCCATGATGATGTGCAAATTCACTCATGCAGTGCCGTCACCGTTGTCTCCATTGTGTCTATCCACTGTGTCTGTGGTGTACATGCCATGATGCATGGCCCTCAGGTGATGTGTGTGCATGGGATCAGTGTGAGCCATGTTGCATGTGACTTTGAAGGCAACATCTTGGTTAACAGAGGCCCTTGTACATGGATGCTGATGTTGATTGCAGGCGCCGGGACTGTTTCTGCATGTGTGTTGCGTGCATTCACCCATGTGTTGTGGAGGGACAGGATGGAAGTGACATTTGACAGTGCCACTCATGTGTTCTTGCTTCCTGCCTGGGGGAATTTTGTACTGTACCCTGATGCTTGTGTTCTATGTCTCCCTCTACGCAGCGGCAAGTGAAGAAGAGGGCAGAGACGGCGCTGTGGAGCCAAGCGGCGTGGATGCCTCCACCAGGCGGCAACGCAAGGCCCAGCCACCCTCCCAGGAATTGCCATCATCCGGGAGCAAGGGGGCTGGTGCCGCGTCTGCCACTACGGCTGTAGCGGAAGGGCCGGATGAGCCCCCACAGGGGCTTCCAATGGCGGAAGACGGTGCGGAGACATCCAAGTTGGTGGTCTCCACAGAGGAGGAGGAGCCCGCTACTGAGCCGCACATGGGTCCTGGTGGGGGTAGTACCACTGGTGCAAGTTATGCAGTCCAGGGCCAGGGTCAGGAGGCAGCACAGGTCACCTCGGAGGGGCCTGTGCACGTCGCTGTCCTTGACCCTGTGACTGCACCACCATGCACCAGCAGGGATGCCCCGTCCCAGGCCCGTATGCAGGTAGGGGAGAGTGCCACGTCATCTGCGTCTCCACTACCTGCGGACGAGGGGTCCCGCGACCGTAAGGGCTCCATCCTGGTTGGTGTCGCGTTGCACACGCGTGTCATTCGTGATGACGTGCGTTCTTCCTGGGTGGAGAACGCACAACATCATGAAGAGCAGCGTCGTGACGTGGCACTGATGGGAGGGCCCTGGTCGGTGGGTTTCTACATGTGTCGCGCACTCTGGCGGACCTCTCCTCCTCTGTGGAGACTATGCACCAGTCATTCTCCACACCGTCTTCCGGCCCAGATTCCACCAGGGCCCCCTGTGGACCTGGCCTGATCAACACAGCCAGCTTGGTGGAGATCCCATCCCTGCCACAGTCGGGAGTCGGTGGTCCAGCAGGGGTGGACACCACAACTGGAGACCAGCTGATGGAGGATGTGCAGGCATCATCGGACAGGGCACATGGACAGCAGCAGCAGCAGCAGGCTCTAGGTGGGAGCAATGATGGTCGGGGCCATCAACATTGGAGGGGCAGGCATCGGCCAGAGGGCGGGAGGACCCAGGAATGGGAGTGTCTTCCATGTGGCGGCGGTTGGGCCAGCAGATAGGTGCGGAGCGGCGGCGGGCGGAAGAGGCACAGCTCACCATCATCAGGGCGGAGTTCTCCATACATCGGGCGTTGAGGTGGGCAGAGTGCCTTGAGGCAACTCGCAGGGAGTTGTAACAGGCCATGAGTGCCTCCCTGCAAGACCTCAGGGCCAGGACAGAGGCCCGCCTCCAGCAAATAGACATGGAGTTCAATGATGCCCTGGCCGACAACATCACTGAGTGAGCCGCAGGACTTGCCCGCTGCCATTGTATATAGTTCATAGCGTTAGGTTTCCTTTGGTTTTTTTTTATTTTGGGTCTTTTGGACTATGTCCCACACTTTGTAAATAGTTGTTTGTTTAGGTAGGTTATTAGCTAGGTTTCTTTTCTTTCGTTGGGCTCATGGACCCTTGAAAAAGAATTGTACATAGTTGGACGTTGGATTTATTTGGACTTTTTCATTTCATTTCACCATGGATCAATGGATTTTCCTTTTTGCGTTTCATTTGGATTTGATTTGGTGGACAGAGACTTTTGGACATTTTTCTATTGGATTAATTTGGATTTTTTCTGCATTTCATTATTTTTTTATTGTACATGCATTTCATTTCATGTTTGCCATTATTTTATCCTTTCATTTCTTTACATTGATTATCATATTAATACATTGTGATATTTTACTTCAATGTGTGGGATTCGCTCATTGGGTTCATGCATGTCAAAATGTGGGTTTACTCATTCAATGGCAACCTGTGTGTGTGTGTGTGTGTGTGTGACGGACATGTGTTGATGTATATAGTTGACTTTTGGTTTGTGTCATGAAATAGGCATGTCATTGCTGGGGGGTGGGGGTGCAGGGGGACATGAGTGTGACATGAGTGGGGGCCTGCTGGCAGGTGCCCCGCACTGCTGGGGGGCGGGGTGCAGGGGGACATGAGTGGGACATGGTTGGGGGCCTGCTGGTAGGTGCCCCTGACTGATGGGGGGTGGGGGTGCTGGGAGACATGAGTGGGGGCCTGCTGGCAGGTGCCCCTGGCTGCTGGGGGGTGGGGGTGCTGGGGGACATGAGTGGGGGCCTGCTGGCAGGTGCCCCTGACTGCTGCGGGGTGGGGGTGCAGGGGGACATGGGTGGGGGCCTGCTGGCAGGTGCCCCTACAGCTGGGGGGTGGGGGTGCTGGTGGACATGAGTGGGGGCCTGCTGGCAGGTGCCCCTGACTGCTGGGGGGTGGGGTTGCTGGGGGACATGAGTGGGGGCCTGCTGGCAGGTGCCCCTGACTGCTGGGGGGTGGGGGTACAGGGGGACATGGGTGGGGGCCTGCTGGAAGGTGCCCCTGACTGCTGGGGGTGGGGGTGCAGGGGCACATGAGTGGAACATGGGTGGGGGCCTGCTGGCAGGTGCCCCTGACTGCTGGGGGGTTGGGGTGCAGGGGGACATGGGTGGGGGTCTGCTGGAAGGTGCCCCTGACTGCTGGGGGGAGGGGGTGCTGGGGGACATGAGTGGAACATGGGTGGG
Source organism: Ambystoma mexicanum (assembly GCF_040938575.1). Classification (NCBI taxonomy): domain Eukaryota; kingdom Metazoa; phylum Chordata; class Amphibia; order Caudata; family Ambystomatidae; genus Ambystoma; species Ambystoma mexicanum. The sequence continues at coordinate 133,483,128 of NC_090934.1, read as the reverse complement.
GGCTTGCTGACAGGTGCCCCTGACTGCTGGGGGGTGGGGGTGCTCGGGGACATGAGGGGGGGCCTGCTGGCAGGTGCCCTGACTGCTGGGGGGTGGAGGTGTGTTAGGCGGAAACCTGTGCAGTTCCCTCTGGGACCACTGCAAAAGATTTAGGACTACAGGTGTTGGCGATGAACCCACTTGGTAGCAGTCTGTACCATACAGATTCAATTGGTAGATGTGGCTGAGTAGTCAGACTTCTCTCAAGAAAAGTTGGTCAGTATAGGGAGTATACAAAATAGGGCAATTCTTCACAGCAAAGCAAGCAAACACGCAACGAGGCTTAGTGTAAAGATAGTAAGTTATTTATTTATAACAGAACGTCTATGAAAAACACTAAAGCAAATCACGGCAAACAAATCAAAACACAATTACTCTGCGACATGGAAAACGATCAATCCCCCTGAACACAATATTGACAACTCTAGGTTCTACCGGCACCACTTATTTTCAGACAGAGGTGTATATCTCAACCTAGATGACACTCGAATATTTAGTTAGGATGGGAGAGAAAAGGCAGGCAGGTAATGAAATCAACACGGTTCACTCTGAGGCGGATAAAATGCAAGGCGGGAAGGCAATAATCACGATAGGTCATAAAGTTCAGAGGCCAGGCCCACTCGGAGAGAGGCAAGGCACGATGTCCCAAAAAGTCTCTATGGATGATGCCTGCAAGTCTTTGTAGCAAAAGTTTTAACGACAGATAGAACCAGTTCAGAACAAAGAATGAGTAAAGCTTGGAGGCAACCCAACGGAACGGAGAGGATTAAGACACCTCACTCGGACCGATCGAAAAGGGAAGCCAGGCGGACACGGTACCTTGTTGTGGAGGGCAGCTCCGGCGGGGGCAGTTGTTCCTGGTGGTGGATGGCAAGGCAACTCGGTCCAGGGTGTCTAAACCCCCTCCCACATCTCTGAGGTAACCCAGACAGAATGGCACCACTTTGGAGGGTCTCTGTCCAGAGGCCCGCCAAAAGTGGAACAAAGGGCTCAACCTTTGGTTTAGGAGTCACAGAGACGAACACAGACGCCATTTTACAAACCGAGTTCTGGCAGAAAATACCACTCGATAAACCTATTTAAGATAAGTAGATCGGTGGTACGCTAGAGATTAATGAGAAAAAGTATTAATCTCCAACAATGGGACGAATCCCATAGGGTTCTGTCCGGGGTCGAACATAACAAGTAGTTTCCACTGCCACCAGCCAAAAAAATTCGACGAGGGGGGACGGGACAGTGCCCCCTCGAGTAACAGATCCAGGAGCAATCGAATTACCCCTCCTAGCACGTCCACAATAAGATGGTTGGTACTAGTTCTGTTAGCAAATTTAGGTCTAGTAAAGCCAATGGTGACTTTACATGCCCGGGGAGACAGTAGTCAGTCCCCGGGTATGGAGTGTATGGTGGGGGGACCCGCTAGGGCGCCCCCATGCCACGACACGTAGGGTGCAGTGTGACACACGTAGAAAAACATATGAGACCCTATGGAGTAAAAGACCCCATAGCCCATCGATCACATTGACATATCAAAGGAATTACACACATACATGTCCAAGAGTGGGAGAAAAGAGTCTCACTCTTGGCAGGATGGAAAAAAACAAACTCCAGAAATCCAGCAAAACTGCTGGGGGACTCACTAGGTTAGGAAATTCAGCCTAAACAGAGAATTCTCCCTAACACTCGCCACCCCAGACTAAGGGACAGGAGGATTTAATCCACTCCTGGATGAATCTCATACCTCTAGTCGGTTACAAATACCCTAGAGAGACCATCAGCATTTTGTAGGATGTACCTTGACCCGTGTTCAATGGTAACATCAAAGGCTTTCCTTTGTAAGCTATATGACCTACAAATCCTTTGAGTCACATCTGTCTTGTTAAAGTTATAGGGGATCTGGTTGGCCAGTCCCTCAGAAGTTGGTGCAACTACTGAACCTGTGATAGGCTTTTTCAAAGGACCCTTATAAAGGATTCCTTTAGATCTCAAGGGGCCTCCAGAGGTCCTCACCACCTCCCTGTTGAGAGAAGGTTGGGTTTTAGGCCTCTTGGTTGGAGGGGATGGAGGTAAGCCAGGTACAGGCTTCTCCTTCCTCGTAGATCTTACCTTACCTACTTTAGGAGTTTCCCCCTTAAGTCTAGGAATTGCGTTGGAGTCTTCTGTGGAAGGTCCAACAGTCTGAAGGTTTTTGGCCTTAGACTTTTCTTTTCTGGTTTTCCACCAGCACCGAGAATTACCAGTTCTCTTAGGCCTAGTTAGGGTTCCAGTAGGTCTATCCACCTCTTCCTCAGAAGCAGGGGGAGTCACAGACTCTATAACTGGGGGAACAATGATGGAGCTTGGTTGGGGCTCCCATTTCCCTAACATGTTAGCCTGAAATTTGCCTGGGTTAGAGGTCAACTTACCAACACCAGGGCTTGTAGTGGGGTTCTCAGTAGAGGTTCCCACAGGCTTAGAGTGGTTCCTTAAGGTGGCCTCTCTAGTCAATTTGGTTTGGTTCCGGGTCTCCACACTGGGAGGCCTGGGGGTACTGGATATTACTCCTAGAGTTTTTAGATCATTCCCCAACAGGACTCTCCCAGGTACCTCAGTCTGAACACTGACAGGAATCACCACTGTCATGTCATTACACTGTATGAGGGCTGGTAAAATGGGAACCATTTGGACAGGACCTCCAGACATCTTAGCGGGACCTTTGGGTGCCTTAGCAACATCCTCAGGCCTGAAAAAGCTTTCGTCCACTACTGTTCTGCTGGCCCCAGAGTCTCGCCTGGCAGGGGTATCCTGGCCGTTGACAAGAACACTCTCCACATAATAACATTTAGAGTTTTCTGGTATAGAGTCATACACACTCCTATTCTGATTACTAACCAGATCCATTGACTCTACTGATACACTTGCTTGGAGAACCCAAGGTTCTTCAGCAAAGACCTCAAAGTGAGCACTAGTCATTTGGACTTCCTCCTCAGGAGTGAAGGCTAAGGAGACTGTGCTGATCCCAGTAGGTTTACCCTTACATTTTGGATCTCCTTTGATATGGTCAGTTGCCCCACAGAGTTAGCATGTTCCAAATGCTCTCTGGAATGGGGGCTTGCTCTGACCTCCTTCTGGTTTGTGGCCGGAAGGTACACCATTCGGTTGTGGTTTTCCCGGGGGTTTACCCTGGTTATTTTGTTTGGGGCCCTCGTTGGAATGTGAGTTATTCGAATTCTCTTTTGAGCCTTTTTTAGGCTGTTTTCCCTCATCCTTTTTCTGAGTTGCCCCAGAATCCTTGTGAGTGGCCCTGTTGGCAACCCACAAGTCAGCAGCCTTAGCTAGAGCCCTGGAATCCAATTCCTTCGAATCAGCCAAGTGCTGTCTGAGCTCAGGAGAACAGGCATCATAAATCGACTCCAACATAAAAAGATTTCGCATACCCTCGTAAGTGTCAACTTTGTAACCCTTAATCCATCCCTCTAAGTTATTCAACCCTTCACTCACCCAGGTAGCCCAAGGGGTACCATCATGCTTTTTGAGGGTTCTAAACCTCTTAAGATACTGGGAAGGGGCCTTCCCGAACCTAGCTATCAAAGCTAGTTTCTCACTTTTGTAATCCATCTTATGCGCCTCCCCCAACTCCATTACCACATCCGTCGCAACAGGAGGGAGCCTAGAGAACAACCAGGGAAGCAACGCATGCCCGGTGATGTCCTGGAGCCCATGATTGTATTCAAACAGTTTCAACCAATCCAACACATCCAATCTCGGTTCATACATACCCACTAATTCCTTCGGCATCCGGGGTCTTTTGGGACTGGAGCTCCTAGAGGAACCAGAGGAGAGAGAAGCATTTTCCATAGACAACTTTTTCATCTCTAACTCGTGATTAAGTTCTATTTCTCTGAGTCCAAACTCAGCTTGCTTCTGCTCAGCCTGGGCATTCATCCGTCTGAACTCGAGGTCTTGGTTTCGTTCAGATTGAGCCAAGAACCGTTTATATTCTAATTCGAGCTTCATTTTTTCAAGTTCAAAATAAGCAGGGTTACTTGTGGGACCTGGTATGGGCCCCGTAGGCACAGTTGGTAAGGCAGGTAGAGGAGCGGCGGAGACAGTTTCGTTAGCCTCTCCGTCCTCGTCAGCCTCTTCATCGCTATTATCAGAATTACGATTCAGATCAACACCATTACTGTTATCTACAGTTGCTGGAGAGTTTGGTTCCTCTGAACCAGTACCCAGACTTTGGTTCGCCAGCAATCTCTCTATCAGTTCTAACTTCTTGCCTCTTACAGAAAGATTCTCTTGCCTACAGAGAGCTTGCAGACTCTCAGTATTTTCACCTGACAAGGACTCTTGGCTGTAAATTTCCATCGTAGACATGTTTTTTTTTTAAAGTTGCTTTTTGTGCAAAGTGTTGTGGTTAGTTGTCCTACAGTGTCGAAAAGCACTCTAAACTGTATACTCAATACTAATCCCACCGCTGTACACCAGTGCTAGGCGGAAACCTGTGCAGTTCCCTCTGGGACCACTGCAAAAGATTTAGGTCTACAGGTGTTGGCGATGAACCCACTTGGTAGCAGTCTGTACCACACAGATTCAATTGGTAGCTGTGGCTGAGCAGTCAGACTTCTCTCAAGAAAAGTTGGTCAGTATAGGGAGTATACAAAATAGGGCAATTCTTCACAGCAAGGCAAGCAAACACACAACGAGGCTTAGTGTAAAGATAGTAAGTTATTTATTTATAACAGAACGTCTATGAAAAACACTAAAGCAAATCACGGCAAACAAATCAAAACACAATTACTCTGCGACATGGAAAACGATCAATCCCCCTGAACACAATATTGACAACTCTAGGTTCTACCGGCACCACTTATTTTCAGACAGAGGTGTATACCTCAACCTAGATGACACTCGAATATTTAGTTAAGATGGGAGAGAAAAGACAGGCAGGTAATGAAATCAACATGGTTCACTCTGAGGCAGATAAAATGCAAGGCGGGAAGGCAATAATCACGATAGGTCATAAAGTTCAGAGGCCAGGCCCACTCGGAGAGAGGCAAGGCACGATGTCCCAAAAAGTCTCTATGGATGATGCCTGCAAGTCTTTGTAGCAAAAGTTTTAACGACAGATAGAACCAGTTCAGAACAAAGAATGAGTAAAGCTTGGAGGCAACCCAACGGAACGGAGAGGATTAAGACACCTCACTCGGACCGATCGAAAAGGGAAGCCAGGCGGACACGGTACCTTGTTGTGGAGGGCAGCTCCGGCGGGGGCAGTTGTTCCTGGTGGTGGATGCACGATGGGTCTTGGCTAAGAGAAGAGATGATCTCGTCGTCGAAGAAGAAGTCCGGTGCACCACCAGGGAAGAGACCAGCCGCGGAGTGCTCCGTCACAAGGCACCACCTTTCGGTCACGGTACAGGGGTAGTGGCTATCCGGTTGCCGGGTGCTCTGCACAGGCAATTCGACCACTGCGTCCTGCAGCGAATAAAAAGCAAAAAGGAGACTGGTTGTTCCCACCAGCCAGGGGAAGAGACTCTCCGGCAGGGAGATCTCCTCTGTCGTCGGGAGATTGTGAGACAGTTCTGCAGGGCTCCACCGGAGGTGTCGTCGTGCAGGTCGGCTCAGCGTTACCCTCGTCGGATTCTTTAGGTCCTGTGGCGACTTCTGAAGATCCAGTCCCAAAAGCCCTGCTTTTATGCAGACGACCCCCATTCATTCAGCCTAGCTGTCAATCAACACATGCTAAGTGGTGAGCGGGAAGGCTCACCACCTGGGCCAATCACTCCAGAGTGCGACCTGAGTTGGCAAGGCAACTTGGTCCAGGGTGTCTAAACCCCCTCCCACACCCCTGAGGTAACCCAGACAGAATGGCACCACTTTGGAGGGTCTCTGTCCAGAGGCCCGCCAAAAGTGGAACAAAGGGCTCAACCTTTGGTTTAGGAGTCAGACAAACACAGACGCCATTTTACAAACCGAGTTCTGGCAGAAAATACCACTCGATAAACCTATTTAAGATAAGTAGATCGGTGGTACGCTAGAGATTAATGAGAAAAAGTATTAATCTCCAACAATGGGATGAATCCCATAGGGTTATGTCCGGGGTCGAACATAACAAGTAGTTTCCACTGCCACCAGCCAAAACTCGACGAGGGGGGACGGGACAGTGCCCCCTCGAGTAACAGATCCAGGAGCAATCGAATTACCCCTCCTAGCACGTCCACAATAAGATGGTTGGTACTAGTTCTGTTAGCAAATTTAGGTCTAGTAAAGCCAATGGTGACTTTACATGCCCGGGGAGACAGTAGTCAGTCCCCGGGTATGGAGTCTATGGTGGGGGGACCCGCTAGGGCGCCCCCGTGCCACGACACGTAGGGTGCAGTGTGACACACATAGAAAAACATATGAGACCCTATGGAGTAAAAGACCCCATAGCCCATCGATCACATTGACATATCAAAGGAATTACACACATACATGTCCAAGAGTGGGAGAAAAGAGTCTCACTCTTGGCAGGATGGAAAAAAACAAACTCCAGAAATCCAGCAAAGCTGCTGGGGGACTCACTAGGTTAGGAAATTCAGCCTAAACAGAGAATTCTCCCTAACAAGGTGCAGGGGGACATGGGTGGGGGCTTGCTGGAAGGTGCCCCTGACTGCTGGGGGGTGGGGGTGCAGGGGGACATGAGTGGAACATGGGTGGGGGCCTGCTGGCAGGTGCCCCTGACTGCTGGGGGGTGGGGGTGCAGGGGGACATGGGTGGGGGCCTTCTGGAAGGTGCCCCTGACTGCTGGGGGTGGGGGTGCTGAGGGACATGAGTGGAACATGAGTGGGGGCCTGCTGGCAGGTGCCCCTGGCTGCTGGAGGGTGGGGGTGCTGGGGACATGAGTGGGGGCCTGCTGGCAGATGCCCATGACTGCTGGGTGGAAGGGGTGCAGGGGGCATGAGTGGAACATGGGTGGGGGCCTGCTGGCAGGTGCCCCTGACTGCTGGGGGGTGGGGTGCTGGGGGACATGATTGGGGGCCTGCTGGCACGTGCCCCTGACTGCTGGGGGTGGGGGTGCAGGCAGACATGGGTGGGGGCCTGCTGGAAGGTACCCCTGACTGCTGGGGGGTGGGGGTGCAGGGGGACATGAATGGAACATGGGTGGGGGCCTGCTGGCAGGTGCCCCTGACTGCTGGGGGGTGGGGGTGCTGGGGGACATGGGTGGGGGCCTGCTGGAAGGTGCCCCTGACTGTTGGGGGGTGGGGGTGCTGGGGGACATGAGTGGAACATGGGTGGGGGCCTGCTGGCAGGTGCCCCTGACTGCTGGGGGTGGGGGTGCTGGGGGACATGATTGGGGGCCTGCTGGCCAATTCACGTGTAGGACTCCCCACGCACCCCTGAAATACACGTACCCCACTCTCACAGGGCCTATCGCGTGTGAAACTTCCCGTGCACCCCTGCAATACACGTACCCCACTTGCACAGGGCCTATCGCGTGTGAGACTTCCCGCGCACCCTCGAAATACACGTACCCTGCTCAAATCGCGTGTGAAACTTCCCGCGCACCCCTGAAATACACGTACCCCACTCGCACAGGGCCTATCGCATGTGAAACTTCCTGCGCACCCCTGAAATACACGTACCCCACTCGCACAGGGCCTATCGCGTGTGAAACTTCCTGCGCACCCCCGAAATACACGTACCCTGTTCAAATCGCATGTGAAACTTCCCGCGCACCCCTGAAATACACGTACCCCACTTGCACAGGGCCTATCGCATATGCGACTTCCAGCGCACCCCCGAAATACACGTACCCTGCTCAAATCGCGTGTGAAACTTCCCGCGCACCCCTGAAATACACGTACCCCACTCGCACATGGCCTATCGCGTGTGAAACTCCCTGCGAACCCCAGAAATACACGTACCCGGATCCAATCACGTGTGAAACTTTCCGCGAACCCCAGTAATACACGTTCCCCGCTTGCCGTGTGCTGTGTGGCAGCCCTGTATACTGGTACAGGGTTAGCGCAGCCCTTTGCGCTGGATTGGGGTTTTGATGGCTTTTCCTTGCGCAAAGGGTGTTCTTGGAGGAGTTACTGGCGCTGCTGCAGGGTCGCTGCGCCACTGTGCGCCACGGCTGGTTTTGGTAGCTAAAATCCATGAATACGCTGTGCGCGGAAATGGATTTTAGCGCACGCAGCTGGCGCAGAGATTTGCATGCGCACACTGTGCGCCAGCCACATGCGCCACTTGTGCGTGATATTCTATGAATTACCCCCTTTATTGTTTACTACCAGAACTGTGCTATCCTATCCAAGACACTGATCCATTGACTTTAGCCCAGGTGTATTGAATTGAATTGCCTCTTGTAGTGAACTGAAACTATTTGCTTTGACTGAGAAAGTATTTGTGTTTAATTCTTATAACCTGTGTCTTTTTACCCCTGTTTAAAGTTACTGAAGTGACATTTTGCTCCCATTTCAGGGGAGCCTAGCTTGTTCAGAAACATATTGGTTCGGTACTGGTGTATATTATAGTGTGATATTGAGCTGCTTATTACTAGTGGAATGTTTTCTAAATGAATGTGTAAATAAATTAATATTGGTTTACCAAGAAACCTTGAGTAAGTGTTTGTTTGAAGAACTGTGATAGCAAGTCCTTTGTGTAACACCTTGTGCTGCTCACATCCCTCTGGAGATAAGCCTGGCTGTTCAGCCCTGCTACCACAAAACTGTGTAGTACAGACTTATACCAAAGGTGAGATTGTGCTTACACCTCTAGTCTTAATTGTGTGTAGTGTTCCCAAAGGGTACTGCATGTAATTCTGTCTAAACACCCAGTCAGAGAATTTACAAAGAACTGAGAGCACATGCACTGGGAGGGGAAGTGGGCCCACAGAGTGGGGGTAGAAGCCTGCAGTTGAACGGCAATGGCTTGATAGAGTTGGTTTGGCCAGGTAAATCCAACAGGGCAGCAAGCAGCAAATGGGTCAGATGGGAGAGAACGCATTGGGCAGAAGGAGAAGATGTTTTGAGAGAGAGAGCATGGGGACAGAGAGGCTAACACAGAAATTGGCATGGGAGAGGCTTTCTGCACCAATCACCATTCAGCAGAGCAAGAGGGGGAGGAAAGGGGTGGGGGGGAGAAGAGAGTTCAATGTGCAGTTATGAGCTTTACATGTGCACCAATAGAATACCAAAACTGGCCAGAAATGGCCGCCCTGCAGTCACCCACTGAGGCGAGACAATAAGGGAGAATCTAATGGGAGCAAACATGCTTAACCTCGGCTGCACAGGTGAGCAATTGGATTCACAATGCAGAGCTGTATGAGAACCCACCTGTCACTGCCCCTAGAGGGTGCTGTACTTGAACCCCGTGCCGCCACCTCAAACTCTGGCCACCACCCCAGTGCCTGCTATCTGCAGCCATCAGCAATGTGAACCCCACAGCAATACTGGGTCACGTGATAACTGCAATGGCCAAGACGTTTGAGCATGTGCAACGCAGAGTGAGTGTACGTTCTACCTTAACACAAGCATGGAACCTGGCAGGGCCCATGAAGGTCTTTCAGCAGAATCTCACCACCCCCGTTTCCACAGTGTGCATTTGTGAAGAGAGTGACGAGTGCAGTTCAGCTGTTCATTCTTTGTGTTCATGTTTTAAACATATCTGGTTTATGAGCCGATGAGAATGGAGCATTCCAATCACATAAATACTCCGTTCCGTGCTCACCAAGTCAGCCTCTTACTCTCTTTTTTGCTGAATGTTTAACATATCTGAGGAATCTAGGTACAGCCAGTGTCTCTTCACTATTTTACACCGTAGACAGGCGGCCCATCAGAGTCCCGGTGGGAAATAGAATCACAGGGCTAGTTAGCATCGATTGGAGGGACAGAATAGTGACAACAAGAAATAGAAAGAAAAACAATTTCAATAGAGTACTCTATATATACAACCTGTTGTGTGTGTGACTATATAGTCAATGTATACGGCCTAGCAGCCTACTGTGTGGTCCCTTTGTGTGGATATCACCCACAATATATGCCAGCATTCCCATTACAAAACACTTTGATAATGCTGGTGCCCACGTTATAGGTCATCATTGGCAATATAAAGCTTTAATGATGCTGCAATTGCATCCACAGGATATACTAGCATTGCCGCACTAACCTCCTTTCATGATGATGCATCAACAATATATGCCAGCATTCCCAACGCAATGCTGCTTCATGATGCAGCACCCACGATATATGCACGCATTACCACTGTATACCCTCTTCAGGATGCTCCTACTCTATGTTATAATAACATTCTACCATCTCCAGCTTTAAAACATCTGAAAGTAATTGGCCACATTCAGCGTGAGCACAATAAGTACCATGTCGGTGCATAACAAAACTATGAGCAATCGTCGATACACAGATATAGCCTGAAATGTGACACATACACACACCAATGCTTGATATAGGGTAGAAATTGAATACCCAAACACTGCTTCAACTTGCTGCAGGTATCCAATCGAATTGTATAAAACAAGTAACCCCTTCTCTCTCTGGTCACATCCATGTCAGACACGAATGATCCCACCACCTCACTCTGATTTGCTCTTTCACCCGTGGACTTTGAGAAGACACTGCATTCATTTGATGACAAAGAAAGTTAGTTGATCAATGCAGATTTAAACGCAAACGGCCTAACCTTCACTGCACGGGAACTGCACGGAGCATTCAAGATCCAGGTAGATGGTTCTTATTGAATGTCGCATCCTTGGATGTACCATAGTTTGCTCCCCATTGCATATTAACATGTTTGGACATACATAGATTTGCTGTGTCAAGCTTGCTTGAAGTGCCTAGGAATGTGGACTGGGATCATTTCCATTCCTAAAATCTTCCTGACAATGAAAAAAAGGGTATCTCCCTCCCAAACAGTCTCAGATACTACATATTCCTGAATCTGTTGTCCATCACTTGAGGATCAAGATGGTTTTGGGCTGCCCTGTGCCATCACATAGAAGAGAAAGAGTTCATGTTCCATTGGTTCATGTTTTGAGACAGAACATTTGCAAACATCAGATGGAGCCTTTTAAAGCAAGTTTTCTGAAAAAAGGTAACAAGCCATACAATTTGCAATCAGTATGGTAACATGAACATATCTGATAGATGCCTGATAATCACCACCTTTTTCAGGATGCCTGTGACAACATCATATGCCAGTATTGCTCTTACTGGCAGATGTGGTGGGAAACTAACCAGAACAGCATACTCATCCCTTCTATCCAGCCTGCTGCAGGAGGACTGGGCCCTGATTTCCCTCACCTTGAAGACACACTCACTTGTCTGCAGCCTCCCATGCAGTGCAAGGCCATACCACCCAAAACCAGAGCCACACAATAGGGCCTGGCCCATGCATCTGAAAAACTATGGCCAACTTGAAATGTTGTGACTCGCCTGCAGGATAAGTGGACCGCACAACATACTACAGCGTGTGTTTAAGGAATGTATAGAACAACAGCAAAGGTTATGGCAATTAAATGACTTACAACATATAACACTTACACTCTCCAAAGAAACACATTTTTTCACAGACCTAGTAAAAACATGATTCAAAACTATATAATCACTGTTGTTTTGCCTTCTTGCTTTGGTTACTATTTTGCAACAAGTTATAGAAGAGCACACCAGAAAATATATAGCGATCGAGGATGCATTCATCAAGAAGCCAAACAGAGACTTTTGGTGCAAGCACACCAGAGAAGATAAACAGCAAGAAAAGATCAGTGGACAAAGTTTGGCTGCATGCACACGAGGAAGAACAAAGTAAACAACACATTACAATGTATCCTTACATCAGTCTGAAAGCCCACTATACTTTGGACTGTTGGCTTCACCAAATTTCAGCAAACAACTAAAAAGAGGGAAAGTACAGGGAGAAAGATAGGGGCAGGGAGAGATGGCAGAAAGCAAGGGGGAGAAGTGCTGGCAGGAGTTCAAAGGGCAATAAAGAAAGAAATCGGTATCCAAACAGTAGGGTATCCCTGTCCCCTGCACACCTATGTGCTGGATAACATTAACCAGTCAGAATGTTATCATATACTTTATACGATCATTATAGGACAATTCATTCAATGAGACTTTTTTTTTTAATGTATTTCTTCTTTCTACTGTACAGTTGGCCCAATGCATTTCGTCATAATGAACCCTTCATCAGGAGAAACTTGTAATATCTGTTAAATAATGTATATAGTATAATATTCATTATATTCTCAATTCAAATTCAAAAGGATGGGAGATATCAGTGAAACATAATTAATGATCAAATTCACAACGCATGTCTATGGAACAACATAACTACATGATTCTTTCCCATACATAAATACTATTTAAATGCAGTACATCCTAATAATCTAGGTGCTCTCAATCAGTAATATGCAGTATGACAAACTAAATGTATATTATCATCAAACTGGATAGCCAATGCCAATCATAGAAGTTAATCCCATGAATGACCATGTTCACAAACAGAACTACATTACTATTACCTGTAAGTGAAGTAAATGTAGAGTGCACTATTTACCTGTAAATGAGATAAATCTAGTGAGAAAAGTAAAACATTGATAGGGAATAATTAGAAAGAAAGAGCGTAAGATACCTTTAGATGCTGTGTGACAAGGTATATGGATATTTCCCTTCTGTGAAAGCTACAGTGAGCTAAAGTGTGGCTGCGGACTCTCGAGTGGGTACCATCCCATAGAACAGGCCATTTAGCTGTGTTTGTTCCCTCAGAGGGGCGCCTATGACTATTTATTGATTGTTTAAAGGACTTGGGTTTAGTCACCCTAGGTTTCAGAGGGTCATCCAGAGGAGGACCCCTTGCTCACTGTGTTCAGAGAGACACAGCTCCACCTCACTGATGTAGTCCAACAAGGCAGAAACATATGTTTGGGGTTGCTGTTGGTACTCTTGTTCAGAAGAGAATTGCCATGGCATTTTGGTGCTGGACTGCCCATGTGGGCGGGACAAAGACTGATATGCAAATGGGTATTTCCCTTCTGTGAAAAGTACATTGAGCCAAAGAGTGGCTGCAGTCTCTCGAGTGGGTACTTTTCTAAAGGACAGGTCATATATAGCTGTGTTCTTTCTCTCAGAGGGCCGCCTATGATAATTTTTAGATGCCAATAATACCCGTCTTTCAATTCCTGATGCCTTACACTGTCCTTCTATAATGACCTCCTCTGGTTATCCTCTAGACTTAAATTGGGTACTGAGATTACCACTCTCTAAATTATAAGTCACAGCTTCTGCAATAATCCTTTTGCGGCACAAAAGTTGACTGCATGGTCAATTTTAACCATTGAATGAGGATGGAAAATGGCATAATGGAGCACATTGTTCGGTTTACGGTAGATTGTGGTCTTAAATCTATCTATTCCCAATCTCCCTTGTATATCCAGGAAATGTAAGGTTGGACTGCCTACTTCTAAGGTTAATTTAATTCTAGGATGAGTCATGTTCAGATATTGAAAGAAATGATCAAGTTCAGATCTTGTTCCACCCAAAACTCTAAAAATATCATCAATATATAATTTCCACATCACTATTTTATTAGACCACATTATGCTGTGAAGTACATGTGCTATTTCAAAGTGATGTATGAAGATGTTACCATAGGAAGAGGCCATACAGATTCCATGGAGGTTCCTCAGGCTTGAACATAGTACACCCCGAAATAGTTGTTCAGTAAAAACGTACTTGCCTGTTGTACTACCGGTTGTAAAAAACGATCAACATATATCGCCATGGGGTCAGAAATGCTTTCAGTTCCAGCTATAATTGGTCTGAAAGGTGGCCTTGTTCTATGTTTATGTATCTTAGGTGTATCTTAGGTAGGGCATAGAAGACTGGAGTTATAGGGGTAATCCAATCATGTAACTCTGCTTGATCAAGAGTATTCTTAATGATGGTACTGATCACTTGTAGTCAGTCACTGTCTAAATGTATATATGTATCCACATCCTGTAGGAGTACCAAGCAATTATCATTGTAGAAATCTGTATCCATCACTGCATTGGCTCCACCTTTGCCAGCTGGTTTGATGGTTAGTTTTGGATCCCTAGATACATTCTCAATCAATGGCAATTGATTTTTCTTAATGTTGCTAGGAGACTTTCTATTATAGTTAATATGTCTCATATGATTCAGTACCTGTGATTCAAACATTTTGAGGCCAGTGTTGTTCAATGCTGGAATAAAAGTAGTTTTTTCTTGATATATCTCCAGATAGTATCAAATAGAATTGTCACTATCCCTAGGAGGTTGTAGGTCAAATAGTATTTGCATTTTCATCTTTTGAAGTAGTTTATATAAACAAATCCTAATATCATCGGTTGGTACCAAAAATAAACCCCTTTTTATTAACACAAGTTGTTGATGGTTTAAAGTATTGCTAGATGTATTAAACACAATATTATCTTCTGTCATTTTTGTGTGTTTTACCTGAGATCTCTTTTGGCCTCTTCTTGACTTTTTTGGGATCTAATAAAGGTGTGAACATAGAGGTGGAAGGAGCTGTTGACAGACTGGTTGGTGGTATTTGTGTTACACTAGAGGTGCTAATGTTTGAGTAGTCCTGACTGGTTGTAGTGTACTACCACTTAAGCTACTCGCATTACTTGTATCACTATGGTTGTGTTGTTTGTTGATCTTATTACGTTCAAAATTAGTGGGTGTATGTGAGTGATGGTCTTGCCAACTATACTATGTCATGCAAGTAATCCAAGTTGTCTCGCCTACATGTACATACTTGCCTCTGTTCTAAATCTTTCTGATAGAATTCTAGTTTGTGATTGGATTTCTGTGCCTGATTTATGCATGTTGAGCTGTGTTTTTAAATCAGATATTGCACGATTCAATGAAGATAATGGTTGTGAAAGATCTTCCATTGTTAATAAGATCAAGTCAAGTGAGCATTTATTGAGAATTTGCTCCCAATTATTTAATAGAAATACATTTTATCTTTACAAAGAGTATGGCACAAATAGATTTCTAAACCGTTTGGTGTTCTCTGCAATTTATAATATTCTGCTAATGTAGAGGCTTGGAGTTTTTGTGACAGCTCACTTCTAATCAATCTCTCGAATTGTGAAATCACTTTGCTAGTATTATTATCTGCAACTGAGGTTCTTTCTACATGACTAATTAGTCAAATAATTCTGGTAGCTTCTCCCTCTGAAAAAGCTAGTGCAGTTACATATTTTTCAGTCAGTTCATTTATTTTAGAAAGAGACATAGGGCCTCATTACAAGTCTGGCGGTAACCCTGCCGATGCTACCTGCGGGTTGCCGTCAGACTTGCAAGATTTACCGGCACCTGACTTGCCGGTAACACCAGGGATTACAACCCTGGCATTCCGGGAAGGTAAATTGTAAATCCCCATTCTCATTTGAGTCCCATAGGACTCAATGGAAATGGGGACCACGGAAGCACCGGCACTGTCAAAAACGATGCCAGTGCTTTCGTGAAACTTTGTGTGCGTTTGCCGTTCACCCGCCAGGTATGACCCTGGTGATTGGGATGGCACCTGCTCGCAGAGTCGTACTGTGCTGCTCCGGTAACCGTTGTTACCAGTCCAGCACAGTAATAATGAGTCCCATAGAACCTAATTACAAGTTTGGTGGTATCCCGCCAGTAAATCTTGCGGGATTTCACCAAACGGTAATACCGTTCCCAGCACTTCGTCTTTCTGAATTTTTGGCAGATTCAAAGCTAACAGCTGGAGGTAATTCTAGCCACTGCACCACCAAACTTGTGGTATGCCAATCCGGAAACATGGCAGCAAATGGAATTACTGGCAAGTTAATTGCAGATCAGCAAATGTGTTTGTGTCACACTGAGAACAACAAAATAAATGGGTGTTCAATTCCATACCTACCAGCAATGTTTGAGAATATCCAATACCCCTAGCTCCCCTTTTCACACCGATCTGCGTCAAGGTTTTCAGAGCTGCCTTGGATTGCTGTTTCCCCAAAGGATACCCCAAAGTGTTGAGTTGATTCTGGTAGAAAATGATTTTAGAACATTCATTGAGTGTTATGCAATATGTACTTATGTATATATGTATACATTATGTACTTATGTATACTTATGTATCTATGTCCTCACTTCCCTCCCCCCTCTTTCCCTCACCCCACCTTCCCCTTTCTCTCCTACTCTCCTTTTCCCCCTTCTCATGCCCATTCCACTCTTCAATCCCCTCCCCCTACCCTCTCTCACTGTCCTAATCTTCTGTACCCCCCACTGCTCATCCCTCCAGCCTCATGAACATTGCTCTCTCGAAAGCCAGATTCATCTGCAATAAGCCTGCAGCCATTTTAGACATGTTCTTTCATCTCAACCTTAATTTTCTATGTCTAACTGAAACCTGGATCCCCACTCACAACACTACTGTCCCCGCTTCCCTAACCACCTCCTCGTCCTCCTTCTCTCATATCTGTCACGCTACTGGCCGTGGTGGAGGTATTGGCCTCCTCTTCCACCCTAAATACCTTTCCTCTACCTCCTCCCATCTCTTCCTTCTTTCCCTTCCTTCGAATTTCTTTATAAATCTTTCTCCTCTACACACCCCATCTCCTTTCTAATCATCTATCGACCCCCTGGCCCTCTTTCTTCCTTCTATGATGACCTCGATCACCTCCTTTCACTCATCTCTCCCTCCCCCTCTCCTCTAACTGTACTCAGCGACTTTAATCTTCACCTCTCTTCTCCCCCTCATTCCTCACCCCTTTTCTCCGTCCTTGACTCCTTTCTCCTTTCCCCTCTACCTTCTTCTCCTACTCATTCCTCTAGCTCCACTCTAGACCTCATCTTCAACTCTTCCTATCCCTCTTCCTGTGTCTCTACACTTCCCATCTATCTCTCCGATCATGCTTTACTCTCCTTCTCCTTTACTCCCCTTCCACATCCTTCCTCTACTATGCCCTCTCCTTCCATCTTTTCACGGCGTGACCTTCGCAACTTTGATCCCTCCCTCTTTCTAGACACTTTCTCTTCTTCTCTTCCCTTTCTCCAAGATTTCTCTTCACTGTCGGCCAGTGATGCACTATCCACTCTCTCCTCTTCTATCTCTTCCTCTCTTGATCTACTTTACCCCCTTTCCTTCTTCCGTCCAACCCGGAAACCCTCTCAACCATGGCTCTCTCCTCAACTTCTCTCTATGCGGCGTCTCCTCCGACGTCTTGAGAGACTCTGGCTCAAATCTCCTTTGCTTTCCAACCAAAGCTCATATTTCTCTTACCACTCTCTGTACAACTCTTGTCTTGCCTCGCCTAAATGCTCCTACTACTCTAACCTTCTCCACTCCCAAGCCTCCCACCCTCGCCACATCTTCCAAACTCTCTCTCGACTTCTCTCCCCTCCTACCCCTGATCCCCTACCTCTTCTACCCTTTCTCCCTCTGACTTTGCTAACTTCTTCTCCTCCAAGATTCTTGCCCTTCAGCAAAAAATCAACTGCTCCTCTTATTCCCCCCTTCTCCTTCTCGCCCCCATCCTGCATGTCCGACTTCTCGCCTGTCTCCCCTTCTGACGTCTCCACCCTCCTCTCCAAAGCCCACCCCACGTCTGCTCCAACTGACCCTCTCCCCTCACTTCTTATCCCTAAGATCTACCCTCTTCTTATTCCCTACTTAACTTCCTTCTTCAACACCTGCCTTTCCTCAGCTACCTTCCCCTCTGATTTCAAGCATGCCACTATCATCCTGATTTTGAAGAAACTTTCTGCTATCCCTTTCTCACCTCTAACTTCCGTCCTATCTCTCTTCTCCCATTCCTCTCTAAGCTTCTTGAGCGCCTCGCCTACATTCAGCTCTCATCCTTTGTCACCAATCTCTCTCTCTCTCCTACCCCCCTCTCAATCTGGCTTCCGTCCTAAACACTCTCCTGAAACTGCCCTCGCCTACATCCTTAACTCCCTCCTCTCCGCTCGACACTCTAAGCAATCCTCTACCCTTATTCTTCTTGACCTCTCTGCTGCCTTCGACACTGTGGATCATCCCCTTCTTCTCAACACTCTTTCTTCCTTTGGATTCAAAGTCTCTGTTCTTAACTGGCTATCCTCTTACCTCTCCTCCCGCTCTTTTACTGTTTTCTTCGGAGGCCGGTCCTCTCCAACCCAGCCTATGGAGTATGACGTACCCCAAGGCTCGGTGCTTGGCCCTTTCCTTTTCTCACTCTACACCTCCCTCCTTGTCCCTGTTATCTCCTCGTTCGGCATTTCCCACCATTTCTATGCTGACGATACTCAGCTCTTCCTTTCCTTCTCTTCCTTCTCTACCGACCTCCACCTGAAACTCTCTTCCTGTCTTACTGCCATAAAGAACTGGATGTCTTCCCGACCTTTTCTTACTTTCCCTCAGAGGCTCAATGTGACTCAAGCCCTTGTTCTCTCTAGACTTGACTACTGTAACAGCATGCTCCTGAACCTTCCTTCTTCCACTCTGCGAGCCCTCCAGCTTATCCAGAATAGGGCAGCAAGACTTATCCTTGGCTTTAAGACCTGGGACCGCATATATCCTGCACTAAAAAGTCTTCACTGGCTCCCGGTAGCAGCATGGATTAAATTCAAATCCCTCTGCATCATGCACAAGTCTGTCTGGGCCTGCGGGCCACACTATCTCCAACTCTATCTCTCTAAATACTCTCCCCCTAGACCACTTCTCTCCTCTGGTACCAACTCCTTGTGTGTGTTTGTATTTTTGTATTCATTTTATTTGTAGAGCGCTCCTGGCCCTGGAGCATTTGGGCGCATGTCTTACAGAACATAGGCCCTCATTACGATACTGGCGCTAAACCATGGCGCTATTAGCACCATGGTTGGTGCCGGTATCGTAACGAGTCCGCCAATGTTCAATGGGGAATTACCACCCCATTCCAAGGTTGACGGGGCAGTAATTCCCCATTGAACATTGGCCCTTCCCCATTGCCATTTTTGCCCTATAGGGCTCAATGGGACTGGGGAAGGCGCTAAGTACGGTACTGCAAATTGTGGTACCGTACTTAGCACCAAGGTCCCTTTGCGGGTCCCTACTTTAACGGCTGGTCTAGACCAGCTGTTCAGGTCGGGTCCCGCAAAGGGACCTCGCAGTAAGGCGTTAATGGGTTAACGGTGCCGCAGCCTTTTACGGCGCCGTTAACCCATTAGCGCCAGGGTCGTAATGAGGCCCATAGTGTTAACACATATATGCAGTCTTTTTACATAGATTACAGTATGAGGTCTGGACAATACACAGTACTGAATACAGGCAGGTACAATAAAAAGGGTCACAGAAAATAACAGTGCCACGATGGGAGCATAGTAAGTTTACATTACAATGGGGGAACTAGAGGGGAAGGTGTGGTAAGGTGATCCTCTAGTACTTCCCACCAAGAATAGCTATGTTTATGAGTACTGCCCAGCAAGATCGAGTTCCTGGAGCCAGTGTTTAGCATTGCTCTTAAATAGTTGGAAAGAGGGTTTGGATGTGAGGGAGGAGGGAAGCGTGTTCCAGAGCTTGGCCGCCAGAACCGGGAAGCCAGAGCCTCTGGATTTTTGGAGCTTAAATCTAGGGATGGACATGGTGTGAGTTTGAGCAGCTTTTAGTGGCCTTGAGGAGGTGTGCGGGGAGAGTCTGTTGGTGAGGTATGCTGGTGAAAGTTTCGCCCTTGCTTTGTGCATTAGAGCAAGCGTTTTAAGGGAGCTTCTGTGCTCTACAGACAGCCAATGAAGGTTGCATCTTGTGTCCGATATGTGGAGCTTCTTCGGAATGTTGAGGGTGGCCCTGATAGCATTGTTTTGTGTTACTTGGAGTTTATTGATATTTCTATGGCTGATCACTCAGTAGAGGGCGTTACCATAATCAATTTTGGCCATAACTAGGGTTCTAGCAAGAGTAATACTGTTGGAAGTTGTGAGGAAGGGCCTATATGCAGTGATTAGTTTGCAAGTGTATGCTGACGCTGCAACTACAGCGTTAGTTTGTCTGGTGAAGGAAAGTGTAGCATCAAGGTAAATACCAAGGATTTTAGTATTATTAGAGACCATGATAGTGTTGCCATCAATGGTGAAGGATTTGAAGGCAATATCTAACTTATTATGTCTATAGTGAGAACCGAGGATTAGTAACTCAGTTTTTTCATCGTTTAGACAGAGTCCGTGATGCGCCATCCAGGCTTGAATGACTGAATAGATTTCGTTGAGGGCTGTTGTATCTATTGCGTGGTCTCCAGTGATGGGAATGAGTATCTGGGTGTCGTCTGCGTAATTGGTATACGAGACACCCAGATGATTGAGAATGTCGAAGAGAGGCTTTGTGAAAACATTGTAAAGCGTGTGGAAGACACATGACCCTTGCGGGACCGCACAAAGTACTGGCAGAAGGTGAGAAGACCCTCATAGTTCTATTTGTGAGGAAAGATCTAATCCAGGATGTGGCTGTGTCAGAGAAGTGGACAGCTATTTTCAAGTGGTGGCAGAGAGTTTCATGGTTGACCAAACCAAAAGCCGCAGATAAGTCAAGCAATAGTAGGAGGGCTAATTTTCCCTTATCCTTTATGTCTTGGATTTGTGTTATGAGGTCAATCAATGCTGTTTCCCTACCGTTACCCTACCGTGTCTGGGGCGGAAGCCTGATTGCCTGAGGCCCAGGAGATTGTTAGTTTCTAGATAAGATGGTATTTGTCGGTAGGCTGCCCAGTCCAATATTTTTAGTAAGAAGGGCACTGTTGTGATGGGTCTGTAGTTGGAAAGGTTACTAGGGTCGATGGTAGGTTTTTTGATTAATGGGATGACCCAAGCATCTTTTAGGTTATCTGGCACAATTCCTGTTTTAAAGTAGGCCTTAATGAGATTAGTAATGAAAGGAGCAAGGTCGTGTGCAGCCGCTTTAATGACAGGTGCTGGGCATAGGTCACCCTGACAGTTGGAAGGTTTGAGCTTCCTGATGATGTTCTCTACTTCCCACGCGGACAAAGGTGAGAAGCTAAATGGTTTAAGTGAGGGCTCAGCCGGGGTGATATTGTACAAGGCTTGTTTGGATTCTGGATCTGAAAGTAGGTTACATGTTTTGCTGTTGATTTTAGTTTGTAACATCGATATTTTATCGAGGAGACCCTTTTGGATATTGGTACACCATGAGGCGTCTGTGATACATTTGTCAGTGGGGGCAATAGGAGATTCAAGTTCTTTGAGAATCTTGAACAATTCTTTTGTATTAGATTCAGCTTGTATGATTCGTTTATTGCAGGTGTCATTTTTGGCTAGAATGATGGCTTCTTTGTAATTAGGGGAAGCTGTAGTCAGGGTATTTTTGTTAGCTTCAGACGGGCAGTTTTTCCAGTGTGCTTCAGCATTTCTCTTGGCTTTGCACAGCTCTCGTAAACTGCGCTGAAAACCAGGAGTTAAGGTGAGATTGTGGTTTGGGTTTGCACAGTTTTATGGGGGCTATCGTGTTTAATGCTTGCAGGATGGCGTGATTATATATATCCACTAGGACTGTAGGGTCTGAGTGGGCAGATGATGTATTATTGAGTAGGGGAAGAATAAGTGGGAGAAGTTTATCTGTTGTAATGTCCTTCTTATTGCATGTATGAGTAGCGGGGCAATGTTAGGATTGGGACTCTGTGGGGTAGCTTTAATAGAGAAGGTTATTTTGTGGTGATCTGACCATATGCAAAGTGTGATGGAAATCAGATTAGTTATGCAATTAAAGTCTGTAAGCCAATCAAGGGTTCATCCTTTGATAGGTGTAGGCTTGTGAATATGGTGTGTGTAGCCGAGATCTGATAATGTACTAGCTAAGTCAAGGGCATTGGTGTTCAAGGGGTCTTTGAAACCAAGATTAAAGTCTCAAAGTATTATGCTTTGCGAGTT
Organism: Ambystoma mexicanum; assembly: GCF_040938575.1. NCBI lineage: Eukaryota > Metazoa > Chordata > Amphibia > Caudata > Ambystomatidae > Ambystoma > Ambystoma mexicanum. Next base: position 133,461,226 of record NC_090934.1, on the reverse strand, counting down.
AGGTTTGGCATTGGTGGTAAGTAGTGTTGCAATATCCTCAGAAAGCGTTTTGCTAAGCAGGAGGCAGGGGGTCGCTCTCTTTCCTCTGCGGGCTCCCTCCTTTGGAATAGCCTTCCCCTGCCCCTTGAGCAGGATCTTCTCAAAGTCCGGAAGCTCCTTATTGCTTTCCTCTTTTCCTCCTCCCTCCCTCCTTCTCTCCTCTGCTAATCTCACAGTTGCTGAATCAGTGTCCTTGGCCCTCATGCATCTTCGGGGCCTTGAGCTCCCACACCAATTCTTTCACAGCTCCTGTCTTTCCACAGCACTTTGTATCTGCATACCGTCCGATCTGGAGACTCGCACTCACACATCTCGCGGCCCAGGCCTCGTAGCACTCATCTTTCTAGCACTTCGTTCATGGCTCACCCACGGGCTCGGCCTCCCCAGCACTTACCCCCTCTTCCCTGTTCCTTCTGCACTTGCATGTTCCGAATACTCACAAGGCATAGTAGGTTCATCCCCCACCCTCTTTCCCCTCGGCTCTTAAATATTTTGTTGTAATGCACGTCCCACTCTCCCTCCCTTTCTGCCTTGTGGGCGCTTTGAAAGAGTATTTTGTTATTGTATAAGTGCCTAAAAAGCAAATAACAAAATAAAAATAAATAAAAAATATAGTATTTATTTTTACAGAACTTTGATTGGACATTCCTTTAGTTTGGACTGTTATATCTAGCTGTTTGAGTTGCTGCTGAACAATATTCAGACCCCTCTTAAGACTATAGTCTACCTTCTGACCACATTACCGCAAAAGGTGAAGGAGGTATATCTCTTGACTGTTGACTGTGTCTGTTTGTAGATGTTTGAAGGCTGTGTGGGCATTTTAACCTCTACTCATCCTTGTACTCCTGCAGGGAAGAAGTCAATTTGTCACGGGTGAAGATATTGGTAGATGATAAATAAGGAGGAGAATGAACAAGACCTTGTAAAAATAAAGAAAGGTTGAAGGAAGAGGGATAGCACTAGAAAAAGGAACACCATAAAGACAATAGTTCTGAGATTAAAGGAAGCACTTCATCATGCACAATGCCTACAGCATTTCAACTCAATGAGATTCTGGTTGCAGACAGATTTTTTGCTGATTCCATATCGTGCAGGTGATAGCATTTTCATAAAATTTTGAATTCAATGTGCACAATTGATTGTTCCTTTAAAGAAGAAATAGCTGGACAACAGGGATTCAGTGTCCTTCAAATTCATTTTCAAACAATGCTCAATCCATGGGATCTTTGGCTTTGTGACTGGTTTAGTAGAACAAACCCTAATTATTCACTATGGCACGGACATAGGTTTATGAACAAAATGAACCCCTATCAGATTCAATATTGGTCCTCCTTTTGAGGTTGCCGCCTACCTCATAACACTGTTACGCTGCCTTTAATTCTGTTTCCAGCGGGATATTCCAGGTGGCGTTGGGCCGGGATGTCAGGTGGCGGAAAGTGTCAGTCCCCATTCCTGTGGGGTCCATGGGAAAGGGGACACGGAAGCACTGGTACCGTTTCGTATGACCGGTTCTTCTGTGTAAACCATGCCTGCAGGGGAGGGTGCTCCCGGCAGGCCAGACCTGCTGGACGCACAAGCCAATGCAGGCATTCTCCTAGTCTAGCGGAACGGAAAGGATGCCGTTACGTTGCTACCGGCACCCTTACTTCCAGACCGCAGGCTCGTAATGAGTCCCATTTGTATCTTACGTTTAGAAGGTATGTTGCTATGAGTTAATTCTACTTTTAAGGTAATACGTTCATAAACATACACCTCTAAAACAACTTTAAACACACTTGTGCAAGCAATATATATATATAATTTATTGCATGCTTGCATTCACAATGGTATTATGATTACACATCACAAAATACACCTTCTCGGTTAAATATACTGGGTATGTGAAATTCAAAGTGTTATAATTACAAATCAAAAGAATAAATATACAAGAAAACACTGCATAAAATACAAAATACAAAGCAATCGTGTCAGTTGCATATACTTATCTATCTGAAAGCTTCCCTTAAACCCCTAGTCAATAAAAAAAAAAAAACTGGAACGCCCTTCCTATGATGCTTCATGCCGAAGCCTCAGTCCTTGCCTTCCGCAAAGCCATGAAAACCACTCTGTTTGCCTGATCAACACCACAGTCCCTATAGGACCTCGCACCACCTCTGCCGATAAACCTGCAAATGTATCTGCAACTAGCGGACTGCATTAATGTGTTACCAATGTAATTTATGTAAAATGTAAAATATGTATATTGTAACTCCCTTATTTATATTGTACCTCCCTGTAACTAAGCTCCCTGCAAGTAACAGCGCCGCAATGGCCATGGGCTGTTTATGCACTATACAAAAGTAAAACATAAAATAAATTAATAAATAAAGTCTGGTGACACTTTGAGTATCTAAAGATGTCCAAATTGACAGAGCCAACTCAGCCCGACATTTTGAATCCCTCCAAATCATTGTGGGATCTTACTCAGGGGCTTCTTCGGAACCTAAAACAGTTTTTCTCTGACAAGGGTTTCACTTGTTCATAAAGTTTGTGACTGGGTTGGTCAATTTAATATATGACACAAGCACAGTAATGACATACACAACATGAAATACACAACATTAAAAATCTCGAGACAGCCTCACCACCCTCCAATCCCTCCCTCTGGTTACTTCTCCCCTGCCCTATCACTAACATCTTCTTCTCATGATCCTTCCTCCTAACATCTCCTAATGAATTGGCTTTTATCCCAAGGACTGCCAACCTCTCATGTCTGCTTACATGTTTGCCTTCAAACAATCGAGGCGCTTGCACCTCTCACCTGCTCTCACTCCTCCTACCTCTTCAACTTCTTTTTCTCCAAAGAAATCTTTCAAGTCTGCTTCTAGGCAGCAACTGTCCTATATATCCTCAAGAACCCCTTAGTTGACTCTTGGTACACTGAACAATTATTGGCATGCATCTCTCCTACACCACTATTGTAAAATCCTTGAATGACACATCTTCAATACAATCAATTCAGTATAATGCAATCTCTTCCTTCCTGGTCACAAGCAATTTCCACAACCCTCTCCATTCTGGTTTTTGCGGAAGTCACTCAGCAGAGTCGGCCTTCACCCTCTTATCTTATTTTATGACCTCTGCCCAACACTGCAAACTATCCTCTGTCCTTATTCTACTAGACCTCTTACCTGCCTTTGATGTGGATGAACAGTCCTCTCTCCTTAATGACCAACACTGACCTTGGAATCCAGGAAACCAATCTTGTTTCCTTCATTTTGCAATGATCTTTCTCCTTTTCATGGAAAATTGGCCCTTCTGATCCAACTCCCCCTCTCGGATGGCTTCCCTCAAAGATTTGTCTTTGATCCTTCATTATTCACTACTTACACTCGGCCCCATGGCCAACTAATGTCCCAGTTTCAGTTCTCCTAAAACCAGTTTGCAGATGGCATTTCAATCTTCTTCTCTTTCCCCACCTTTACCAGTGACCTCTCTGCTTGTATATCTGTTTGCCCCTCTGAAATCTGTCTTTGGATGGCATTTCACTATCTCATGCTTCCCGCAGGAATTAAGTAATCTAGCTTTCTGCCTCCAGTGCCCCCTCCTTCACCCATATCATTTCCACCTGACTTACTCTCTGCCTACCCAATGAAATGCAAACAAAGGGTCTTCGTGGATTGTAACCTTAACCATCACCACTTCATTACTGCCACCCAGATTGTGCACAGGATTAACCTGCTTAATATCAAGAAATCCACCTTCAACTCTACCAAATCTCTTATAATGGATTTAGCACTAAGCCTCCTGAATTACTGTCCCAGCCTCCTTGTTGGCATCTCCCTCCACCCGTGCCCATTGCTGCCTTTCCAGCTCTTTTCCCACCTCCAACCACAGCCTTTATGCCAGGTGGCTGCTCATAAAAAATGACCCTCTTTAAATTCCTACTTCTTGCGTTCAACTCCCTGAGTGAGGTTTCAGATCTCTACCTAGCATACACCAACTTCTTCTACTCACCACCACATGTCCTCCACTGTTGAACTCTCCCTAATCTCTCAATACCCCAGCCACCCCATGCTTCTTCTCATGTCTAGTCCTTTTTCCTTCTTGCCCCGCACCACTGGAACTCTTGTCTTCCATGTAAAAAATTGCACTATTGTCCTCTCCTTCAAAGCTTCACTTACGCCCCAACTTGAAAGCCTAGTAGGAACACCCACTACTTACTCCCACATAACTACTCACCCCACTACCTGAGACCTACCTCCATAAGCACTACCCTGTATATAGTCAGTCCCCTTGACCCTGTCAGTAAACTGTGTGTCCCATGTCTCTGTGCCATGTTTTCGTGATCATATTTCGGTCAATTGTTCAATACCTTCCCCACTAATGTACAGCACCTGAATTAGAATTGCCCTGTTTCCTGTTGCGTTCTTTTTTAAGTGTTCTTGGGGGAAACACTATGCACTCTCAATCAAAAAAAGAAATGTGATTCTCCTTTCACAAGTTGCATATGATCTCAATTTGATTGTTATTTCCTGTGTGGGCTGCAAAACTACATTATTCTTATTAATATTGTGTCATTATTTACATGTTAAGCAGGGATATGTTCAAAGTTTAGGTATGCTAAAAAAGAATCTTTGCCATTGGAATTCTGTTGTATCACCTTTCAGTAAAGTATAAAATTCCATAGATTGTGGTCTTATTGTTAATCACATATTGGAATGAGTCTTGAAGAGCTCTGCTTTTCAGCAATCGATTTGAAGTAAATGCCATTTGGATTTAATGATCTGTTAGATGTGATAACTTTGTTAAGAGAAAATTGAAATAAAAGAAAGTTCTTGAAGGTGTGGTCTATAGGGGTTGCTGTTCAGAAAATATGTGAGCAAGTGCTAATACCTGATCAAGTAAACTGGTGGGATATCCTCACATACTGAAGATTTGGTACTATGTGATTTCATTGGTTTTATTTCATCAATTTCTTTTTATAGTATATTTTACAGCACATGTATGCGGATGAGGCCCCCTGCATGCTCCCTCAATCTCCTCCTACCTTTATCATCACCCTAACCCACCCCCACATACATTTGCGGTGAAAAAGTGGAAACAATTTGACCAATTCTCGCTCGATGGAAAAACCTGCAATGGAATCTTTGTATCCCTCTGGTTTGCTGTATGTGCAGTTGAAGGTCATCAGATACAAGTCCCTTTACTCTCAGAAACTGATTGAGGCAGTTTTCCAGTGGAGTCCTCTGGACGCTCAATGCTTCTTCAATGGAAATAACCTCCAAAGCATAGCCTCCCCCTGTAGGTGCATTGCCTCGCTGTATTAAACAACAGTGTGGAGTCTCCGTTTAGGTGGAGCAGGGCAGTAACAGGCACACAAAATACATTCTTCAATGCCTCTCCTACCATAATTCATGGGCAGCATAACAACACATTACAGTTGAATGTCCTTTTCTATTTCAAAAGAATCATGTCAAAGAAAATCTCACAAAAGCAGGACACAACCAAAGTAAATGCTGCAGGGCCGAAAATAATATGATCTCCTGACTGGACAGAGAGTCTTCACCTATTACTGAGCTTTGACGGACGCTGATCTAGTTTACATGCTTGCCTCGGGTGTTTACTTCACTCCTGCATGAATCGTTGATGGCTTCTCAAGAACCCTGACCTAGGTGTTTCACCTTGGTTGTTTTTCTGGATCAGCTGTCAGAATAGTAAAAAGCTATTATTTTGAGCCTCTGCTCACACTATAACCTTGACAAAAACATCAGCTCAAATTGACCTGCCTTGGTATGTCTTTATCAATTCTTGTATTTATTTATGCATGCAGTGTGCGTAGCCTGCGTGCAGACTAGATTTCGCATTTACTGATCTCCTTCGATTGTTTAACCTCTGAAATAGCGAGGCACAGCGTTTTTTAAGAACTCTTTGGGAATGCATTGTTGAAACACTTGACTTTGTGGTCGGTCACCTGCGATCTGACTGTGACAAAATGCGATTGAGCGATGGTGTAGAAGCCCTGGCCTTTTCGATTTTTATTTACATGAAATGATGCAGGTAGTTCTGCAGGGGGAGTCTGCTAATCAGATCCTTCTTTTATAAAGCTCCATGCCAAAAGCGTAGTGCATACATGTGCCCTTCCTGCACCAGTCTCCCGACAACTGCAGCAACTGTACTTCAGTGGCACAAGGCAGGTTCAAGTTTCAAATGTGCATCTCTGGCAGGTGCTTCGGGTAAACTCTAAGAATAAACCATAACTGGTTATGGCAGCGGTATTCAAACTGTGGGGCAAGCCCTTCTGATGGGCCGCAGCCTCATGCCCAGGGGTGCGTGCACCCACCGCCTGAAAAAAAACAGTATACATTACAAAAGGATCAGGCTGTTGCTTCAACAATAAGCAGCAGCCCGATCCACAGCCCCTGCCACACATGCTTAGTGTGAAAGGGGCCGGGCCTTTGTGTGGCGTCAGGCTCCATTAGGAGCCTATTTATGAAGACAAAAGAAAAAGCACATACCTTCTATTGCTGCGATGACCAGTTATCAAGGTAAAAAAAGGTGTGTGCTTTTTCTTTATGGAAATCCAAGTCGCTTAAAATATCATTGTGAATGGCTGAAAAGTTTGCCACTTGTTTGTTCACGGTTTTTCTGGAGACCTCCTGCTCAACGTCAGTGCAGTTTCTAGCCAAATTGGTGCCCAGGTTGAAACATTGGAATGCGCGCCCCCACCCCCCGAATGGCACTCATCACTCCCAAACTAAACCTCTGTAGTGTAACAAAACCCCTGCTCAATATGAATAAATGATTGCTATATAAATTAAGCTGGTTTCATTACATTGTAATTCAAGTACTTTACAGAAGAATTCTAATGTGAAAACACAGCTGTTGCTGCCCAGATTAATGGGTTTCTGTCACCTGCTCTTAGGGAAGGCCCTGCCTGAATGCAATTTCAAACTGTCCAGACCTACACACTGCCGTGTGAACCGCTACCCGTGGTCTGAGGGCCCACAGGCCTTGCCCTGTGTTGCAGATGTTCTGTTCATACCACCTCACCTGTATTTCGCAAGGGGCAATACTAGACTTACCATATGAATTATTTTCTGATAGAAGGTTATCATTCCAAGATGGACAGTCTGGCACACTCTTATTGTACTCATCTTAATATCTCCCTGAGAGTGGGGAAGGGGACAAATAGCACCAATGAGGATTCATATATGCTTTACATTAAATCACAAATCCTTTCATGACTATACCAGTGATCAGAGATCACTACATTTGATAAACAAGTCTGTGATAAAAAATGATTGTATGTTTGAATCTCTAAATTCATAACTGATGCATGGCTTGGTGCTCACATCACGGTTCACAATACTCACCCTAACATTAACATGTTAGGAACCAATGAACCATACATGCTCATTTGGACAGCTTACGTTTTCGGAAGCAAGTATAAAATGGCTGCAACATCAGCCACTCAAATGGGGTACAAGGGCTCTTTTGCTTCTTGTTTCTGAAAGATTTTAGAGGAGGAAGGGCTGGGTCTCAATGTGGGCATGCCCAACCCCAATACAGAAACATCTTTAGGGAATTATAACTACAGACAGGGCAGGATACCGCACAAGAGAGACCCAATAAACTGCAGAGAAAGGCTATACAAAAAGGATTGAACCACTTTCAAACTTTAGCCTGACGAGTAATAAGCTGATGAAGCGTTTTAAACAAAACCGTCTTAGAATGCATGGTGGAGGGTCCACAGATCCTCAGCCACTACCTCCTCAATATTACCCAGGCCTCTGGGCTTATTTCAGCAATAAATATCAGCAGGCCCATGCTTTATCGAACAGAGCTGGCATTAGCATCTCTTATTAGTGCTGGCCTGCAGCTAGTGAAAATCATGGTGTGGCAGTGTAGAAAGGGAGTTTGGCCTAGTGGATCTAAATGCAAGGAAACTTCTTTGATTGCTTTATGTCTTTAAGTGTGGGCACAGTATGGCATGCTCATCAGAGTCAAATATACAAAACATTCCCGTGTGCTTGTGTATGGACATCACGCATTCCGCAGCAATCTCTATAAAAACAAATAACACCAACAAAGAGGGGCGGGGCAGGGGGGTCCCGAACTGGCCCTTGGCATAAAAAGTTTGAAGACCACTGGGTTATGGTATTGTGACTGATAAGAGCGCACAATTATTGAAGCAGAATCAATTTGAAATCATTCCAGTGTCAACCCTGTGAGCCCAAAACAGCTATGTGAGGACAATGTGTACCCATGACTGGCCTAGCTGCCTGCACTGCTTCCAGTGAGATAATAGCAGGAAGCTGTCTTGCCACATCGGCCGCAATAGCTCCCATGAGGGTGCTGCACACCAAAGGGCCTTTGAAGTACAGGCTTGGGGAGGGGCAGTGTTAGGGTATCTAGAGAGGGAAACTCTAAGAAAGGGGTACACCATCTTGCTTTTCTATGGGTCTTTCTTTTCTTCCTCTCATCTCCATTTCCTGCAGAACAAGCAATTCTGGCTAAGCTGCAAGAAGGCAAGACTCACTAGTTTAGGCAACAGGGATTGGACCCCTCCAGCAGGCTTGCTATTGTTCAATCCCTTGTGACCTTTCACCTTTGTAAGGAAGGGGTCACACAAGCTGTCTATGATTCTTTCCTGGTCACCAAGAAGAATACATCTCTGGATACCTGTTGGGACTGCAGTCCATTCCAAAGTATTCTGCCATGGAATGGAAGACAGGTGCTATTTAAAGAAGAGGTAAGCTGTGCTCCTTAACCATCCCCAGGGAACATTTGGGGTGACTATTGTTTGGACCAGGGTCTGACACTCTGCCAGCTCCACTGGAAACTCACTGGGGGTGAACGGACCCCTGAAGGTGCCAGCCTAACTCCCTGGACTGGGATAAGCACTACAGCAAGGACTTACCTTATCTTCCAGCTCCTGGATTGGGAACCCCAGCAGGCAGAAACACATCCAGAGCCTCTCTTGCCCCCCCGTCTTCTCACCCATCACACCTGATGAGGTCACCAGACAAGTCCGGTCTATGAAGGCTTCATCCAAACAGGTGGACCCCTATCCCTCTAAAATCATAAAGGACAATATTGACTCCCTCACCCAGGCCTTGGCTGATCTCTACAATCTCTTCTTCTCCACTGTTCCCAACTGCCGTTACGCACTCCCTTGTGCACCCTCTGCTCAAGAAATATTCTGCCCAACCCACCATTCTGGCAAACTACCACATGATCTCCATCTTTCCTTTCTTGGGCTAACTCAAATGAGAAGTTGGCTATCACTCAGCTGACTCTCCACACTGAATCTTTTGGCTGCTTCATGATGATCAGTCTGGCTTTAGAGCATTAAGAGGCATGGCGACTGCTCTTCTGAACACCTGTGAAGACCTGCTCTCAAATCTTGACACTAACACTCCCTCTGTCCTCATTCCCCTTGACCTCTCCTCTGCCTTTAACACAGTTAAGCACATCATCCTGATCACACGTCTCCGTGACACCCTGGGAATCACAGTTCAGGCTCTGGCGTACTTAACTTCATTTCTCTCCGACCGCCAATCCCAGGTGGAACTCAGAGCCTTTGTCTCGACTATAACTCTCTCCACCTGTGGCGTTCCGCAGGGATCTAACTTATCCCCCTGGTTCTTCAACGTATACATGGCTGCCCTGGCACGTGTGATTGCAACTTTCACCTCTAACTTCCAATGTTATGCGGATGACACACAACTATCTTTCAGGTTACCCTCAGCCTCCTCCTCCTCCTCCTCATTCATATCTAACTCTCTGTCTGCTATTTACTCATGGTGTGCTGCAAACAACATCTGCCTCAACGCCAGTGAGACTGAGATCATTCTCATTGAGACCCCTGCTCCCGCTTTTCCACTCTCACTCTGGCCAGCCTCCCTTGGCCTGCGCCCGCACCTACCTGTGATGTAAATAAATTTGGGGTCATCTTCGACTCCACTCTCTCCTTATCCTATCACTTCTCTAAAATGTCTAACTATCAGCTGCACCTCCTCAGAGGTACTCTACCTTTTCTCACTTTCCGCCAGTGGCTCACTGGCTCCAGAGCCTTGGTTCTCTCTAGGCTGGACTATTGCCACTACCTCTTCATCAACCTCCCTTCTTTGGCCCGGCGGCCTCTGCAACTCATCCTGAACAGAACCGCAAGACTTATCCTTGGTCTCAAGCCCAGGGACCGCATCTCTCTGGTGCTGAAATCCCTTCACTGGCTCCCTGTGGCTGCAAGGATCAAGTTCAAGACCCTTTGCATTGTCCACAAGGCTTTTTGGGGCCTGGAACCTACCTACCTGCAACGCTGTCTACCTAAATACTGTCCCTCACGAGCCCTCTGCTCATCTACCTCCAACCTTGTGCAAGTGAGCCGGTTCTCCAAGCAGAGATTTGGAGGGAGATCCTTATCCTCACCAGGTGCCTCCCTCTGGAATAGCCTGCCTGCCTCCCTCCATCTTGAGTCTGACCTTCTTAGGTTCCGGAAACTCCTCAAGACCTTCCTCTTCTTCTTTTCCTTCGCTCTCCCTCTTCCCTGCCAACCTAGCTCTCTGCTCTCTCCATCTCTCCCTCCTCTTCCTTACAGCTTGCTGACTGGCTGCCTGGTGTACCGCAGAGTCTCACCGGTACCTGGCACCCCAGCCAGTCCTCTATCGCACTTCCCTCAGGGCCCTACACCCACCCACCTTCATGGCACTTAGAAATAACCCATGAGAGTGCCTCTCTCTGCATTTAGCCCTGTCTCCACTGAATGGGTGCACTTGGACCTCCCCCTCCTTGTTACCGTCTATGCATTTACCCGATCCAAATTCAACCAGCCTGTAGATCTTCTGTTCTCCCCTGTCCTCTCCTCATAATTTGCACTGGTAAAATTGCAGAATCGCTGCCAGGCCTATTTGCTGTGTCTCAACTGTTAAATGTATTTTACGCACTTACTCTGCCTGTGCAGGCTATTATCGTTTCAGAATTTCAAGGGCTCTGAGCGACTGTTGTTTTTTCCCCTTGTCCCCAACTCTCCTTGTGTGCTTTGAAACACTTTCCTGTGTATAGGCGCTATATAAATAAACAGTACAATACAAAACAATGCAAGCGCAGCTGGAATCCTGTTCTCACAGCTTCAAACTACCATCCGACTGCGTTCAATGCCATTTGAGCTGATAGGGCCCACAGTGATGTTTTTGGCACTCAGCGACTTCGAACAGCTTGCATACATCTTCGAACCACCTCAACGCTGCATCACACCAGTAGTGCCAATTGCACCTCAGTTTGAATCACACTACGGGTACCTTTGACATGCTGCTTCATTGAGCACAGCATTGAACCAGCAGTACATCATCTCGACCAGACACGAGACTCGAGACTCGACTTGACCCTCTGGAAGTGATCACGGTACTCATTGATTTGACACATTGGTAACATCTTCTCAAACTGACCAGATCACTGACCTGCGCCTGATGGAGCCTTCAAAACGCATCACAATGAAGGCCAAATAAAAAACACAGAGCCCTATCTAGAAGGTGACTTGACGCTGACTCACTGCATCTGGAAACCGGGTTGATTGCAAAGACTGGCACAGAAGCCCAGTTCAATGCAGTCGAATGACCAAAGATCATGAACAAGGTAATTTTGAAAGGCCCTGTTTCCCGGCCACGTTCTGGGACTATTGTGACTCTTAAGCCCCTTTTTGCACCTTTTCTTGGAAAGGCTATGCTTTAAAGTGACATTGCTGCAATTGATTGCTTAATCACCCATGCACCCACAGTGATATTCTCTGCAGGTTTGGCATTTTCTCTTTTCTTTCCAGATGGGTGAGATTCTGCTTCTGTTTTCTAGTAAGTGTTAGAGATGTCTTAAAAATCACTCCCAGGCTCCGAAGTCTTCTGTTCCTCCAAAGATTCACTCCTCCTACATTTCTCTTCCACCACAGATGTTTCTCCCTCTAAGAATACTGCTTACTCATCCAGACAATGACATCCTCCTCCATTCTTTGAATCCCTCCTCCAATTTACTCCTCCCTTCTCCATATTACTACTCCCTCCTTCACACTACTTCTCCCTGCTCCACAAATCTACTGTTGAGAGCAGATGAATACGTCATCCATAACTTCTGCCCCTCCCCCCGCTCAATACCGCACAGGTGAGAAATGTTGCTTACTAAGACAACCATAGCACCCTCATCCCAGGCAGGTACAGCAGGAGATGGACTCGATCTAAGCTGCAGAGGGCACAGGTACCCAAACTAACATTGTGACAACACATGTGCATGCATTAGACACAAAGCAAATGTGCACTCAACATGAAGAAAGTGCATACTAGGTAATATATGCACCTCGATATGAAGAATATAAACATAGCATCCATAAGACATAAAGAATACTAACATAAGCAATGTATAAGCTGAATACAACAGGAACGACACGCAAATATAGCTCACTTACATAGAAACGCAATAGTAATTGGCAGCCATCTTTTCCAAAATGGAAGTTACAACATGCTATTATTAAACGAAAGGCTTCAAGGCTTCACAAGAACTCAAAATGCTGAAATCATAACAATATAGATCTGAGCACAGCTCAGGAAGGAGCTGGCAACCGCAGCCACAGTTATCGCAAAATAAGGGAGGATCAGAAAGTTGCAGTGAAAGCAGGAGATAGCAATTCCCATGACGCAGGAAGGATACTCCCATATTAATTAAAGTTTTATAAGAGTACCACAAGCTTTTGTAAGCCAGGTGCAGGACAGCTATAAGCCAAAAGACTCCATGAAGAATTACTCAAGAGTGTCCCTAGGGGCAAGAGAAAACCTAACACTTGCGTCAATATTAGCTAAACTGCCAATAAATGAAGGGTGAAATAATTCCGAACACAGTTACATCACGCGTGACCCATAATTGAAGAACACTGTCTATTCTTTGGCAACAGATAGGACACCTGCTTTACTCCTTACACATATCCCCAGACAGGAGATGCCACACAAGGCCAAATACAAAGAGATAATTCTGGCTCATGGCCCAGAAATGAGGGATGATATCTACTTTAATTGAAAGGAAAGCATTCTGTGGACCTCTGTCTGCCTAGTCCTGTCTGGCTCATGTCTTGACGACCCGTCAGTTATCCAAGGTTTGTTAGTCAGAAGCATACCAATGAAAATCTCCAATGTGTCATGCAGCACACATGGAAACAGTGGCATCACTGGAAATTACGGTAGAGTTCTGTTATGTTTTCACAAGACCGTCCTGCTATGGTCTAATGTTCCACCAAGATGGCCGCCACCTGTATTTACACTGTGATGGAGTGCAGCATGCTGCGTGGCAACCTTCTCTGTTTTGGGAGAGATGCTGTGTTTCTTTATAGCCTCTGTTCCTGTTTCTGCCTTCTCTCGCTTGTCAGCCTGTCTTCTGTGGCGTCCCGCTTGGGTTGCCCTTCTTTGGTCTGCTCTCTCGTATTGCCATGCTCGCTCGCCTCCCGAGGTGGAGCACTGTTTGTCCGCCTGCTGTTTTCTTTCCCCGGTTCTCGCACTGGCTTTCTGGCTCTCTCTCCCTCTCCCGGGTTCACTCTCAGTTATCCGGCTTTTTTTCCGGTTCTCGCTCGGCTTGCACTGGATCTCACTCTTCTTTCTGACTGCTAACAGCATTCTGGGCATAAGCTATCATCCTCAGTTTTCCCTGCTCTTCAGAGCTGAATCTCCCTTTGATTCTGAGTCCTCGATTTCCCAGGCATATCTGCAGCATTCTGCTCTCCCCTGTTGAATAGGATTTGGTTTGTATCACACAAAACAGAATGGGGAACAATTGCTTTACTTGAGCCAATTACTTTGTTATGCCGTTAATGCAACCTAAACCCTTATCCTGCAAGGGGCAAAATATTCTAGCCCTGCATGGTGTTCCTAGCCCTAGCAAGCGCTGATGCACCGGCTACGCATTAGGACCAACAGGGGGCAAATCTCACCCTATGTTAATTTCCAGTGACACAAAACACACAATACTTTTTTTCGTCAATTTTTTTCATTTTACTATCATACAAAATTTGGCCATGACAGGTTAAAACACCGGCAGTTACGAAAATAACATTATTTTCGGCCTGCACCTTTGGGTCAAATAGGCAGGTCACGTGGGACTCTACGTCGGGAAAAATTTAATTGCCCTCCGTGAGGTGTGCCTAGTTGGCCCAATCGTCAATTCTAAAACATTTTAAGAAAATCCACATCACACACCACTCTCGTAAATGTGCGAGGGGAGCGTAACACATCTAAAACGAGAAGTCACAGAATCTATAACATTGATTCTGACACAATTCTTTCTAAAAGAGCATCAGTCCACTTGTGTCACTCTAAGTGAGGTGACATCCATATGTCTGGTCGACCGGTTTCAATGATGTCTTTCGTATATCATATTCTTCAGGACCCATTGTTTCTTCCATAGACCCAATCTGTAAACCCCATAAGGGTAAAGTTGCGACATGTTCTGTGGAACAAAAATGAGAGAAAGTCAGTTTGACTTCTCTCATAAGCAGGATATAGGTAGGGCATTTCTTTATTTATTCTCAAATATAACGTGGAATCATTTATTTTCCAATGAGTTAAGCCAGTCAACTCGTGACATTAAAAAGAGGCTGTCTTCACCACACCCCACCACCATCAAGTGTGTGACATCATATCCAGTGCTAGAAGAGTCATACCTGTTTGTCTGTTGTATGTACAAAGGCACGTTCACTTCCAACAATAGTCACACGTTTTTGAAACTTCTTATTTGAAAAAGCCACCAACCTTGGTGCTAGATCTAAAAAGCATAAGGTGTCTTCTATTATATAAGTTATTTACATGCTCACCGAATCATGAGTAACCTTATCCAAGGTATACCGTCCACATGTTTTGATAATGATTACACAATGAGTACAAATGACTCACCACTCGTCAATCTCTTTTTGACCCTGTACACCTGTTTCGGTGTAGTGTTCTTATGGGAAATAATAATAATAAAATTTCAACACCATAGAACAGTGGTTAGTAACTATGGATGTTGAATCTTTATATACGAGTATACCGCAGTTGGAGACCATAGAAATGGTAAGAAGACACCTTTCACAGAAAGCTGATTTAGGGAGGGGCCAGATCGAATTCATTACGGCCCTGACAGAAATAGCATTAACCAAGAATTTCTTTCTATGTAATGAACAATTTTACCAACAAATTTCAGGGACAGCCATGGGGGCAACTTTTGCCCCCAGTTTGGCAAATCTCTATGTAAACCATTTTGAAAAAGAACATATTTACTCTGCCACTAATCCGTTTCTGAAGAACATCAAACTATGGCGGAGGTATATCGATGACATTTTCATCATCTTTGAGGGTAGTGAGACATCACTACACGAATTCCACCGATGGATTAACGAACAAAATGCATCCCTGAAGTTCACATTGGACTGCAGTAAAACAGAAACACACTTTCTGGATCTCCATGTG
Source organism: Ambystoma mexicanum (assembly GCF_040938575.1). Lineage (NCBI taxonomy): Eukaryota > Metazoa > Chordata > Amphibia > Caudata > Ambystomatidae > Ambystoma > Ambystoma mexicanum. The sequence continues at coordinate 133,445,732 of NC_090934.1, read as the reverse complement.
GTAGCAGAAGGTGGGGGCTTGACCTCAAAGGTATATAAAAAATCCACTGATCGCAACGCACTACTTAGTTATGGAAGTTACCATCCACGCGCTTTGCGAGACAATTTGCCATTTGGGCAATTTTTACGCTATAGGCGGACTTGCACTAAAATTGCTGATTATCACCAACAATCGGGAGAGTTGAAATCTCAACTCCTGCGGAGAGGGTACCCCAAGAAAATCGTTAAGGATACCCAAAAACGGGCCAGGAACATACCACGTGCCATTACTCTACAACAACATGCAAAAAGCACTCCAGGGTCAACGATTACGGCAGTTTTAAGCTATTCCCCTATCTTTAACATCTTGAAAAGAGAAATTAAGAAGCTATGGCCTATTCTGAACACTGGTAAATCAGAACTGGCGGTGCCTACTTTTGCGATAAAACGAAGAAGGAACATCAGGGATAGTCTGGTCCATACTGTGATTGAATCAAAGCATACTACAAACAGGAACACACTTTGGGATGTACCTGCTGCGGCCGGACACACCCCGTGTGGAATGTGCAGTATGTGTAGTCAGACCGCAAGAAGTCTGTCCATTGACATAGGGTGGAAGACACCTTGGGTGCAGAGGCATCTAACGAACTGTAACAGCCGAGGGGTGATATACATGATCACTTGTCCGTGCAATTTGAAATATATTGGGATGACAACCCGCCCAATAAAAACGCGTTTGATTGAACATAAATCATGCATACGGACAAAGAAAATGACTGCTCCACTTGTTGCCCATTTTGACCTGGAACATCATACAGAGGAGGACTTCAAATGGACCATCCTCGAAAAAATAAGGCCACCCTGCAGAGGAGGCAACTTTCATGAGATACTCCTCAAAAAAGAGCAACAGTGGATTTTCCGTCTGGATTTAGTGAGACATGGGCTAAATGAAGAAATCCAGTGGAATGCGTTAGCCTTGATAAAGTAAAGGGACCGTAAGGCCCCTCGATACCAAGATTGGGCCCCCCTCCCACGCGGCCCTTCCCAGTGTCTCCCATTGCTTAAATAAATTGTGCCAATACTGGCAAATGAAAAAATGATACGTGAGGGAGAGTGACTCGCCCAATCCATGATGGCCGCCATAAGATATCACTGTAGTCCCCCGGCGCATGTTTTTTGCCCAATGCAAAATGGCCGCGGGAACACGTGAACCATCCCCGGACGTCCATTGGCTGGCGGCATGCTGTGGGCTTTCTGTTTCGTTTACATAATACGCGGAGACGCTGAGTGGCGTTCTCCGCGAGGTAAACGAAACTGTGAATGCAGCACGAGAGGCAGAGAAGCCCAGATGAAAATAGCCCGTAAGTTCTTATGAAATGCGAGCGGCACGCGCTCTATTTCCCAAGCGTACTCTTAAATGTTAATGAGCACTTTTGAAAGGGCGGTTTTGCCAATACAATACTGTATAAGAGAACCTGGACCGTACACCTGGCGCCAAATGAGGTCCTTGTAATAGGAGGCGGGATATTTTATCCACAATATGGGTGTGTTCCCTGACCCGGGAGGGGACTGACAGTGTGGGGAAGTAACCCACTAATTGCTTCAGATGCACCGTGGGGATGTAACCACGGTGCAGGTGTAAAAGATTGAATGAAGTAATGTACAAAAAACGCTGCATGGTCCGGGACTATATATGTGACTGGGGGTTCTTCTTCCATCCACAGGACCATCCCAAAAGGCATTTCCCATAAGAACACTACACCGAAACAGGTGTACAGGGTCAAAAAGAGATTGACGAGTGGTGAGTCATTTGTACTCATTGTGTAATCATTATCAAAACATGTGGACGGTATACCTTGGATAAGGTTACTCATGATTCGGTGAGCATGTAAATAACTTATATAATAGAAGACACCTTATGCTTTTTAGATCTAGCACCAAGGTTGGTGGCTTTTTCAAATAAGAAGTTTCAAAAACGTGTGACTATTGTTGGAAGTGAACGTGCCTTTGTACATACAACAGACAAACAGGTATGACTCTTCTAGCACTGGATATGATGTCACACACTTGATGGTGGTGGGGTGTGGTGAAGACAGCCTCTTTTTAATGTCACGAGTTGACTGGCTTAACTCATTGGAAAATAAATGATTCCACGTTATATTTGAGAATAAATAAAGAAATGCCCTACCTATATCCTGCTTATGAGAGAAGTCAAACTGACTTTCTCTCATTTTTGTTCCACAGAACATGTCGCAACTTTACCCTTATGGGGTTTACAGATTGGGTCTATGGAAGAAACAATGGGTCCTGAAGAATATGATATACGAAAGACATCATTGAAACCGGTCGACCAGACATATGGATGTCACCTCACTTAGAGTGACACAAGTGGACTGATGCTCTTTTAGAAAGAATTGTGTCAGAATCAATGTTATAGATTCTGTGACTTCTCGTTTTAGATGTGTTACGCTCCCCTCGCACATTTACGAGAGTGGTGTGTGATGTGGATTTTCTTAAAATGTTTTAGAATTAACGATTGGGCCAACTAGGCACACCTCACGGAGGGCAATTAAATTTTTCCCGACGTAGAGTCCCACGTGACCTGCCTATTTGACCCAAAGGTGCAGGCCGAAAATAATGTTCTTTTCGTAACTGCCGGTGTTTTAACCTGTCATGGCCAAATTTTGTATGATAGTAAAATGAAAAAAATTGACGAAAAAAAGTATTGTGTGTTTTGTGTCACTGGAAATTAACATAGGGTGAGATTTGCCCCCTGTTGGTCCTAATGCGTAGCCGGTGCATCAGCGCTTGCTAGGGCTAGGAACACCATGCAGGGCTAGAATATTTTGCCCCTTGCAGGATAAGGGTTTAGGTTGCATTAACGGCATAACAAAGTAATTGGCTCAAGTAAAGCAATTGTTCCCCATTCTGTTTTGTGTGATACAAGTTTACTAGGTAACAGAAAGGACACATACCCGTTGTCAGAGGTAATGTGAATCTTAGTGAGATCCCTGTGTGGTAGAGAATAGGATTTGGTGCCAGTATATTTAACGAGCTTCTGCATTCTGATCCAGTGTTCTACATATCACTACTTCTAAAGAGGATAAACTACAGGGCTTTTTGCCGCAAAGCTTTTTCCCTGATTGTGGTCGGCTCCCCGGGAATACCTGTTGCATGGTGTTCACTAGCCCGGCAACATGGTCTCCGGAGGAGCTCCCCCTTAACTCCACAAGACCAGGAAGGACCGAGCAGGAGACGACAAGGGAAAGACCAGAAGAAAGAAGTCAGACAACCTGGACAGCTCTGCTGAAGACCCAGGTGAGGAGGATTGGAGCGAGGAGTCATCAGAGCGTGAAACGTTACAGCATCCATGAAGCAAGGTGCCAGCCAATGACATATTGCAGAGATGATGTCTTTTTTTCTTTATCAATTTAGAGGGGGTCACATGAGGAGTCATCAGACAAGCATTTCACAATTAGAAATTTGACCCCTATAGAATGTATATGTATTAACCAATCCCTGTTCCCCGTAGGTTTAGGCAACTAAGATTACAGTATGATGTCAGTTATGACAAATGTTGAATATATAAAACATTGTTTTTTTATGTAACCAGGGACAGTTGCAAGAATGCAATGCTTGTATGCTGTTCTTGCTTTATTTTGATGATAATTAATCTGGGTTTTGACTTGCACTTTGTATATTTCGGTTATTGAGTTTGGTTTGAACTGGCTCCCGAACCTCTGGAGTCATTTGGGACTTTCCAGGCCATTGTGACACTACTCCCTCCTCCACCCTACTCGCTACTCATTCACCCGTCTTTCACCCAGTATTCACTTGCTTCTCACTCACTCCGTATACTACTCTTTGTAAACACCCGCAACACCGGACCAGGAGCACACACTAGCCAAACCCCTGCCTAGACAGCAGGTAAGCATGCACCAACATGTGTTTACTGCCTCTGTCCCCGCAGGGCACCCCCACCATCATCAGGCAACGCCAAGCTAACTTCTCTGGTGCTGGGGTGAGGACAGGTGCTCCGTGGCATAGTAAGTTTTGCATTTGTAAAAGTTATATTCTCGCACTGTAGCGTGTGTGTGCGGTTCGGTAGCAGCAGCGCCTCCCTGACTGTGTGGTCCCTCGCATCTCCCTATTGCATGTGCCTCGTCCCCACCCTTCTCCAGACTCCTGCACCCACGAGACCCCTTTGCTCTTCCTCATTGACTGCCCTGTTTTGCATTGTATTGTTTTGTGTTCTGCTGCATTCTCCCTTCTTCTAGGTATACATTTGTTGACTGTTTTGTTCTTTTGTATATTATTTTGTGTTCTGCTGTGCTACACCCTCCTCTAGGTTGTCTTTTTAATAACTGCTCTATTCCTGGTGCCCTGGTAACCTGATTTTCTTACCGGACTGCCTTGTTTTCTGCCTGCGCTTCCATCTGAGTTCTTGTCTACTTAGTCAATCGTCCACTATTGTCTTGTCCCTTTCTGTCTCATCTGCTTGCACCCCTGCTTGTGTCCTCCCCTAGTGTCCCTCCCACACCTTTCCGCTCCACCCCTCTTCCCCTCTCAACTTTCCCCTCCTACTCTATGGTGCTCTCTGTTTCTCCTATATTTTCAAACTGCTTCTCTATCCACTATCCTGCTCTCCTCACTAAATCTGGTGGGAAGAAGTTTAAAAAGGATATCCTAGTCTCCAACCCAGGCCTCCCTATCACTGACACCTATACCAGTGCTTCCGCCAGACAGACCCTCACCAACATCCTCTTTGTGGTTACCTCCCCAGACCTATGGACCCTTCATATGGTCTATGTGCTCTCTCCTTTCTCTTCTTCTGCCACTAATGGTGTGTAAGAGGATTCAATTCAGCACTACAGCCAAGTTAACGCCTAGTCTAGAATACTGAATGAAAACCCTTATTGATATATCTTTAGGTCCAGTCCATGCGTTCTGGATGACTACCCCTGTATAACACCCCTCTCTTGGAATCCCCCTGACCCCACTGAGCCAAGAAGTAGTTCTGTTTTGCAAGTTTAAAAGGTTTATTTGATAATTTAAAATATATATATATCACACTTTATAATAAATTAATAATTGAATATCACACTTAATCTGATATGATAACAACGGAGAATCTGGCGCTAGCACACTTCTTTATAATCACTAATGAGTTAACATGAAATGGATAAGATAGCACACTGGTAAATAGGAACAAAAGAATAAGGTGGTGAAGAATGCTATAAGTAAGCTCAGGTGGATGCAATATTCAATGAATGCAGTACAGAAAATACTCAATATGATTTCAACCAAACAATGTAATCACTTTTCTCTGGCTATTCACTCCCCCCCTCTTTATGCAATGCAAGGAAATGGGAGGAAAGCACACAGTTCTCAGAAATGCAATCAATGTAATCAGTTCAATCCCCCCCAAGCTTAGACAACAGAAGTTTAAAACACAGGCAAATGCTTTGATATGTGCTAGCAATGGATGAGAAATATGCTGGAAATGCTTTTAATTCCCTTTCAGAGGTTCAGGGTGAGTGGTATCTAGTTAATATTAGTCCAGGCTCACACTAGCAATGATGCAGGGATAGTTAGCAGGTTAAACGAATTTCTGGCAAATGGAAGGCAAGCAGCAGCAGTTTTTACATGTGAAGAAATTTGCAAATCGCGGTAAAATTCGCGAATGCGTGTTCCACGATTGCGGTAAAACTATAAGGGATAGGAATGCGGTTCTAGGTTCATAGGAAAGCCACGATTCTAAGCTTTCAGATAAAAGTTACTGCAAGTCTCTAGCCCAAACGGTTACAGAGATATGACCGATTTAATAGAGGTCGTTTTTGGTTTTGCAAATTTTAAAAGCTCAAAATGACAAGTGACAAATTGTTGCAGCTAGAATGACAGGTGACAGATTTGGATCTATCAGGCAGTTCTACTTAGGTTAAATAGATTGAATTATATTATTTTAACTAAGAGATGGGTTTTACACAGTTTTACTATGTACTCACACTATATTCTTGAATTAAATGGGCCTCGTCACGGATCTGGTCAGGGTTTTAAACTGGACTCTGGTCTGGTCTGGTCTCTGCACTTCACAGTGATCTGGGTCAGCTCTCTCTGCTGGGTACAGCACTGCTTTCTCTCTGGGTACAGCACTGCTTTTGGATTCTGGAGATTGATGAATTTGAAGTCTGGATCTCTGGATGTTGTAGAGTCCGGCAGAGTGCGTTGCAGCAAATGGAATTGAAGGTCTCTACCTAAGTTTCAGTGGTCCATTTATATGTTCTGCAAGTGGGTGGGTGTGTTGGTCATAACTAAACTCGCCCCTCTCACTTATCATTGGTCCAGCTTTCATTCCTCCCCGATTGGGGAACTAAGTTGTGTCAGAATGATGTCATCCATTTATGATCTCTTGAAACAACTCCCCTATCATCTGTGCACCCAAATCTATATATGATCAAAATCCATATTTCACAGTTACACAGTTGTTTGAAATTACATATACATGGTGTGGCTGAATTTAGCCATGTCTCTGTCCAAATCTGCTCTTTCTAGGAGCTTGCATTCAAAAATGGCAACTTCTAGCACTTTTTCATGTGCTGAACAACATTGGATCTTCATTAAATTTTATACAACTGTTCCTCACATATCTACCCACATACCAATGCATTTTCGTTTGTCTAGCTGAAGCTGGAGTCTGTAATATTAATAAACAATGGGGTTTTGCCCCAGAACATCACACAAATTGGAGTTTGGGCTTGAATTAAAGGTACATTTTTTAAATTAAAGCTCTCAAAGTTATACATTTCTGTCATTTGATTACAAAGAGTTATCAGTGTTTTTGTAAAATATATATTTTACTTTCAATTCAGTCCTCAGAGTGTTGAAGTCCGCCTCCAAGACTTGGGTGGGTCAGTCACAGATCTCTGCTGGCTGGCAGATCTTTGTTTACAGCCAACATTCAGAATTAACATATTCCTTTCAGAGGAAAGGGTCCTTTGTGTGGTGTCTGGCAAGCTCACATCAGGAGGCCAGGGGGCCACTTTGCATTTAATTAACAGAACCCTGTTATTTCCTGGCTTCTTGTGTTGAGTTCTGAAGTGTCAAGAGTTCCCAGGACAGGCAACCCCTTTGAACCTTTGATGAAATAAGACCCCTTTCTTTGCAGTTAGACAATTTGCAAGACAGCTCTCCTGTCAGAGTTTAGACCGCTAGCGCCACCATCAGGATTTTGTGGTTACTGCATCCATCCTTGGGATTTTTTTAGGTTAATTCATTTCAGCAAGTGATATTATATGGGGTATATTGTCCATGTTTAGGACATGGCATTGGTGTGTTTCTGAAGTAAAGTACTTCTGTGCCCATGATTTTGCCATATTTGACATTCAAGAAAAATGAATTCCCAACAGTATGGGTTTGCTTTTGGCAATCAGCATTGCATCTCTGAACTCACAATATAGGCGAAATGGGATTTTCCTGTGCATTTTCTGGGGAGCTCTGGCCATTATGATGTTTTCAATGCCAGTACTGCACAGTTTTGAGGTAGGGCCCGGATGCATGGGTAAATACATCCCACAGGTGGCACCCAGTGGAAGCCCCTCCTGCTCCCCTTCCAACCTCTAAGGTCATCATTAATGTTTACCTGAATGGCACCGTCTTGGTCCAAGGCCCTCAGGCCAACCTTCTCCTCTTTGATAGACGTTTCCTGCGCCTCATCAATTTCCTTTCTTCACCTGCTGTCCCTTCTCTCCCTTCTTCGGCTTCCTTGCCTCCCCCTCTGCCTCCCCCTTGGATACTTTGCCCTCTCCTCCTTCCTCTTCTGCCCACCCTTGGCCCCAATGACGCCATAAATTATCCGCACTAATAATATTGGCTATGGCCTTACCCCCGACCATATATATGGCAGTATTATTGGTGGGATAATATTACTTGATACCCTTCCTCTCTGAGTGGGCAGACCTCTCCTCCTCCCTCCTAGCCTCAACCACTCAACTCCTCCTTCTTGGAGACTTTAACATCCACCTGGATGCTTCCTGTCGCTCCTCTGGACTCTTTCGCAACCTTTGTGACTCTCTCTCTCTTTATAGTCTCCCCTCTGGCCTGACTCACTCTGCAGGGCACACTCTGGATGTTCCAATCTCCTCAGACCTCCCCCTCTATATACCCCTCTCCACTCCTCTCTCCTGGAGTGATCACTTTCTCCTTTCCTCCCACCTCTCCCTCTATACCCCTCAGGCAAAGGCAATCCCTGTACTGCCACATACCTTCTCGGTCATCCGACCCATGAAGCGTGTGTCAGTTGAGGCTTTCGCCGCCACTTTCTCTCCCCCTCCTCCTACTCTGGCTGACTCACATCCTGCCACAGCCCTTTCCATGCTCCACTCCTCTATCTCCGATACTCTTGATGTTCTTGCCCCTGTCATGAGGATCTGCTTGAAGCCCAAAGCCAAGTGAAACTCCTGGTATGACTCTGACCTTGTCACCCTTAAACGCAAGTGCAGGGTGGCTGAGAGTCGCATCCTCTGACAAACTGGCCTGCCGCTTGCTCCAAAGGTAATACAGGCTCTCTGTCCACACTAAGAAGAGAGCCCACATCTCTGCAGCATCTAAAAACTTGGCTGAACTCTTTAAAATCAGCAAGGAATTGGCCAATAATGCTGCAGTCTCTACCTCTCCTGTCCCCTCCCAGGCCGTCTGCACAGCCCTGGCTTCTCATTTCATCTCTCAAACCCAGGACATCCTGTCCTCCCTCTCGTCCTCTCCTCCTCCTCCCTCTACTCTCTCGTCTACCTCCGGCCGCCCTGTGGCCACCTCGCCTCCCTCTTTCTCTTCCTTTCCTCTGTTCTCCACAGACGAGGTTTCTATACAAGTCCGATCTATGAAAGTCTTGTCAAAACAGGTTCTTCCCTGTTCTTCCAAAACCATCAAGGACCGCATTGACATCCTCACTCCTGCCCTGGCTGACTTCTGAAACCACTCTTTCGCCACTGGAGCCTTACCTTCCCCCCTGAAACACTCTCTTGTGCACCCTCTTCTCAAGAAATCCTTAGCCGACCCCTACTGCTCAGCTAACTATCGCCCGATCTCCATCACTCCTTTCCTGGGCAAACTCCTGGAAAAGGTGGCCATCTCACAGCTTAATCTTCACACTGAATCTGTTGGTTGTCTCCATCACCATGAGTCTGGCCTCAGAGGAGCCAGAAGTACGGAAACTGCTCTCCTGAACATCCATGAAGACCTGCTCTCTAACCTTGATTCTAATCTCCCCTCTGTCCTCATTTTACTCATCTCTCTTCTGCCTTTGACATGGTCAACTATGCCATCCTGCTCAAATCGTCTCTATGATGACCTGGGGATTACTGATCAGGCCCCGGCCTGGTTGACCTCATTCCTCTCTGATTGACCCTCCCAAGTCCAACTTGGGTCCTTCCTTTCCACTATCTCACTCTCTACCTGTGGTGTTCCCCAGGGGTCTAGCCTCTCTCCCTGGCTGAACAATCAATACCTGGCACCTGCTTTCCAGGAGTGGACAGAGATTCCCCTCATCGGCACACCTGCACCCTCCTTTCCTGTCACTCTCTGGCCGGCCTCCCTTGCCCCTCTTTCTGCTCCCACCTATGAGGCTAAGAACCTCTGGGTCATCTTCGACTCCACACTCTCCATTTTTTCTTCACATCTCTGACATCTCTAAGAAGTCAAACTACCAACTGCAGCTCCTCGGAGGTATTCTTCCTTTCCTTCCCCAGAAGCTTATTGTCTCTAGAGCTCTGGTTCTCTATAGGCTCTTTTTCTCTCTAGGCTGGACAACTGCAACAGCCTCTTTCTAAATCTGCCTGCTTCTACTCTCCGCCCTCTGCAACTCACCCAGAACAGGACTGCAAGACTTGTTCTTGGCCTCCAGCCCAGGGATCATGTTTCTCCAGCACTGAAAACTCTGCATTGGCTCCCAGTACATGCAAGGATTAAGTTCAAGACCCTCTGCATTGTCCAGAAGGCCTTCTGGGCCTGGTTCCTCAATACCTACAACTCTCTCTTCGCAAATATCTTTCTACTTGAGCTCTTCACTCCTCCAGCTCCAACTCCCTCAGGGTCAGTTGCTTCTCCAAGCAACAAGTTGTTGAGAGATCTCTTTCTTCGGCAGGGGCCTCCCTCTGGAACAGCCTCCATGCCTCTATGAAACTTAAGAAGAACCATCTCTAGTTCTGGAAGAACCTCAAGCCCTCCTCTTTGCTTCTGCCTTCTCTCTTTCTCTCCCCTGCTGATTTCCTGTTTGATATTGCACTGGTCACCTGGCTACTCTCTAATTTCGGGCCCAGGTCCCCATCTGCCCAGTTGCACACCCGCACTGCCTCCCAGCAACCCTTGCACTTGGGTCTGTATCTGTAACCCTACAGTCCGCCTTCCTCCACTTTTGGACACCTGCTGTCTGCACTTACCCTTGCACCTGCCACCTGCTGGCTGCACTTCTTGGTTTGATCCCTGTACAGCACTACTCCCTCCCCTTTCCTCTCGCACTTTTCCCCTCCCCTGCACTTGCGCAATCTCAATGTCACTCGGCCTAGTAAGATCATTGTCTCTGTCCTCTCTCTGGGTCCCATTCCTTGCCTCGTCACGCTTTGAAACACTTGTGTATAGGCGCATTACAAATGCCATAGCATATCATATCGCAAACATGCACACTCACCACACAGTACCACTTTCACTCTCTAGCCAATATTTCACCTGCTCCACAATTCACCTGCACCATCTCTTGGTTGTCCTCCAACTCCACCACTGACTTTGTTCAAATCAACCACACTTCCTGCTTCCCGTTCCTGGATTTTATACACTTTCCCTGTACAGGATTGGGTCCCTTTCCCTAACCAATTTAACTGTGCCTTCTCCCCTTTGGGCTGTGTGTGTAAACTGCATAGTCTAAAACCAACCTAGTTTATCCACACAGGCTCACCGCAAAACTGGGATGGTAGCCTGGGAAGGCAAGAGTTCCTGTTTGAGTTTTGGCCTTTGGTTCTACCAGTCTTCTAGTAAGATCTTTAGGAGAGGGTGGGTATGGCTACCCTTTAGGTCACCGGTGGTCAAGCGGGTCTCTGTCGTATTGTGTGGGACTGCTGCAATTGTTAAAGAGCTCTGCAAGGTTTTTGGTTTTGCTGCATATGGTAGAGGCTTCTGTGTATGGCTTTATCATTCCCAACTTCTGTTTTTCACAGCTTCCGGTTTGTTCTCTCACTCTCCTGGTCTCGATGTGCCACATTCAAAAATGTTAGTATGGTGGTGAATCTCTCGCTCTTTCTTTTTGTGGTAGGACTCTGTGGCAGTCTGTAAATCATTCTGGTCTCTTTTCTACTAATGATTTTAATTTTCCGAAGGCAACGGAAAAACACTGGCAGGTTTCTGCTCTTGGAGGTGAGGCTGAAGATATAAGTGGTCTGCACAGGGACATACTAGCACAAAGTTAGGGACAGGAATTGGGGCCCTCTCGACTGCCACCATCCACCTCAGCGGTGGGACTAGCTCTGGACTTCTCTCTGGGTTACTAAATAATCAAAAATAACGACATCAGGACCATCACAGGAAGAACTTGGAGGGAACACGTCACTGGCGAAAGGAAGGTCCTCCACTGGTTAGCTATGAAAGAAAGAATTAGGTTTAAATCTCTCACTATGGTTCACCGCTGCTTATATGGCAATGCACCAGCTTACCTCAAGAAACATTTCAAGTGGTATGCGCCAACTAGGCGGCTCAGATCCTCTAATACAGGCCAACTGCAAACCACCACAACAAAAAAGCAGCACGGACTTGGAAAAGCCTTTCCGACTCTAAGCATAAAAAAATGGAACAAACTTCCCACCTCACTGAAGCTCGAGTCCAACAACATGTTCTTCCGAAAAAAATTGAAAACAATACTTTTCAATTAACTTCGCGAAACAGGCTAAATCATTCTTGAGGAAATCGGTCATTCACACTGTGTCCTGTTTTTCACTATTCGTTGTCCTGTTTTTTTGTCAGCGCTCTGATGCCCGTGGGCTTTCAGCGCTTTACAAACAAATAAATAAATATTGTTATCACTTCACACACCTCCTGAGAGTATGGCCTGCACTTCCCCCACGTTACCACAAAAGGCGAGGGCGGAGTACCTGCCGGGCTGTGTATGGTATAATTGATTAGGATATGATATGATATGACATTTATAATGCACCTATACACAAGTGTTTCAAGGCGCGATGAGGCAAGAGAGAGGAAACAAAAGGAGGACAAAGCCAACAATCTTACTAGGCCTAGTGACATTGAGTTTGCGCAAGTGTAGGGGAGAGGGCAGGGGAAAAGTGCCAGGGGAAGGGGAGGAAGGGCACGTGCAGGACACAGGATCAAAAACAAGCAGTGCAGCCAAAAGGTGGCAGTGCAAAGGTTAAGTGCAGGCAACAAGTGTCTGAGAAGTGCAGGTAAAGGGACTGTAGGGTTGCAGATACAGACCCAAGTGCAAGGGTTTCCAGGAGGCAGTGCAGGTGTGTAACTGGTGGGGGGGCAGGGGGCAGAGAGCTGGGTCCAAAGTTCAGAGGGTAACTAAGTGACCAGTGCAGTATCAGACAGGATATCAGCAGAGAAGAGGAAGAGAGAAGGCAGTAGTAAAGAGGAAAGTCTTGAGATTCTTCCGGAACCAGAGATGGTTCTCCTCAAGTTTAAGAGAGGCAGACACGCTGTTCCAGAGGGAGGCACCAGCTGAAGAGAGAGATTTGCCTCCAACTTGTTGCTTGGAGAAGCGCCTGACCCTCAAGGAGTTGGAGGCGGAGGAGCAAAGAGCTCAAGAAGGATGATATTTATGAAGAGAGAGTTGGAGGTATTTTGGTCCCAGGCCCCAGAAGGCCTTGTGGACAATGCAAAGGGTCTTGAACTTGAGATCATTGGTTTAGCAGTAGTAAGTGATTTAGCAGGCAATTGAGCAACTCATCATCCCTCTACTCTTGCAGATAAGTAGTCATTTTGTCACAGTGATATTGTACTCATTTGACTTTTGCTAAAGACCAATTATTTTATTTATTTATACACGCCTGCCTGGTATATATCTTTTGGTCACTGTTGGGCCCAATGTTTAGTTGTTTTAGTTACTGTCACCCTGTAATGTCATTGTTGTGATTACTGTCCACCTGTTATCATACTGTTAGTAACTATGCTCAATTGGGTGTGCCCTTTATGTTGATATCTTAGTCACCTGTGCCTGGATTTCCCACCCCATCATACTCAATTTGCCCAATTCATTTTACTTGTCCCACCATCACCAAACATCTACCTTCCTCTTCCACTTCCAAACCACCCTTTCCCAACCTCTGTTTCTGCAACTACCCCACCCCTGCTTGATGCTCTACTCGGTCCATCTAAATACTTCATGAAACTAGCTCTATTCTTGGAACTTCATCTAGACATATTACTGTTTGTTATGCTCCACCCACTCTAAACATATTACCCATAAATGCTTGAACCTCATGTATCCCTCTTGTCTCAATAATTGTGTGCTGCTATTGACAAAGTAGTACATGAAATTTGCACTTGTTTTTTTTACCCCCCCCGCCCTTGTGTTCCTTGGATTAGCATATGCATAAACTATCCTCACTGTAACACAGGTGCACCTCCTGTGTGTCTATGAAATTGGTGACTCTATTCTTTATTCTGATATCCCTCTTGTCTCGCCATGAATTAACCTATTCTTCTCTCCCCACCTCTTTTTAGTGCCCCTAGTGTGTGCACACTGGAACTCTGGAATGCTCAATCGCTGTGAAACAAGACCCTCTTTCGCAATTATTACTTTTTGACTCTTACCACCCGTAGCTATCTGTAATGACAGAATGTGATACGTCCTTCACGACACAGCTGCACTTGCTGCAGTCCACATGGACTCTGTGGTTTCCTTTCACTCTCCTCAACTAACTACTAAATGCGACGGTGCGGGCCCAATGATGAAATAAATCTTTCACTGACCAAACCCTTCTGCTGATTTCACCCCCTCTTTCTTTGAAATTATCGCTGTTTAACTCCTTGAATCTCCCCCTTATAAATGACTTTTGGGGAATTCCTTGAATGATGTAGACCTCCTGATGGAATCCCGGCCTGGTGCAGCTCTGATTACTCTCATGGGTTATATCAAGCTCCCCCACATGTCCAATGCTCACTTACTTCACCCTCTCTTGCGCTCCAACCAGCTGACAGATGGGAAACTCACTCACTTGATGTGGTCTTGATCCCTCCATCCATTATCCCTTCTGCCCACTTTATCTACGATTTTCAAACCCAACTCTGCGATTTCCTATCAGGCCGAAATGTGTGTGCGTCGCTCTTAAGCCCTGTCCCCGCCCCTTGCCGACTCCATCAGCAAGACTTCCTGGACATTAATTAAGCGCTGCTCTCTCCCTTTGGCAATCAATGTCCTGCTTTCCCTCACCCACAGCTATCGATCTACCACTTAATCAGAAAGCTAAGGATGACCACATGACTACCTCTGCCTCAATGAGGGCAAACTTGTTTTAGTGTTCTCCTTGACTTCAACAAAGAATCATTTATTTCCCTCTCCCCATCCAGCAAAATCGTTAAACTATACCAATCTAATATCTTCATTCGGCTCTCACCCTCCAAGCCATGTTACAACCTGTCTTCATTGCTTCCCCCTCCATGCATTTTACTTCTCTCACACATTTCCTAAACGAGGGACAACTTGACCACCCTCCTAGCCTTTTCTTGTTCTAGTCTTTGGTTCTTCCCACCACCTTCCACCCCCACTCAATCTTCACTACAATCAGTTACTCCAGCAACCCAGCCAAATTGGCACCCATGCTCTAGGCAGCCAAACCACCCTGCACCCTCTCTATCCAATTTGCAAGGCAAGCAGTAAGGAAACCGGGACCTAACGCATCCTCTTTCCTTTCTCCTCTTTTCAACCTATTGGTAAATTACATGAGACAAATGCTAAAACATGATTAAATAATACTAAATGAAAAAATATGTTTCTCTATATTGAAAAAGTGTAATCTCCACTGTTTAATACAGCTGATAGTAAACATACTCGGTTATCTCTTGTAGAAATGTTGGCAAATTAATCAAAACTGAGCAAGAACGATTCCCTGTAAGTGACCTAAGAACACATTCATGCATGCAAATAACTTGCCACCATTTTACTAAGCTCCTGTTAAGTTCATTTTGCATCTACATGGAGGAAAACCCAGTAAGCTTTCTTTCCTCTCTTTTGATTTGTAGAGAGCCTCCTTAAATGTGGGGCGTGAAATAAGGACTGATAAACGATATTTGAATTGATTAGGTCTTGTGATAATGAGATCATTCTAAGATCCTGATGAATGCGTGTGATAATATAATTCAGAAACCAGTTGGCCTCAATAATGGAGGGCCTGCCTACATTCCTAAGATTTCCCCTTCAATTTAATTAATTTCAATGACATCTTTTATGCGCTAATAGGGGTAGTTCAATAAAAAGTTTAATCTCCTTTTGATTGCATATGTTTTTTAAATATAAGATGACAACACTTACATTTGTTTTAAGTCTGCTATTGTGTTGAGTGTTGAACGCTGGTTGGCTCTATTAAAATGTAAGGTCTCCTTTGTTGATCTATCCCTTTTCGATTGGCATGCACCACAATCTTCTCAGGACAGGGGGGATATTTTCATTATCATATGCACCCTCTGTTGTATTCTCCTTCATACTTAAAGTACATTTGTCTGTTAAATCTTCTACCTTCACCCTCTTGCTCTACCCTACCCTTGATCCCTGTTTCCTTGTCACTCCACTGACAATGGTCTGGATGTTACCCTTTGCAGGGCGACAGTTTGCCCCGATTGGGACATGGTTCGGTGCTTTAGGACCACCGGCAAAATGTACAGTACGAAAGACTTATAAAATACCACATGAAATTAACTGGTCCCAGATTGTGAGGTAGTTACTGAAATTGCCTCTTAACAATAGGTGTGCATTCACAGCTTAAGCTCTCCGTCGTTTAAGACCTTTTGTTACTTATATGAATACTTTATGGGTAAAGGATCACCATAAAATCAGAATTAAAATTATAATTTGACAAGTACAAAAATGATATAAACACAAATACTTAAGAGGACAATTGTCATTTTATTTCTGTCTCCATGATGACCTTTTAATCATCAAAATAAAGTTTATCATACTGTATTATGAATACAAGCTTTGGACTATGGTGCCTCTGCACAACTAATCAGGATTGAAAAGTCCTGCCACCTGCTTTGATAGGATCTATGTGACTATTGTGATGGCCGAAAATGGCAAAACATTTTTTAACACCTTTACACCACATATATATGCGGGGTGAGACCCCACGGACCCCCCATGTTAATATTGTATTCTATAACCCACACATATATATGTGGTGTAAGGGGGGTAAAAAGAAAAAAGTCTGCATTTTCGGCCGTCGTAATTGTGAGGGCGTTCCTTTTGGTATGATTCCCTTTGATACCACATTGACACCCACGCTCCGGCCCTTGCTGATTTTTGCAACCACTCCTTTGCCTCTGGATCCTTCCCCTCCCCTCTGAAGCACTCCTTTGTGCATCCTCTTCTCAAGAAACCCACAGCTGATCCTTCTTGTCCAGCTAACTATCGCCCAATTTCCATTACTCCCTTTCTTGGCAAACTCCTGGAAAAGTTGGCCTCTCTCAGCTTAACATTCATTCCAATTCTGTTGGCTGTTTCCATGACCACCAGTCTGGCTTCAGAGCTGCCAGAAGCACGGAAACTGCTCTCCTGAACATCCGTGAAGATCTGCTCTCCAACCTTGACTCTAACATTCCCTCTGTCCTCTTCCTCTCGATCTCTCTTCTGCCTTCGACACGGTCAACCATACCATCCTGCTCAACCATCTCTGTGTAAACCTGGGTATCACTGATCAGGCTCTGGCCTGGCTGACCTCTTTCCTCTCAGATCGACCCTGCCAGGTCCAACTTGGGTCCTTCCTTTCATCTATCTTCCTCTCTACCTGTGTTGTTCTCCAGGGGTCTAACCTCTCGCCCTGGCTTTTCAACCAATACCTGACAACTCTCGCCCACTGCATTGACACTTTCTGCTCACATTTCCAGTGCTACGCTGACGACACTAAACTCATTTTCAGGCTGCCCTCTGCCACCTCCTCTCCCTCTCTCATCTCTGATTGCCTAACTGCCATTCAAGATTGGTGTGCCGCCAATGATCTTTGTCTGAATGCCAGAAAGACGGAGATCCTCCGCATTGCGATACCTTCACCATCCTTTCCCCTCACTCTCTGGCCAGCCTCCCTTGGTCCTCCTCTACCCCCACCTGCAAGGCTAAGAACCTCGGGGTCATCTTTGACTCCACCCTTTCCTTCTCCGCCCACATCTCTGAGGTCTCTAAAAAGTCAAATTTCCAACTACACCTCCTCAGAGGTACTCTGCCTTTCCTCTCCTTCCCCCAGAAGCTCATGGTATCCCAAGCTCTGATTCTCTCTACGTTGGACTATTGTAACAGACTCATCTAAATCTACCTGCCTCTACTCTCCGCCCTCTGCTACTAATCCAGAACAGGACTGTGAGACATGTCCTTGGCCTCAAGCCCTGGGATCGCATCTCTCCAGCTCTGAAATCTCTCCACTGGCTCCCAGTGGGTGCAAGGATTACATTCAAAACCCTCTGCATTGTCCACAAGGCTTTCTGGGGCCTAGGTCCAACATACCTTCAGCTATCCCTCTGCAAATACCTCCCCTCTCGAGCTCTTCGCTCCTCTACCTCCAACTCCCTCAGGGTCAGTCGTATTTTCAAAGAAACAAGCTGGGGGTAGATCTCTGTCTTCGGCTGGGGCCTTCCTCTGGAAGCCTCTTTGCCACTCTAAAACTTGAGGAGAACCATCTCTGGTTCCGGAAGCACCTCAAGACCTTCCTCTTTTCTACTGCCTTCGCTCCCCCTCTCCCGTGCTGATCTGTTCTCTCTTGGCACTGTGCACCTGGCCACCCTCCGTCCTTCTGGCCAAGGAACCTGCTCACCCGGCCACCCTCCCTCACTGCCTCCGGGCCACCCCTTGCACTGGGGTCTGTATCTGTACCCATACAGCCCCCCCCTTTTTCTTCCTGCACTTATCAGACCTACCCTGTCTGCTGCCTTAAACCTAGCACTTGCAAATTGCTGGCTGCATTACCACTGTTTGTTGCGTTTATTATTTATTTATTGTTATTTATCTGTTTCTCCTCTGCTTCACACTTTTCACTTCTCCCCCTTCCATGCACTTTTCCACTCCCCCCTCTCCCATGCACTTGCGCGTTCTCAATGTCACTGGGCCTAGTAAGATCGCTGTTTTTTTCTCCCCTGTTCCCCTCCCTTGCCTTGCCCTGAAACACTTGTGTACGAGCACGATAGAAATAAAATATCAATCAAAAAATCAATGATACCATCGAGAGGTCCAATGGTAGGTGAGGGCTCGTCTGCTACTTCTTTGGCATTGGTGCAATGATGCCAGCGTCCCTAACGCCAGTAGTGGACCTGGGGCCTTCTAGCAGCATCAGGCATCTGACTCACGGACCTATAAGTTAAAGGTTACACAGAGCAGGAGACTTGGGCCTGAGTAGAGGAACTGGGGAAGTCTGATGAGTAGAATAAATCAAGGTAGTCAACCACGATGCAGTGTTTTAAGATTGCATTCTCTCAGACTGCTTATTATCAGGCTAGTCCTCGCTATTTTAGAGGTTAAAAAGTCAGGATGCATCAGCCAATGTGAAATCTATTCTGCGCGCAGGATGCACGCCGCGAGAGCTTCGACAAACGCAAGAATTGATGAAGACATACCGAGGCAGGTCAATTCGAGCTGATGTTATTGTCAAGGTCATGTGGTCTGAACGCAGACTCACAATGATGCCTTTTTACTATTCTGACAGGGGATCCAGAGAACAGCCGAGGTGAAACACCTACGAAGAGGTCAAGTATTCATCCATGAGTGAAGCTGATGCTTGAGGCCAATATGTAGACATCATCTGCCATCTTCAAAGCTCAGTGATGGGTGCAAGCTCTCTGCCCAGTCCCGAGACTGAATTCACTTCAGCCCTGCAGCTACCCCTTCGGCTGCCTCCGCCTTCTATGATATTTTCTTTCAACTGCTTTTTTTGAAACGATAAAGACACTCCAGAGTAGTGTGCTGCTAGGTCATGCTTGGATCATGTTAGGAGATGCATTCAAGAAGTTCCTTTTATGCCTGGCTCTACTGGAATGCTGACCCCTAGCTATTGCGCAACACAGGCAATACCCATCAGGGGAGGACATTTTCTGGTGGTTAACCCCATTGAGAAAGCACTGAGCATCCTGATGGCAGCTTTGCAAATGGAGGGCAAAGGAGGTCTGCCCCTCTGCACCAGAAACCCAAGGTGACCTACCAGAAACCTTCTCTCAGGGGGCTCAGGGCAGCTGCCTCAAAATATCCCTGCATAACTTTTTAACTGTTCTGGCTTTTCCGGTGACTGTTTACTTTCTCTTTGGAAAATAGGGGTGTTTCCCTAATTCAGTGGTTTTCAAACGTATTTATGTTGAGCCCTCTCAAGCCCTTTTGAGTAAAAATGTAATTGCAAGCCCCCTCCTTGAGTAAAAATATTGTTGCCGCCACCCCCACGGATGCGAAGAGGCTTGTGTCCCCACACCCCCAATATACTTTGGGCCTCATAGGGGGCCCAAACCCACAGATTGATGACCACTGCTTTGTAGATCAGGAAATTAACTGGGGATGAGACAACACTCTTCATCATAGCGGTAACAGAGTTCTGTGCACACTTCTGCTCGTTTGGTAATTGGTGTAGCTTCCCCGTGCGACTGTGCTCATTTATATTACGAAGGTTAACAATGCACGTAAAAGTGGGCGTGGCATGATTGGATAGGAACCGCTACCGGATGCTATCGGAAATGGGAAATACAGAGACTGACGCATGCGCGTGATTTGAAAATAGGCTTGATATCGGCAGTCTGCAGCTGTTGTGCTTCTTGAAACGCAATGCTATTTTAAATCCGCAGTATTAGTATTTCAAATTCTGTTTGGCTCTGCAATGTCACGCCGCCCCCCTTTTGGATGCTGAAAGAACACAGGCAATATTGTTTTAAGAATCAATGCTTGTTATCGGTTATCTTGTATCCTACACAGTTAATGATAACCGATGAGAGAATGTTCGATATTGATCAGTTCAAAGGTCAACATTGCGCACACATGAATTCGATCAATTGAAGGATCGACTGTGCATGAAAACAGGTGTCTGCAGAAATCAGGGTTAGGAAAAGAGCCTGTGCGGTGCGCCTTCAATCGGGAACTCTGCAAATAGCATCGACTCGTAAGAGTGGCCATGGCGGTGCATAATGCCAAGTAACTTTAACTTGAAAAAGGCAGTTAACGGGAATGCTGGTCCTTTTTGCATAGCCTTGCATAATAGCCTGGCACTTACGTGGCTACATGAACTCGAGGACTTCACACTGACTCATACCTGTCACAATTATTCTCAAATGAAGATAGTCTCCTTAGTTAAGTGACAGCTCCTTTCTTTTGTTTTCTTTCTTGGCTTGCCAAGTGTCCTGTCCCCTTTGCTCCGTACTCTGTCATACGTATCCGTCTTTATGTGGCGCCTAACAAATAAATAAATAAATCAAATTAAAACAAATGATACTATCCTTGCCCCATTTCACCTGGCATATAAAACACAGTGGGCGGTCTGGCTGTTTTTTGACTGTCCGTATGTGCCAGGCGACATATGGTCTAAAGGTTATGCACTCTTTACGAATGGATATGAGCACCTCAGCACTAACCTGAAAGAATATCTGATGCCTTTCCATACATTTTTAATCAATTGACCTTTTCCAGTCTCCTTTATTCTTTTCAACTTTCCCAGCATGCAATCTGCTCTGTACGCCATCACCCCCGCAGTACACACAGCCCTCACTGTAAGGTATTATTGGAGCTAGAATTGGGACAGTTCACCCCTCAGCCTCCTGCTGGCACCATTTTAACCTCCCCGGATCCAAAAGCTGCCTCTGCTACTGCTGTAAATTGCCAATTCTGAGCTGCATGCAAATGTAAGAAAGTGTTCTTCCATGAAGGAGGAACACTTTTCTTACAAACGCCATATTATGATAAGGAAAGCAAGTGGTGCAGGGACATGAAAGCCTTAGCTAGATTTTGCATGTGCCTAATTTATGGCTTGACAACGGCCCTAGAAACCATCAGGAATGCAGGGCAGCCTCATGGGGGGGATTCAACTCCCAGCAGCATTGGTTTAGCATGACACGAAAGGAGTTAAAATACAGCACTTTTAAGGTGTCCTTAAACTCTACTGCACACTTTCTCCCTTTATAAATATACAATTTCTTAGACTACAGTACCACTTTTCTAGTTTAATGAAAGTTTAAGAAAACGTTCTTAAATTAGAAACGTGTTAGTCTTTTAAGAAATTCTCGTAATGCCACTATAGCACATGTTTCCCCCACACCATGTGATTTTAGGAGATTTTGCTGCTGGAAACCCCTCCAATACTTCCACCCACTCCCCATTGATGGTGCTTGAAACTAGAAGGGAGAATACCGTATGTCCACACTTTTGATCATGAGCTCAGAATCGGCCCCTCAGCGGCAAAGTCATCATCTCTCGTGTCGTAAATTGAGAAAGGGGATAGGGTAGCACCATTTCATGCCAAAATTAAAAACCACTAGACCCGGGGAGTGTGATAGCTCACTTTAAATCAAAAGGGGCTGGATACAGGCATAGGCTTACAACATTTAATGTTACATTAAAAGGGAGTGGAGCAGGGTGCAGGGGTAGCACCATTTAATGATAAACGAAAAGGGAATATACTTGGGAGTAGAACAAGCACCATTTAAAGTAAAAGACCATGGACACCATTTAATGCTAAATGAAAAGGAACTTGGGGGCAGAGGTAGCACCATTTAAGTAAAAAATGGACTGGACAAGGGTGAGCGCTCACACCATTTAATGCTACATTTCAAGTGAAAGGACCTTGGGACAAGACCCTATCACTTCATTCTAAATAAAAAAGGGCAATTCGCCTGTGGGTAGGGCTAGCACCCTTCAATGTCACATTTAAAGTGGCTGGACCAGGGCAGAGGGTAGCACCATTTAACGCTAAATTGAACCTATTCATGTGTTTGGTGCTGTTCTCTGTTCAGTGTCTTTTAGCTATGGCTGGGCCCTTGGGTTGAAATGGGCCCTTGGTCGGACTGTGCCCTTGGGGTGAACTGGCCTCTAGTCCCTCCTTACTTGATACAGTGGATCATTACTAGCCTGTGACCTTCTCCCATTACTCTAGAAGCAGACATCTAAGTGCATGGAATGAAAAGTGCAGTTCTGCCCTTATTCATTAGAGAACGTGTAGCATAGGTGTCACTCGCGGGCGGTGCTGAAGTGGGGGCTCTGTGCAAGAGCACCCTGCTGGGATGCTGCAGCAGGTTTAACCACTTCACTGCAGAGCTGCCCCAAAGTGTCAGATCTTTGCCTCACATCTGGAATAAAGGCATAGCCTGCTTACAGCAGCCAAACATATCACTGCATCCTCCGTGTTTGGACATGAGTTTCCATCGTGCAGTGCATCATAGCATACATGTTGAATAGCACATGCCATCCACTAAAAGTGCAGAGGACGAGCCTGCTCGTCCTATTTGCATAGACTTGCATAATAGCCCAGCAGTTAAGGGGTTAACATCTAATGGCCACATGACAGAAGTGGTCACGGTGGCTTGTTGCTGGCATGGCAAGCAATTCATGCGCATGGACTGTGGCTTCCACTACATACCCGATGCCTGCTGAATGGCACTACGTGCACCTTGGTGGAGATGATCGGCTCCTGCAGGGATTTAAAAAGGCAATTTTTACAATGCACAGTAAAGACTTGATCTTATAGAAGTAAATAATCACTCAAAGATAATAAATAAACTTAAGGTGCAGGAGAGA
Organism: Ambystoma mexicanum; assembly: GCF_040938575.1. Classification (NCBI taxonomy): domain Eukaryota; kingdom Metazoa; phylum Chordata; class Amphibia; order Caudata; family Ambystomatidae; genus Ambystoma; species Ambystoma mexicanum. The sequence goes on along the minus strand of NC_090934.1, from coordinate 133,422,803 downwards.
AAAAAAAACAATCCTTGCACATAGTTTGTGTCAATATACAACAACAATAGAGTCCCTACTTGGGGGCACTCCCGTCGCCTGCCCTCTGTCAAAGGCTAAACGCCAAGAAGTTAAATGCAGTTCACTATTGCTTTTCTGATATTAGTACCCGGCGTGCCGAATGAAAACTGAAACAAATGCACTGATTGGTGTGTTTGCGCACCTTACCATACTGGTAAGCCTGCACATGTTGCAGGGTGTCCCGCGTGCCGGCCTTCCTTTTTTTTCTTGTTTTCAGGCCATCACGGAAAGGGAGAAGGGACTAACTTTAGTCACTTCTCCCTGATCCATGGCAGGTATTTTTTTTTGTTTACATTTGTTTCATTTACTTTAATGGCCGCCATGGACATGTTTACTATTATGCCACGGGAAGGGAAAACAGACTACATTTCCCAGTCCGCAGCAGCCATTTTTTCCCTTATTTTTGCGGCTGCGAAACGCAACGTGTCTCGCAACCTAAAAAAAAGACCATTATTCCCCCGGTTTAATGGGCCGGGGTACTAATGCCAATAAGTCCCTTGCCGACGGGGCATTACCTGACACAGTTATAGCCTGCTGGCTCGGGGCTTATTGCCTAATTAACACATATGCTTAATTATCAAGTGAAAGATTGTAATGTCCTGTCTCTAATGTCTTCAAACAGAAGAGTTATTCTTAAATAAAAAGTAGGATCCAGCCCTACGCATTTCGGAACTGACCGGTTCCTTCTTCAAGAGCAAAATACAAATTACATTTGAAAGTTAACAAGAGATGGAACACCATCAGTAATCATTTCTCAACGATATTTTTCAAAACCAAGGAGTAGGTGACGTTCATTTACCTTAGAGTTCCTATGGAACTCCCATAGTATTCACAATAAAAATATCTGAAAACTGAGACCAATCCCCCCCCCCCCCCACCAGTGGTCCTCCAAATTTGAATCTGAAAATTCAATAGAAAACGAATGTATAAAACTTGAGCTATGTGTTAGTTTCAAAATCGCCAGGCAAGAGAAAGGATACCAGAGAGTTGCTATCCTCCAGATGAGCCAAAACAGCGCTATCATGGAAGGTCCGTTCACAGTAAGAGAACGATACTCTTTAATGTTCTCCCATTTGAAGTCTAGAAATCCAACACAAGAGACGGTATCAGATAACCACAAAGGTCCACCTTGCATGTGTCTTATGAACATAAACTGCTAATCAATTATAAATACTATGTGGTCATTACGACCCAGGCGGTAAGTACACCAACTTTACCACCATGGTGGATGGCGGATTTACCGCCCCATTCCAAGGTGAGTGGGGCGGTAAATCCCCATTTCCCATTTACCCTTCCCCATTCCCATTTTTGCCCCATAGGGCATAATGGGAGTGGGGAAGGCGCTAATTACGCCACCGTAAATTACGGTGCCGTAATTGGCACCAAGGCGGTTTAGCGCCATGGATTTTAACGGCTGCTAAAAGCAGCCGTTAAAATTGGAATCAGGCGTTAAGGGTTAACGACGGCGTTAACCCTTAACGCCTGAGTTGTAATGAGGCCTTCCAAATTATGGTTGACACCAGAAGAATTAATTATCAGTAGAAGTAAACATACAAAAAGTAAGAAAATCTCTCTGTTATATAGTTGTCTGCTTAAAAAAAAGATGTAGAATGTGATATTTAGAGTATTAAAAACCTGAAATTCCTTTGTCTATTTCTCAACAATCCTGCAGGGGATTTATCTAAGTTAAAAAGCGCTCTCTATCCAGTGCAGCACCGGTGTTGGTACATCCTCACACAATACACAGGCCCAGTCTTCACAGAGTACATTTCTGTGGCGTGGCAGGCAATGGAGGACGGGGCATGTGCTAAACAGCCGGGTCTAAATGCAAATCAAAAGACTGGGTGTGAACTCCACAAACGTGTGCATGGGGTGGCTGTATCCACGTGGGTGGAGGGATATGGACCTGCCGATATCTTGCCTTCAGAAACTCTTCCTTTTCCTTTCCTCCATTCATGAATGGATTGCAAATAAGAAGCTGCCCAGCAGCATTCGTGCAGCAGGAGTGTGGCAGTAGGCGGAGTGGCGCATAAGATGGGTCAGAATGCCCTGCTTTCTCTGTGCCTGGTCTGCGACTGGTCCCACTGAGGTTAGATCCAGCACGCTCCCGGTGCAATCGTCAGGGCATGCATTCCTTTGTTAATGAGGGACTTGCTCGCCGAAGCACTGGCTCACCAGGCCCATCTATACATGTGCAGCTGAACTAGAGCAGCATTTGGATACTTGCATGTGCATAGCATATACCGTTTCTGTGTGAACGTATGATTAAGGGCGTGTGCAAATAATTTACGTATCTGTCCATTTGAATGTGAAAATTGAACACGCAAGATCACAAAATATTTCAAATGCTCCTTGTTTTCATTTAGTTCTACGAACACACCTGCAGGTGTCACTGAAACAAACTTCCACAGCTCAGTAGCTTCCAACTTACCAGGCAGGTTGAGGAATGAATGGAAAAGTGAGGGCTCGCCTCGAACTGAATCACGTGAGAAATGAACTCTTTAGTGAGTCTCAAAAGGCTGATTTCGTGGTATCTCACCACAGGCTGGGTTTGTCAAAACCTGCGCTCAGGGCCTGGCCTCCATACTGCAATAAGGCAACATTTTGATAGCCGCACCACTTCCGATTACCTCCTCTAATGCAGGGGACCTCCCTGCAACCCCCATTCTCTCCCCTACCTCACTTCACCCTTACACGTCCCTGTGCGGGGGATACCCCACTTCCCACAAATGCCTGCTTCACTCCTCCTGAGCAACCCATACCCATCCTTTCCCCCCACCCCCTACAACACCCCGACTTTAACCCACATACTCCGCCCCACCCCTCTCCTCTTCTCCGCAGTCCTGCAGCAGTCACTTCCTGCTTCCTTGTACCCATGTGGAAAATGGCACATTTACTATTTCCTGTCAGGTCACCATTTGGCAAAGATAGCCTGTCAGGAAATTGCAGCACCAATGTTTCCTCTTCTAAACTGAAGTAACCACCCACTGCTGTTTACTTCACAGAATTAAACTTTCCCTCTTTGGTCACCCCACACCCCCGCATTAGGCCACAATCGCTCATGGTTATTGGGGATCCATTTCCTCACTTCCTGTATGGTCACGCATCCAATCACGTACCTCGGTCTTGTCCTACAGGCGGAGATGGGGTGAGGAAGAGTAGCACATGCGTCGACGGTCTGTGTTCTGGTATTTCCTCCCACACAGACCCTACAATCACAGCACAGACCCACATGGATTTTGTGTTTGTAGCACATTGCCTACTCAGTTCGTCGCACAAATAGACTACTATGAAAGATCTACAGTACAGGTGAGTGGTGTGAAGACTCCTTTATTGTAAACCCCACCTGTTTCTTCTCTGATTCCCTCTTAAGTGATAAATAGTCCTGCATCTCCCACATTATGATTAAATTCCACATGTCAGAGAATGCTGCACATCGCCCTTTTTCACAGTTCTGAAAGATGATTTACAAAAAATAACTATTTATAACCTACATAGTGCTGCAAAGATCAAAAGTACTAATGCTGTACACAAATAAAAATGTGGGCAATTCCAGTTAGCATGGCAGTGCATTAGTATAACTAACATCTATAATGTGTATACGAACATTTAACACAACCACAGGGTGATATTATTCAACATAGTCTTTCAGGTACGAGGGTCTTCCACACCCACGTATGAGGCGAGCTCTCAGTCCTCTCTGCCTTAACAGATACTTCAATTTGTGAACACTACAGTCCTGCCCTAGGTAGTTTTCCGTTTGTGAACATTATGGTTACTCATCTCTCTCCAAACCTGCCCATGCACAGGACTTCCAACTCACCTGCACACTCTGTTGACATTCCACACTCACACATCCGCCACCTTGACAGCACCATGGAGTCTTTTTATCACTTCTACCGGCTTGACTAACTCATACCTCCTTCCAGTCTGCCGTGTGGGAATTCTATTTGCACCCAATCCCCTTCTTTGACTGCACATTTCTTTGTCGCTTTTCTAACATCAAAGTGAACTTTATTGCATATCTGCCTCTCGCGAATCTTCTCTTTGACCATATCCATGTCAATGTCCTTCAGGCATGCTCTGCCAAACCATGCCGATCAAACCGTAGTATTGGGTTCTCTCCCCCTTAAGATTTCAAAAGGGGCCACTCCAATGGTAGCATGAAGGGTAAACCTATAACCCACCACTGTGTCTTCATCAGCTTTTTTTGTACCACCCCCCTGCGAAATGGCAGACCTGATGCTGTCCTTAATCATTCTGGTAAATCTTTCATCCATAACATTGGCTTCTGGGAGATTTATCCAGATGGTTTTATGTTCCATGCCATTCGTTTTCAAAAATCCCTCCATTTCCTTGTAAACAAGTTGAACACCATTGTCTGTTGTAATGGTAGAGGGGTAGCCTTCCCTTCTAAAGTTTTCATCCAGAAATGTAATGATATCTCTGGTACACACATTCTGCGCCCAATGTGAAAGCAAATCCACCAACACAATGCAATACTTAAATGTTCCCTGATTTCTTACTGGTCCCACAATGTCTAGACCTACTAGTTCCCAAGGCACAGATGGAATGGACATCACATTCATCAGTTCCACTCTCATGACATAACCCTTGGCAGTGTCCTCACGCAATGCACAATCTCTGATGACCCTCTCAACTTGCAAATCCATACCTGGCCACGAATAGTCCTGCCTTATTTATTGCTTTGTTTTGGTCATTCCCCGATGACCTTCATGTGCCATTTCTACAATTTTCTCTCGTACTCCAACGGGAGGAAACAATTTGTCTACTCTCAAAACCATCACATCTTTAATGAGAAGTTCATCAAAGAAATGTTTGACAACATTGGGAATTACCCATCTTCTAATCTCATTGCTCTTCACTCCACATTCAAGCTTTTCCTTGACATCAAGAAGCACTCTATCCACTAGCATAGCATCATGACATTCACTCTCCATCACTACCTCTTGGCTGACATTCAGAACTTGATCTTCCTTATCCTCCCCATCCTCTTCATCTTCAATCACATTTGTCGATCTCGAGAGACAATACGCTGCCTTGTTTTTTTATACTCAGCAGATACTCTATCTCCCAGTTTTAATCCTGCAAACTGGCAACCACTTTACGAATCCTAGATGAAACTTTATCCAACCCCTTGGTGGTCAAAATCTATTTCAAAGATTTGTGGTTTTTAGTAATAGTACATTTCACACCCCACTGAGAGGGGCAAAACTTTTAATTTGCCCATTTGATCATTTGATTGCTAACAATTCCTTTTCAATTGTGGAGTCATTTTTATCTGCTTTCCTCAATACCCTGGATTCAAAAGCAACCATGTCCTCCCCTCCTTCACTCTTTTGGGCGAGGACAGCACCTAATGCATGATTACTAGCATCCGTTGTTACCACACCTTTCCTGCTGGTATAGAACATTGCTCAACGTGGGAGCTTTGGTCAACGGCAATTTGATCTCTTAAAACTCTCATTCACACTGTTCACTCCATTGAAATCTCACACCTTTTTTAACCTAATTCATCATGTGAATAGATTTGCCTGCCAGATCTGGGACAAATTTGGCATAATATTCAGCCATGCCAAGGAATGACACTATCTTTTCCTTGTCTGTGGGGCTGGGAAAGTTCACAATATGGTTCACTAAACTTGGTTTAGGACGAATACCTTGTTCAGAAATCTCATGTCCTAAATATTGGATGACAGTCTTACTAAATTTGCATTCATCCCTACTCAAAATTTAGCCAGCATGCACGAAGATATCTAGAACCTTCCTTAATCTCACATCATGCTTATCACAGCTCTCTCCATACACCAAAATGTCATCCTGAAAACACAGGAGCCCCCTTATGTCATGAAAAATTAGATACATAACATGCTGAAATACAGCCGCAGCAGACACCAATCCAAACGGGATGCATCTGCATTGAACCAGATCAATTGAGTAATAAACGCTGTGATATTTCTGGACATGAGTGCAGAATAATTTGGTGATAAACTGACTTCAACTCCAAGGTACTCATGACTCGCGCACCCTTATTGGTTCCTAGCATCTCAGTTATATTGGGCAAAGGGTGTCCGTTGTGTATCACACATCGATTCACAGATCTACAATCAATGCAAAGCCTTAATTTCCCATTGGGCTTCTGCACCACCACTAAAGGAGAAACCCATTCGGAAGACTCAACTCTCTCCATCACCCCTAGTCTCTCCATAATTTTGAATTCTTGTCCTAATAGCTATAGCTACAGCTTGTCGCCAGTTAAAGATCCACAGTACAGGTGAGTGGTTTGAAGACTCCTTTATTGTACACCCCTATGGCTTCTTCTCTGGTTCCTTCTTAAAGGCATGGTCTAGTAAACATTTTTATTGTCCCTACGGGTCGGCCATGTTTTTTTAAGCCTAAGTGGCTCGATTTTAGAAAACTTTCCTATGGCCCTTACCCAAGTTTTCGTCCATTAAACGCACGCGAAAACAAGCACCAGGGAGCCGCCATTTTCTGATAATCCTATCTTTTCCCCCATCGCCCTGGCTGACCTGCTTTTGCGGCACTAAATCAATTCCCCCGCCCCTGAGCCTGACATTATCAAAACATTCATATTCCCCGCCTCTCCCCGTGACGTTACTGTGCTGCGTAGGCAAACGCGCCCAGTCGTCTTCTGCGCGACTCCACACAGCACCCGGAAACCAACAAAGATCAACTCACAACACAGCGCGCCACAATTCGGAATATAAAACTGTACTTTAAAATGAAACAGCAACACGGTACATTTGGTAAAGTACATTTATTTGACATTAAATGTTTAGAGAATATTCAGCAATTGCCATATGAACTTCGGAAGCCATTTATTTTCTTTTATCTGTATCCGCAATAACTGTTCCGTTTCATCTTGAGTCACACGCTGTTCCTTTATGGTACACAGGGTGTTCATTTTCATAAAAAGAATCACTTTGGAAGCACGGTGAACCGCAAGGCTGTTCCATCAACTAGGCACTAGTCCAGCCTAAAGGTTGATATGTTGCTTCTAGCCACTAGTACAGCGTAAGGGCATGTGGGCCCTTGGCGATCGTCCCATAATATGGTGATCATGCTCCAGTTGTTGACACGAAGCTGCAGGTGTCTGCTGAAGAATCCATCCGCTGGTGTCTCAAACAGATGGCAGTGGCAGAAAGGGATCAAATAACAGTTATGAAAACAAAAAAATGATAATTAGTCTCGCTAGCCGAACTTCATTAATATTACTCATTTTATTTATTAAGGCCGATCAGAAACTATTTGCTTGCAAGGATAGTTCAATGGAGTATGTTCGTCTCTAAAATCAATGCGAAAAATAACGAGATAAATCGAGGCCAACACACAATGATAAACGACAGTCTACATGCGTGAGGGATGATATGATAAATGATATGGCATTTGTAACGCGCCTATACTCAAGTGTTTCTAGGCGTGACGAGGCAGGTGGGGAACAAGGGCAGACAGACAACGATCCTACTAGGCCAGGGGTCTTTCTGATTGCGCATGGGGAAGGGCTGTACATGGTTAGTTGAATACAAATTAAATAATAGGGCCAGCTGGTGGCAAGTGCAAGGTAAATGCCGGGAGAAGGGGCTGAAGGATACAGAGACAGTCCCGTAGTGCAGGTAGGCAGTGCAGGGAAAAGTAGCTGGGCCAAGGACCGAGATCGGTGAGACCAGTGGACCTGCATGCCCATGTGCCCACTACGAACAGTTTTACTTGCTTTTCCTAGCTCTTCATTCATTCATTTATTCATGCATCCATTCATTAAATCTTCATTCCGGTATAAAAGCATGTAAAGATTTACTTACATTATATTTGAAATTTCCATTGTGTCTCTTCGTAATGCAGTCTGTAAAACGGATCGTGCTCTTGACAACGATTTTTTGTATACTGATCTAAAATGAAACTCTATCTAGTTTCTGAATTTTCTGCCTTATCGTCTCTTACGTTATTGCGCACTCCCTTCAAATGTAGTTCTTTCGGCATGGTCCCTGTCTCAAGGTCAAAAAACAATAGACCCTTATACTTCCAGTGCGACTTGTGGGCCTCATCTGGGCGCTGTCCTTCGCATTCTTTATTTGCAACAACACGTAGTATAGGCATCTGTGAGAACTTGAAGTTTAGAATCCGTAGTGCGCCTCAATGTGCAAATGCGAACTGGCTTCTCTCCCAAATGCCACGGCCCGCTTGGCTGGCGCGTTCTAAGTGCCCCAATTTTGTCCCCGTTGTCTGCGAGCTTTGCAGCCCAAATTGAGACATTTAATTTTTTGCGGAAGGTCAGGGAAAGTATGAAGTACCACAGGAGTTGAGTTAAAAGTGAGATTTATTGTTTGTTTGTTTGTTTTATTATTTGCAATACACAAGCCTCCCCTCTGTTAACAGTGCACAGCATTTACATTTACATGAGATGAGACATGAGAAAAATATATACATACACATATGTGAGGTGAATAGAGAGAATTCAAAGATGACACCCAGCTTGTTCGCCACCCATGATGGTGAAGGTAGGGGTAAGGTTTACAGGTACACTGTACAATAACATTTATTTACAAAAAGACAATCGTATTGCAATTATTTAAACCAGGATTTGTACTTCACAATCAGCTGTGCTTCGGGTGGGCATGGCACAGTCGCAATGTTCGGTGGCAATGGATCGCTGCTCTGCACAGAAACGTCAAAAATTCCATATCTGTGCTTCTCTAACACAGCAACAATAAGGCCTTTCACAAAGTCGAACTGCATTTCATCATAGACTGGTTTGATCACCCATTGCTTACTTCGTTTTGAAAACACCTTAGTGTAGCGAGGAATCCTTACTTTACCCCTAGTCCTAGATTGTTCACGTCCGACATTGCTGTTATGGGCCAAGACCACTAGTAGAGTGCGATGTTTCATGCCCCGAAAGCTAAAATGCAAGCGCTTTGGCCTGTACTTTAGGCACATATTGTGGAACACCTCCAAATCTCCTGTGTGACAGAATTCTGTCAGTCCTCTCAAATCTCTTGATAGAGTTTTGTCGAAAACAATCTTCTCAATGGCTTTGTGTGTCGGTGAAGATGGAATCAACCACTTCTTCTTCCGTGCCTCCTCTGGGGACAAAGGGCCATGTTCACATTGGTGGAAATGTTCATTTGCTGTCCAGCGGTGAACGTTGGTACAGTGGTGCATCAGTGACCGCCATTTTTCAAGTAGTATTTCCACTGACCCCTCACAAGTTTTTGAGCTCCACCAAAGATGGTTGGTGATAGAATGTGACCACTGCAAAATACTTTCAAAACCTTTTTTTTTCCTTGCAGCCGAGATTTTCTTATTGATTGATTTAGCAAGATGCCATACGTCAAATTGATGTTTAATATGTGGGAACTGCTCTCTCATTGTCTTGGCAATTGAACCGTGTCTATCCGTGGCTATGAGGTCGATGTGCATTCCCCTCGATTGTAGATATTCGACTGATTTTATAAAACCTAGTTTCTCCATGGCCACTGAGGATGTACATTGTGTTACCTGCACGACCACCGAACTCACAATTTTCTTACTATCCATGTCCTGAAAGTGGTAGGTGCAGTACTTGGCTAACCACGAATGAAACATTGTGTAGAACAATCAAACTACAAGAATTCCAGCTCTGATGATGACGCTCGATGGCGCTGTCAGTATCCATACCTCCTGCTGTTGAAGAACATCTAGAAATGTTGTAGATGTGGCGGACGCTTCAGCATCTCCCTGAAAGACAGTACTTGCATTAGTATGGATAACACTAATTAGAACTGAAAACAAACACCAGTGGACGATAACTAAGGTGTATATCAATTGGAAAGCAGTAACCAAACATTCGGTAAAGTAATTACACAATAGAATAAAACTATTACTTGACATGCATAAAACAAGTATGTAGCGGATTAGCCTAGTAAGATTACCTGATACGCGCTAGAAGTGGTTGATAACTGCGACCACGTCAAGGATGTAGAATGTTCTTGCTTCAGATTGAAGGGATAGTCAAGAAGTTGTAAAGGTCAATTAATGATTGATAATGAAATGGCAATATTAAAAATAGCCATGTAAGCCGACAGAATACTTGAAAAATGCTCAATACAGCACAGTTCCCTGTCCCCATATATATATATACATTGCGTTTGTGGGTTATGAAATTGAAAAAGAATATATTGATAAATGTCATTATTCAAAAAACTATACACTCATATCAATATCGAAATTATTACAAGGGATAGAACACCTACAATATCAATTAATCCATTCGGCTACCTACACACTACCGCAAGGCCTAAAGCTAAATCCGGACACTTGACTCACCGGTGGCGGAATGTGGACGAATAGAGTGGGAATAGCGTTTTCGCGCAATTTCCGTGTCGTTCGCCGTTTATTCTTCTTTGTTACCAAGAAGTTGTGTACATGTCCAAGGAAAAGTGCCGGCTGCAGATTCGGTATCGATCACCCCTCTTGTCCTGTAAGACTTGTTGGACTCTACTTTCCAGCTCATCCAGTGGATATCCGCAATGTCTGACCCATTCCCTTATTCGATCAACAGTTTTCGGGAATACATGCATTGTAGTGCCTTCAGATTTCGCATGGGTCTTCGAAGGGCAACCGCTAATCGAACAGGCAGGCATTGTTGATAAATCTGAAAAGTAAATATCGACATTATTATACAATCTTCAAGAATAAAGATTTGATACAAAAGTAAATGATTCATACAATGATCAATGCAAGGTTTGTTTTGGTCGCAGGAACTATACCAGTTCATTATGTGCGGCTTAGTATTTGCATAAGTTGCAGAAGTGTATAAATGATGTGACTAAAAACTGAACATGTGACTCATCCCTTCGATGTTCTGTATTGCACGAGAAGGAAACATGCTTACATTATAGACTGGACCCCCGAAGGGTGCAATTCGATGACAATAGACACAGATGAAAATAAATAGATCTATTGATAGCATAGCAATGGAAACTCAAGTCAATAGCAATGAGACCAATGAACCTAGCACTATTGTGTACTCAACTCGTAAATAGATAGAAATTTAAAAATCTGCGAAATATGACTAGGATACATGGCCTTACCTTGACCAACAAACAGTTGGATTCAGCAAGCAGAGCAGTATGTTGCAGGAGAATAGGTGGGTGGCCACGGGTAGCACACTGATCGGTTTGCTCTAAGCGGTCACAGAAGTTCACGTATAGCACGACGACAAGCAGATTAGCGTAGATCTCAGTGGTTGCCAGGCAACACGTTTAGGAGTTGACTTGCAAAGCACAAAGATGTTCTCATGAGACATATCAAGTGGTTTATAAAGTATTAGAAACAGGGGTGTGTTTGTGAATGAATGACATATGTATGTCGTGATCTTAGGGAGGCGGCCTGCTTCAAGGGGAGGCCTGGCTGGAGACACGGGGACTGAGGGGGCCATGTGACCGATGGCCCCTGGGCGTGGGACACCTTTTGAAGTGTACATGTAGTTTGGCACCTTGGTTGTTTGCTCCCGTCACAGCCCCCCATGCCAGCGCGCATCCACCGGCGCAAACCGCCTTTGATACAGGGGGGTGGGATGGATGGGCCTGGGGCGTGCAGATAAGAAACAGGAAGACTGCTGAATGGAGACACACTTATGTGGATTGCAGGGGGGCGGCCTGCCTCAGGGGAGGCCTGCCTGGAGACACGGGGTCTGAGGAGACCATGTGAACAATGGCCCCTGGGCGTGGGACACCTTTTGAAGTGTACATGTAGTTTGGCACCTTGGCCTTTCGCGCCCCTGACAGCCCCCCATGCCAGCGCGCATCCACCGGCGCGAACCGCCTTTGATACAGGGGGGTGGGATGGATGGGCCTGGGGCGTGCAGATAAGGCACAGGAAGACTGCTGAATGGATAAACACTTATGTGGATTGCAGGGGGGCGGCCTGCCTCAGGGGAGGCCTGCCTGGAGACACGGGGTCTGAGGAGACCATGTGAACAATGGCCCCTTGGCGTGGGATACCTTTTGAAGTGTACATGTAGTTTGGCACCTTGGCCTTTCGCACCCCTAACAGCCCCCCATGCCAGCGCGCATCCACCGGCGCGAACCGCCTTTGATGCAGGGGGGTGGGATGGATGGGCCTGGGGTGTGCAGACAAGGCACAGGAAGACTGCTGCATGGAGACACCCTTATGTGGATTGCAGGGGGGCGGCCTGCCTCAGGGGAGGCCTGCCTGGAGACACGGTGTCTGAGGAGACCATGTGAACAATGGCCCCTTGGCGTGGGACACCTTTTGAAGTGTACATGTAGTTTGGCACCTTGGCCTTTCGCACCCCTGACAGCCCCCCATGCCAGCGCACATCCACCGGCGCGAACCGCCTTTATATCAATATACAGTATATCACCTTTATATCAATGATAGTATATCGTTGCTTATCAATAACAAATGCCACATACCGGAGATTCTTGTGAGCACAGACCCACACTTCAACCGGTGTATTATAGTGGTCAAGACCCTAAGGCCTGTATAATCCAATGGTAATTGTTAGTATAGATATATGTGTGACTTTTATAGAGACATAACCTACTGAAAGACTTTGAACAAGTGTTATTTAGTGCATGCATTATCGAGAATATGTTATGTTAGCTTAGATAGATAGTGACCACCCTGCTTCACAGCGACCAGACCTTCACCCATTCGGAGCACAGATGTTTGATGTCCATCCTTGAATAGAGACACACTTGATTCATTTAAAAAATCGAGACAACCGTTGTTAAAATATATGTGGTGTTTTATTTTGTATCTTATTTTCATGACACAAAAATACAAGACTTTAAAGATTATACAGGTCAGGTTGCAGCACAGCAAGAGACAATCCCCTGTACTGACCGCTGTCACTCGGGAACGTTTCTCTAATGGCACGAACGGCACAGGCGGGTATCACTCTTCGAACGCGGTGTCCAAGCCTCCCGTGAAGCCACCATGTAAAGGAATGATAGGCCACCAGCCTGTACCACCTGTGAAAAGGAATGAAACAAACTGTTTTTAAATGACCAAGATAAGTTTAATAAACGTTTGTTGTCAATGACAATTCTTGTAACTAATGGCATTTTACACGGACAAATGCTATCTAGACAATGCACACTATTGAACGACTTACATGCGTTACAATGATATGTAGATGTAATTTTGGATATAGTAGAAGAACATGAAATAGGAGTGGCATGACAAGCAGAGTATACTTACTCGTTACTCGGATTACGAGGATGAGCAGTTGCTCGAAGTTCGTGCATAAGCACCATCATTATTCTCAACACGGCCCGTGTGAGGCAGGCTGCCCTGAAGTCTGGCAGCTCGGTGATGCATTGCGGTCGTGGCTCGCCTTCCGAAATGTAGGCCAGGCATCCCGAGTTTTCTCGGCAGCAGCAGTTCTCGTCCTCAGTTGGCATTAGCTCGCACCGATTGCATGTGCACCAGGTGGAGACGACGTCCATTCGACTAGGCCCAGGCTCTTCATCTGTTTATTCGTCCTGCCAACTGCCGTCCGAATCCCCATCGTTTTCGCGTGCTTCCCTTTCCAGTAGTTCCTCCTCAGTATACTCGGGCTCGTACATGTAGGGCATTATTATAGCCATTGTGTGTTAAACAAACTAAAATAATTTATAGCGGTGGTACTGGTATCTGTTCACACGGGCTACAAGCGGCGAAGGTAGCTGACCAGAGCACTGAAACGAGTCACAGAATACTCAAAGTAACACAGAGAGAGGAATGGAATCGAAAATCTGCTGCTGTGTGTTGTGAAACGGTCTGTTTATACTTATTGAGGAAAGAGGCATCCTGCCATTTCCATGGCGACACATCATTAGCTGAAGCGCAGCGAATGTTGACACGAGACATGCTTTGGCGTTGGGAAATGGGTGGTACGAGTCTGCTGATGACAGGCTCAGGGCGGGGGAATTGATTTAGTGCCGCAAAAGCAGGTCAGCCAGGGCGATGGGGGAAAAGATAGTCTTATCAGAAAATGGCGGCTCCCTGGTGTTTGTTTTCGCATGCGTTTAATGGACGAAAACTCGGGTAAGGCCCATAGGAAAGTTTTCTAAAATCGAGCCACTTAGGCATAAAAAAACATGGCCGACCCGTAGGGACAATAAAAATTTTTACTAGACCATGCCTTTAACTGACAGTCCTGCATCCTTTCTCCCACATTCTAGGATCCACCTTCTATGATCACATTTCACATATCAGAGAATGCTAAACAAACATATGCCCAGTTTTGTCCCAAATTAAAGGGCCTCTGAACTTCAGTAATGTATCAGATCCTCTACAGGAAGTGACTAAAATGAAGATTTCTTTCTTAAAGGAAAATGTGCTTATTTGAATCCTATTGTAAAATGGGAGCAAGCTAGCCGGGGGAATAGCCTTGGGAAAACAATGGTAAAATCGCCTAATTTCATACATTCTGTAAAACAGGGGTCTGCAACCTGCAACTCTCCTGATATTTTCGGCTACAACTCGAATACTTCCATGATCACTCATAATTGACTGTTTTGTCTAGGGCTGATGGGAGTTGTAGTGCAAAACATCTGGAAAGCCAATGGTTGCCGCTCCCTGATGTAATGTGTTATGAATTAGATAGCAGTTGGCCTTGACTGATATTCTGCAGGTATCTTGAAATAGACTTCAAATGGGGCAGACCATCCAGACCGTTCCTGCTCTCACCGGTATTGCAGGTCTTGGAAAATCATCTGCTGCCGGACTCACGACCAAGATGTTTAGTGTCCGTAAGTGATACATCAACTTCTCTACTACCCACGATGCCCTCATCAGTAACTTCACACACAGTTATCTTCCATATCAGGCACCCGCTTTATAGGGAATCGCAGCAGTTCCTACCCACAATGATTCAGTGATCTTGTCCTTCGAGTGGGTCATCCTTATTGGCTGCCTCCTCCTTCAGACCTGGACCTGCAATTCGAATTTTTTTTTTTTTTAAATTGAGTTTTTGTAAGACAAGTCATGCCATCGAAATGCCACTGTGTAAATTGCTGTGGTGGAGGAGACGACACGCTTGGGGAAGGGCCAGCGAAGCAGAGGACAAGATACATCCAGAGGGTAAATTCAAGGGAACCGCTCCCCCATTGCCTACATCTTTTCTCTTACGGTTTTATTTATTTATTTATTTATTTATTTATTGTTTGCTTGTTAGGCGCTTATACAGCATGTACAATTCTGTTTCAAAGCACCCACAGGGCGAAGGGAGGGAACAAGGGAGTGAAAAACATTACAAAACACAATATTTAAGAGCAGTGGGAGGGAAAAGGATGAAACTACTATGCCCTGTGAGTATTCAGAACGGGCATGTGCAGCAAGGAAGAGGGCAGAGAGGGTAGGTGTTGGGGAGTTCGAGCTCATGGGTGAGACACAGATGCAGTGCTATGATTCTTGAGTGCTACACGGCCAAAGCCACTTTTGGTGTATGTGCGGACTTCCGGGTGGAGGTTTTGCCAATGTAAGTGCTGAGGGTAGATAGGAGCTGGGCCAATTGGGTGTGGGAGGTCAGGGGCCCTGAGGATGCATAAAGGCCCAGACACCAATCACAGCAACTGTGGGATTAGCAGAGGAGAGTGGAAGTGAAGGAGAGGGAAAGAGGAAAGCCTTAAGGAGCCTCCGGAATTTAAGAAAGTCCTGCTCAAGGTGCAGAGAGAGGGTGGGGCTGTTCCATAGGAGGGACCCAGCTGAGAAAAGTGAACAACCTCCTACCCTCTATTTAGCAAAACACTTTACTCACAAAGAGTTGGTGCCAGAGGAAGGTAGTGGTCTAGAGGGAGAGTATTTAGTCAGATAAAGTTGATGATAGTGTCGTCCCCGGGCCCAGACAGCCTTGTGGATGATGCAGAGGGATTTGAATTTAATCCATGCAGCAACCGGGAGCCAGTGAAGACTTTTTAGGGCAGGAGAGATGGAGTCCCTGGGCTTAAGACCGAAGGATACATTTTGCTGCCCTATTCTGTATTAGCTGGAGGGGTCACAGAGTGGAAGAAGTTAGATTCAGGAGAAGGCTATTGCAATAGTCAAACCTAGAGAGAACCAGAGCTCGGGTAACATTGAGAAAGTGAGAAAAGGGAGATGTCCAGAGTGTGAGGGAGGAAGGAGAGAGAGGAGTTGAAGATGATTCCAAGGTTTTTGGCTTTAGAGGAAAGAGCAGGGGGATAGCCCAAGGAGGAAGGCCAGAGTGAAGGGAAGAAGGAGGGAGCAGGGGTCCCCATGGGAAGGTATTCAGTTTTACAGGTGTTGTGGCAGAGATAGTTGGAGGTGCACCAGGACTGGATGGCAGATAGGCAGTCAGGGATGATGGAGGGTGCAAGAGGGTCAACAGGAAGTTTGAAAAAGAGCTGTGAGTTGTCTGTGTAACACTGGAAGGTGGAGAAGGAGGAGATCAGGTGTGCAAACAGAGCAAGATAGATTTTAAAGATCCAAGGGGAGGGGATAGAACCCTGGGGGACACCGCAGGTGGGGAAGGAAGCAGGAGTAGAGAAGGTGCCCAGGATGACTTGGGAAGCGCGTCCAGTGCCCGTTCCAAGATACCAAGGGCATTGTGAAGCCTTTGTATGAAGATGGAATGGTTGACTGTGTCAAAGGCAGAAGAGAGATTGAGAAGGATGAGGACAGCTGGGGAGTTGGAGTCCAGAGATGTGAGCAGTTCTTCACAGGTGTTCAGAAGAGCAGTTTCTGTGCCTCTGGATGCCCGGAATCCAGATTGCTGGTCGTGGTGACCAATAACAAGTTTGGTGTGTGAGTTGAGTTGGGGAAATGCCATCTTCTCCAGCAGCTTTTGCAGGAAGGGGTGATGGGAATAGGGTGGTAGTTAGCAGGGCAGGTAGAGTCTGCTGAAGTTTGTTTAAGGAGTGGGTGCACAAAGGAGTGCTTAATGGAGGAGGGGAAAGATCCAGTGTCAAGATAGTGATTGTAGAAATCAGACAGTGAAGGGGCAAACAAGCTAATGTTATCCTTGAAGGTCCTGAATGATCAGGGCAAACCTGTTTAGAAGAAACCTTCATGGAGCAGACAACGCTGGAAACTTCTTCAGGTGTGACCGGGGAGAAGGAGGAGAAGGAGGAAGGAGGAGGGTAGGGTGCCAAGAAAGATAAGAGGTGTGTGATGGGTTATGAGGGTGTGTAGCAAAGTTGACCAGGATGTCCTGAGTTTTGGTGTTGAAGTGTGTTGCCAGTGCATTGCAGAGGGCCTGGGAAGGAGAAGGGGAGGAGGAGACTGTGGAAGGGTTGACTAGTTCCCTACAGATCTTAAAAAGGTTTGCCAAGGAGAAGGGGAGGAGGAGACTGCAGAAGGGTTGACTAGTTCCCTACAGATCTTAAAAAGGTTCACCAAGGAGAAGAGGAGGAGGAGACCGCAGAAGGGTTGACTAGTTCCCTACAGATCTTAAAAAGGTTCAGCCATGTTGTTGGATGCAGCAGAAACCCGTTCCTGTATGTGGGCTCTTTTCCTGGCACAAATGGAGAGTCTGTACTGCCTTTGGAAACAGCAGGCCAGTTTGTCACAGGATGAGCTTGAGGTTTGCCACTTCCGTTCTGCTGCCCTGCACTATTGTTTCAGTGGCGCAGGTTCGGAGTCGTAACAGGTGTTACGCTTAGAGGAAGTTTTCAGGCGGATCTTCATAACTGGGGCAAGAATGTCCAGGCTATTGATGATGGAAAGGTGGAGGTTGCTGACGGCAGAGTCCGAGGTAGAATCAGAGGTAGAGAGGTTAGGGGGGATGAAGGAGTAAGCGAAGGCAGCAGCTAACACTCATTTAGTCGGGAAGATATTAGCGAACGAGATCGGTGGGCCTTTTAAGGGGCAGTCAGAGGGCCAAAGGGACCCAGGTGGGAGGAGAGGAGAGAATGGTCTGACCAGGGGAGAGGGATAACTAGTGAGCGGGAGAGAGAGAGAGATCAGAGTGTATGAGCACGTCCAGAGTGTGTCCAGCTGAGTGGGCTGGTCCAGAAGGGAGAATGGTGTGGGTTATCGATGTGCAGAGGTCGGTGAAGAGGATGGATGCAGAGCAAGAGGAGTTCAGTTGGATGTTGAAATCACACAGGAGGAGGTGTTTGGAGGTGGATGAAAGTAAGAAAGAGCAGAAATCAGCCCATTCATTGAGGAACAGGGTGGTGGCGCCTGGAGGCCAGTAAATGGTAGCAATGGTCAGGGTGGAGATGGGAGAGATGATCAACTTGAAAACCAGGCTCTCAAGTGAAGAGTAGAGCTGGGTGGGCAAGATGGAAGCAGGAACCCACTCAGGGAAGATTAAGGCATCCCCCTCGCCAGTGTGGTGTGGTCAAGGCTTCAGGGAGGAGGGAGTCAAAAGCAGTGACTGAGCTGGCATTTAACCATATCTCGGTAAGAGCAAGAATGTCAAAGTCAATGTCTTCAAGAAGAGGCAGATGTCAGCAGAGTGTTTGTTGGCTTAGCGGGAGTTAAGAGTCGCCAGCTGGAGGATGTCTGTGCTGTTGTAGGTTTTCTGAGGTGGCGAACAGGGGCGTGGAACACCGGTCAGAAGAGGGAGAGAGAGAGTAGAAGGTGGAGATGCATGAGAAGGAAGGACGTTAACGAGAGAAGGCAGGTTCCGGTCAAAGAGAAGGAGGTTGTGTTGTAGACCCTGAACTAGGATAGTGTCTGTGTGATAGACATTAACTGAGCAACGTGAGGATGAGAAGCCGGTCAAGAAGACATCCCACTTGGTGCTACCATTAATGGTAGAGGATGAGGAAGGAGAGAGAGTGGAGAGGAGATGGGGTTCCATAGATCTGGAGAGGGGACAGAGAAGAGGATATCAGCGAAAACCTCTCTATAGGAAGCACTGACATATGTGTCTGTGATGGGAAGTCTAGGGTGTGCACTCAGGATGTCTTTTTTGTGCTTTTTCCTACCGGACTTCAAGACAGAGGGTGGATAGGTGATAGTGTAGCAGTTAGAGAAAATAGGAGAGATGGAGAGAGACATAGAGGCAGCAGAGGTTAGTCAAGGAATGAAAGAAGAGTGGCTGCACAGCGCAGTTCTAGCTGAACTCACCAGGTGGCCTAGCAGAAGTAATCAAAAAGGGAAATGCAAACCAGAAAGGAATATAATTTCAACGGACAAGAGGTTCACAGATGAAAAAGTAAAAACACCTAAAATCATTATTTTTTTTTAAAAGGAGGCACAATGCAGGGGGTTCACAGATGAATATGTAAACTCACCTGAAATCGTTTTCTTTTTAAAAGGAGGCACAAATGCAATGTGAGAAGATGTGGGTTAGTTGTGTCAAGGAAGGTAGAGAGGCAAGGCACAGTAAAAGGTTCAGGAGAGGTCAGTGGAGGAGTTCAGCCATAACTCAGATCTGTACGGTGCATACATGTCCATGAATGCAATACCATGGATAAGTAGTAATTAGTCTGGAGGGCGAGACATAATTTGAGGCGGGTACGGGTCTCTCCAGGCCCTCCCCGGCCCGGACAGGCACAGGCAGGGGCCTTACAAGCTGGCCATAGGAGGCAGGCCGACTTCACCTACCGGCTCGCCTGATTGGGCCTTTGATGGAAGAGGGGCTCAATCAAAGCGGGGCTTTCCACCCCAAGGCAGGCACTCCAGTGCCTACAAATCCAGTGTCAGCCATGATGGAGAGGGTGGCCCCAAGAGAAATACGAACTATGAAGGACCATCTAAAACTCTGAAAACTTCTAAAAACCTGGCTCTTCTGTTCCGAATTGGATGAAAACCTCTGAACAAGACCCACGTATCATAAGATGAACACACAACTGAGAAGAAGTGGGAAGTACACCGGACCCGAGTGGAGTGTAGGGAAGAAGAGAGGCATCTGAATTGGAGGGGTGGTAGGTGCTACCCTTCCCCATAGAGGGGCAAAGGGGAGACAAGGGAGGAGATGGTCCCACCTTAATTAACTGATAGAGGACCTAAAACGGAAAAAGGGGGGGAGAGAGAGGTGTCTCGATCTCGGAACAGATGGACTGCAGGCCATTGGGAACACACCCCCACAGGGACTCCCCATAGGGGTGGTGATTGCTGCACAGCAGGGTGTGCTAAGGAGGAGGAGCCATGGGCGGCACCTGGTCGGAACACTGGGGGTGGAAAGGCTGCCACTGAATAACCCTACTGGGAACCCACACTTCTGCATACACCATAGGGGAGGGGATTGCAGCACACCAGAATGTATGACAGGAAAAGTGTTATGGGCCATAGATAGTCGTAACATTGGGGGTAAGAAAGTGCACAGCCACTAACCAACCCTACAAAAAATTAACCTTTCTGCATACACATCTAAAACTCTGAACTAAACAAAAACATACCTCTACAACGAACCACACCCACTTTACTACACCACAACAACAAAATAAACATCACATAGCCTTGCCCAACAGCACATGGCAACTACCAACCTAAAAACACACCCCAATCATCTAACAGTGTCAACCAAACTGAAGCTGCCAACCGCACATCACAGATCTCTTGCTCTTTCTCCGGCTTAGTCCTACTAACTTACCCCCTCCCCTGGCTTTACAGATCCACCAGAGCACCAAGAAACCACACAGATGGCAGCAGTGCGTGGCTTAAGAACCTTTAACATAGCATAACATAACAACATAAAACCTGTAACTGCCCTGCTTACTCTAGACCTTCTATGCTGGCAAATTTATTTAATGAGTACCATTTTACAACCTCTCTTCCCCTCCCTCTCTTTGTCCCTATCACCAAGCACCCTCAAGTGACATTTTTCAGATAAAAATAAAGTAAAATAATAATGTCACATTGGTGTCAGTTTGCACTATTCATTTAGAAGTTTTTTTAAAGCAGCCTGAACAAGCAAGCCAGCCACTCTAGAAACAAATAACCACATAGCATTGGCCACAGCTTCAATTTGTGAAAAAAAAAAAAACACAAAAAAAGTTGTTCTTTTTTTAGGGGTAGCAAGGGTGACCAGAGGGGTAGCAAGGGAGACCTCAGGGGTAACAAGGGAGACCACTCGCGACCCCTAAATGACGAACCTGGCAAGCTTCCTCTACGTTTTGCTTTTATTCCACACATCAGGGGAAATGATTGTAGAGTTTAAAAGCTCCGGAGTTAAGGTTTTAATTAAAACTGATGTGTCAGCAATCCGGTTTGCAATGTTATGTGCTTTTGCCCATTTCCCCAGCCTACGTTCTTTTCTTGTCATGTAAATGGAGGTTTCGGGCAGCACTTCCACCATTAGTATCGAAGCTTCAGGCGAGGCTGGGTTTCGCTGTTTGGTTTTACTTTTGGCATTGGTCGGAATGGATGGTGTCTGCTCCGTTTTTCCAGAGTCTGCGATGGGGCTGGCTTTCAGCAACTCTTCTTAGACTCTCATTAAGAACGTTCAGGCCTTGCCCTGCTTTTGCCCTCCTTCAAGAATTGACCACACAGTTTCAGCAGTAGTTTTACTACGAAGTGGACCACGTCGATAGATGTTTCATACTTGCCAACATTCTGTGACCAAAAAGATGTAGGCTTTTGGAAGTTTCAAAAATGAATAATTCCCACAACAATTACATCACGGGAAAATACATAACATACATTGTTGGCACCATTAAAGTATTCTAAAATACACAACCCATCAAACAGCACAATATGGAAAGATGTTCAAATGTTAAAAATGTATAATTCTGAATGGTAACTTAACACCAAATTCAATTACCTAACTTCATAGAAGGTAATTACACAGAGCTGGTAGGCAACGTTTGCCACTGCACTGTAGCAGCAGCCCAGGCAGTACATATGTATTGCAAGTTGAACACTGAATGACATGGTGACTGATACCCCCCCTTAGTCTGATAGGCAGATGTTTTGTGAAGGTGTTACACTCTGTCACTTGTATTCGCTGGTGGTTCACCTAAGGGTTGTACTGGCAAGAGTGCAGGACAGTCACGTAGCTGTCAGGTCAGTGGATTGGTCTGAGCCCAATCAAAGTTATCACCTACCAGTCAACTGTACAGACACATAAATGACTTGCCACTATAAAAAGCAGTAGGATCTGTCACTGAAATCTGTAGGCGGTATGACTGCTTAAAAAGCAGTAGCCTACTGCCTAAATCCGTAGGGTTGGCAAGTATGATGTTTTGTTTGTGTTTGTTTGTCTAGAGTCGTCACCACTTTTTAGTGTACTCAGGATTGGTTCTTCTTGTAGCGACTCCGGAAAGAGATCAGGCGATACCGAAAGTCTCTGGCCCGCATCTGGCAGTACCCGAAGACGGGTAGGGGGGATAGGTGCTCTGAGACCAATATCGGCTTGTCAATGGTATTCCGGCTCCCAACTTCCACGATGTTTACAGTGCCTCCCACGCAAACCCCTGTTGCTGCCTGCAAGGAATAGTACATAGCCGACAAGGAGTTGTTATCGATATCACCAAACTCACATTTTGACCCGTTTCGGACAATGTCAACAGCTTCATTCACAGGGAGTATATCGGGCATCTTCACCCCTTTGTCTGGTTGGAAATAGTCAGTTATCTTCCCTACTGCAGGCACTGACGTGTTATTTTCAATTTGGGTCTCCTGCCCCTTTTCTTCATTAGCCAAGACATACGTGTGACCGCACCTGTAACAGTTTGCCAGTAGGGTTTACTCTTTCTGGGATTTTGGTTTCTAGATTTTGTTTTGGCTTTATCTGGCATCTCTGACGCGCCACAGTAGTCAGGTGTTGTGCAGTCCACGGGATGTACACCGCTCAGCGCCTCAGCACCTCAACACCAAAACACTCTGCTGCCTGTTGGGATAAGTAGCAGTTGTCGGATTAAAGGGCCAGCACACTCCTAATGTATTTGACTGGAATCTCCAGGTTTTCAGAGCCACAAACAAATGCAGCCACAACACTCTGCTGACTGCACTCCACGCTGCCTGCTGGGATAAGTAGCAGTTGTCGGATTAAAGGGCCAGCACACTCCTAATGTATTTCACTGGAATCTCCAGGTTTTCGGAGCCACAAACAAATGCAGCCACAACACTCTGCTGACTGCACTCCACGCTGCCTGCTGGGATAAGTAGCAGTTGTCGGATTAAAGGGCCAGCACACTCCTAATGTATTTCACTGGAATCTCCAGGTTTTCGGAGCCACAAACAAATGCAGCCACAACACTCTGCTGACTGCACTCCACGCTGCCTGCTGGGATAAGTAGCAGTTGTCGGATTAAAGGGCCAGCACACTCCTAATGTATTTAACTGGAATCTCCAGGTTTTCAGAGCCACAAACAAATGCAGCCACAACACTCTGCTGACTGCACACTGCAGTTGATTATGCATTCCATTATAGTCTTTCATGTGGCTATAGCATTCACAATGGAACATGGCGGCTAAATGTCATACAGAACTATTCAGCTGCCAGTACACTCTAATTAAGCACCTTCATGAGAAGTGATATGCAGAGTGACATGCAGTTTGTCCCCAAAATTGAAGCATAGCTAGAGGCCTTGAGGCGCAGATTCAAACATGCAGTTCTAGCCGTTAGGTTGTACAACTACAGGCCTCGAGGGGCGGAGCTATGTCAGGTTTTCAGGATACCTCTTGTATGCACATTTTTCATCATGAATATTAATGAGGGATATCCTAAAAACCTGTCAGGCCTGGAGTTGGACTCATGCGCGAAAAGATTGTGATACGCATCGGCTACGGTGACCATAAAAGTATATAAGGCACACACTAATCACTTTGCAGTGGCGCTCCCTAGGAGCGATGACTCTCATCGGGCAAGTGTGGAAACTTAACTGGTTAAATGTTGGGAAAATTGTGGGGACCGTTATTTATATTTTTTCCCTAAAAACGGATTACTTCCTAGTTTAAAAAGTACACTTTTTCTGTGCATGGAAACCTTTTACTATTTGCATTTAGTCATGAGCGCGTTCACTGCTCAGGACGTACGGATTGCGGCCAAAGTGCATTATTTATTGTACACATGTGCATTTCCATGTGCAAATTACAACACTGCAAGCTTACAAACTGGCTTCAGAGACAGGTATGTAAATAAATAAACATGCATGCTGTTGCATGGGATCAGGCATTATCTATGCATGGTGCAATGCACTCATTTATTTTAGTACCTGTGTGAACCGGCAACCCTCAGAGTTTACTGCAGCAAAGCTTTTCTGTATCTTAATCATTGGGGGGTCAAGAGTCAGCCTGGATGTAATGTAATTTAAGTGATCTTGTATAGCGCTCCTCTGTCTTTTTGGCAGCCTCATTAAATGGGGCTCTGCAAATAAAAGAGGAGTCTCGGAAGGATAGCTCAGGGGCAAAGTGCTCACCTTGAAAGCAAGGTGATACAGAGCAACACAGGTTCGATCCCCAGTTCTGCGCTTAGAAATCTCTGAGTATTGAGTGTGTTATATATAACCTATCATATCATATCATTAGCATCCTGTGGAAGGGAGCCAACCAAGAGGCTAGGAAAGCGGGCTAAAACTGGCGATCTCAGGCAGCGTTCTAAACCGCCTGGTGGCTGGTTCACCAGCCCTCCATCTTCCCCCCACCCTCCGTTCCTTTTTGTTTTAAAATGTAATGGAAGAGGGCTCTGTACAGAGCTCATCTGTCCCATTCCATGGCAGGTATCTTTTAGCATTTTTTTCGTTCTGTGAACGGGACACCACGAGGCGACCCGTTCACAAAATGAAAATACTTTAAATTAGCCCCATCCCAGCCAATGAGACGGGTTCTAATAGCATTAATCACCCGTTCCAAGGGCTGGAAGGGCTGGTAACGTCCTGGGGCCCTCTTAAAATTTTAACTCGGGCCACCAGGCCCTCACCACCCGTTGCAGTACTTGGAACGGGTGCTTGATGCCATATTAGCAGGACTGCAGGAGAGGGGCAGGTAAGTGCAAGCCAGAAGTTACCTAGTCCTGAGTGCATGTATGGGTCTAAGAGGTTTGTGGGGGAGAAACTTTGGTATGTGTATTATACAGAGGGGAGAACCCAACCTCTATTATATGACAGTGCTTGCACATCCGGTTAGCGCCAGAGTGAGAGGAGTGATAGAACTACAGTCATGATATTTGGGGTTTCTCTCTTAATTAAATAAGGAATTATTAGGCATAGAACCATATGGCGATTTGTGTGTGTGTGGTCAAAGGAAGTAGAAGATGGATAGGTGAGCTTGCTTGGTGGGGGAGATGAACTTCTGTTTCGAGTTTGATGCTAGACTATCAGTTGGGCGTATGTGAGAAGAGTTTGGGGCATGTGAAAGACAACAGGTGGCAATTCTGGGAGAAATGCATGGGGGATCTGGCCGCTGTCCCGACCACTCACCTGACAAATCCCTTGCCCTGCCTGGATGTCCCTGCCCTTGATGAGCAGAAGTCTCAGCAACCCACTAAGCATATCACCTAAACACGTTAGAGTGAGGTTTGAGGTCAGCTTGCTAACCCACATACTAAGGAAGGTGAAATGGGTGACTCCGATCCCTAAAGCTGCCCATCCACTGAACCTTACGCGCTTGCCTTCCATAAGCCATGTCAGGTTATGGTAATGTCTGAGGTCCACACCGCCCCTTTCTCTCAGAGTCAACCAGCAGATTCTTGATTTTGTTCTCATGGGTACAATGTATCTATTTGAGAGAGAGGGATAAAGGGAGAGAGAGAGGGGGAGAGGTGGCATTGGGAGCTACAGATCTGCAACCCATCTGTATATGGCCTGGGGTAGTAGAATAGGGTTTCAGATTGCTTTTGCCTTGTAAGTCCTTGTCCTGCCTTCACCAAATTGGCCAAACTCATATAAAATCTCCTACCACCCTACACTATGCACACATACACCCCCCACAGAAGGCCACCACAGGACTAGCCGTTAACACATCGAAACCAGCTGAGCCACAACTAAGCTTCCCTCTTTAGACCTGTCACACACTCACACATCACCGGCTATCCAGAACCAAAGTGCTTTATCTTTCAGACCTTGGACTCTTCCATGGGGATCACATGCTCCCAAGTCTCTCCCACCAAACCCATAGATAGCAACGTGGCCCTCAGGAGCCAGGTACTTCCAGCCTGCACCCATCGGAACCACAGGTTTCGCATCTGCCTTTCCCAATGATTCCCCTTTTCCCTTACAGAGTCACGGGTAGCCAAGCCATCAATAGTGGTAGACTGGCGCTGTACTTACATTGCATTACATTGTCGGCTATTAAACCTGGGAATACAGGTTTGTGTTGTGATGTTGTGCATCAAGAGGCATCCTATTGTTCTGGCTTCTGTTTTCTGATGGTTTTAGGTGGTGGTGAAGTTGTATGACTGGTAGAGAGCAGGGGCAACTGACCTGACTGAGTCCAATCTCTCTAGTTTTCTTGGCGAAATCATTCTGCACAGCTATACACATGACTTCACGAGGCCGACCTAGAATTGTCTCGTCTCAGACTTTTCCTGTTTTGCTAGGTTGGCATCATGAACAATCTTTGTTGGCCTTTTGGATCCAGTTGCATGGTGACTATATATGTTATATATTTAAGCGGTTTGCCTTTTGAGTGTAACATCTCTGATTGTTTACCGTCAGTCTTTTCATTTGAGTGTGGGATGGTTGTTGTTTGAGATTGGTCCAATTTTCGTCTATTGCTCTTGTCTTCAATGGTGCCATGCAAGGGCATTAGATTTGTCTTGTGAACAGCCAGGGTTTGAGGGACCTCCTGAAGTATGGTTGATGTTCCTCGTTGCCCTTGGGCTATCCTCCTGGCCCAGAATTGAGAAGTAAGAATTTCTTTGTCATTTCATGCTGAATTTTAACACTGATACTAAGGCCTGCCAGGGCCGGTCTTTGCATCAGGCTGTGCAGGCGGCTGCCTGATGTGCCAGGCTCTAGGGAGCGCCTTTTCAACCCCTCCAAAAGGGCTCCTGCACCACCACCATGCATGATGCTTGATGCCGCAGTGCTGCTTCATTTAATTTTATTGTCATAAAGTTAAGTACACTACGTTACTACCTACAAACAAAAAAACGTGCTACTTGAAAGCAGACCCAGTGGGAAAAGCCAGGCTAGCAGTGCACCTGGGGTCTCCATGACATTTTTATAATCCTGCTGAAAAACAACATTGGTTGCTTATCAGTTTTTTGGGCCCTGCCAGGCCTGACCACATGTGCCTCCCCCTCCGTGCATGCGATGCAGTCAGGAGGTGATTGTTTCGCTGGCTGGGCTTTTCAGTCAGCTCGTACTTCGGCTGGACAGCAGGGACATCAGGCTCTGAGGATCCAGACCCAGGCACAGGAGCAACAGTTCCATTCAGGGCAGGACTCAAGAGGAGGCCAAGTCCCAGTGAAGCCATCTGCCAAGAGTGACACTAGCCACACCTGATGGGATTGGAAATACACAATACAGTGCTTATTGATTGGGTAAGACTTTGGATTACCCCACGATCCCTCTCGTCCATACAAACATAAAATATAACACAATGGGCCTCATTACAAGTTTGGTGATAGCCTTGCTGGTGAAAAACTGCCAGGCTGCCGCCGAACTTTCGAATTTTACCGGCGCCCTGGAATGGGCAATTACTGGGTCATTACGGCCCTGCCGGACTCAGTATTTGCCCATTCCCGGGCGCCTATAGAGGCCGGATGCACCGGCACCATTCAGAATGGTGCCAGTGCATACGACATGCTCTGCTCGTGGGTGCCGGTCCGCATGCCAGGTCAGACCTGGTGGGCGAAAAGGCACCCGCAAGAAGGATTCGTAGTTTGCCGGTCAGGTAACTATGGTACCGGCAATTTTACCAGTACCGTAGATACCGGACTGGCAAACTTGTAATGAGGCCCAATGTATAATCCATACTGCCACTGGGCTTCCATTCCGAACGTTGCAGACTGCAAGTGCATTGGTATTGTAATCGCACAGCAAATTAAGCCTGTGATCTGCAGATCTCTCACCTTGTGTTGTGTCGGATGCTGGTTTTCCGTCTGCCTGTTATGAAATAAAGCCATTCATGCTTCGGTAATGTAAGTGTGTGACATCACTGAAAATAAGGCCATCCCTTTATCCAGGATTGTGCTCAGGAAATACACAATCCAGTGTTTGATTGGGTAAGAGTTAGGTTGTACCCCACAATCACTCCCCTCCAGAAGAGCATGAAATATGACACAGTGTATTCCGTACTGCCAGTGCCACAGGCACTGGGCTTCCATTCCAAACGGTGCATGGGTATCGTAATCACACAGCAAATTAAGCATCAGGAAGGTTCAAAGTTGCGTGTGCAGATCTCTAACCTTGTGTAGTGTGGCACGTTGGTTCTGCGGTCCTGGCAGGCTGCCACCCACTCCCTGTCTCGTCCTACTTCACCCCACTTGCCCCCACACAAATTGTTCCTGTTCCCCTGAAGCCAAACCAACTGAGTGGAGAATTTATTGCAGGAATAGGCAGTAGGTAGTTTTATGTCCTGGGGGTTATTCTGACAGTACACTGTTTGGAATATTATTAACTCACAGGATTAAAAGCACTACATCAGTACCCTAAAGCAGGGTTTTGCTTGATTCTTGCAGCACAGTCAGACACAGCGATGCATACATCGGGACATACCACAAGCAGTGACAAACAACCCACATTCATTATTCTCCTTTGAGGTATGCAATATTCTACCAAGCTAAACTGAGCCCGCCCTTCCCAGCCTGGCCCTCTCGTTTCAGTTATAGACAGTTTTACCAGCAAGCGAGACGATAGTGGAACACTTGTCTTCTGCAGTGACTACATTATAGATTCCGCTAGCGCTCTACAAAGAGTGTCATATTATCTAGGTGCTGTAATGGTATAAAACCCACAGCGGGACGAGGACGTGGAACAGAACAGAGGCACTTTTAATGTATGTCTTCCTCATCAGAGATATCATACATCATATGCATGTAATTTATGTAAATGGTTGTTTTGAAATCTTATTCCAGGGGTGTGATAGAAAGGCCCAGTGTAGATTTTCACTAGTACAGCTGGTAAATGGGCCCCCTGTGGCATCACGTAGGTGAATAAGTGAATCCCCCCTTAAGTGAATGGACCTAGTTCTGCGCTGAGATTTATTTCAGGCAGGCCAGATCTGAACTCTCAGTACAGGAGACTGGCTTCTGGGCCATGCCACTGCTCTAGATAGGAAGCTTTTAAGATCACTCCAAAAGAGGGTGGTGAACTGTGGTTTCTGAAGCCTCTGTAGTTTACATGGATGGTGAATGAAGCCTGAAAGACTCCGTACCTAGCGAAGGCTTCTGAACGCGAGTACAGGGATGGCATCAGGGCCTTTCACCTTTTCAAATGAAAGTGACCTTGAGCCTCAGGGGCCCCCCAGCAACTGCCCCCAGGTTGCCGGTCAGCAGTCTTGCAATATAATTCTAAAGCTATGTTTTTTCATCCCACAGGATATACAGAAGTGTTATCACCTCAGTGCCGTCTAACACTCGTTCCTCCATGTCAGCCATTTGCTGGCAAAGCATGTTTTAGAGCTCTGCAGTGGGCATTTTGTGTTTAAGCTCTCTGGATCTGACCATCTCATGATAATCGGCAGCTATTAACCTTATATTTGTCACCATTGTAATGTATGCACCCCACGCGTGCTGCAGACTGTTTTCACTTTAAGCAGGGGGCCCACAACCATCATGTTGAAATGGGCCCCACAAATCTTCAGTCAGGCCTGCTTGAGTAGAGTGGTCACCAATATACGGTGTGAGTGCCTCTATTTTATAATGGGTTGACTATACCTTGTACGAGAGCAGGGTGTTCGGTAGGGAAGTTTCACAAATACAGTAATGATAATGATATGTTGTTTAAATAGAGATTTCACCAAAACACTTTACATAGAATATATACAGTAACACCAAACCAAAGTTGGTACTCTAAAAAGCTGACGTATACATGAAACACAATACCATGAAGAACCCTTTTGTTACACCATGCAGGCCAACATATAAATTCCATTCAAGGGATGATAGGCCAGTCCTGCATTTAACTTTGCAGTCTGGGACTTGTAGTCCTGGATTCCCCATTATAAATCCAGGACTATAGGTCCCAGAATGCAAAGTTAAATCCAGACTGATCTAGCATCTCCCTAATAGAATGGATAATGTTGGCATGTATGGTACAATATGAACTGAAAAACGTCTAGTCTCTTCATATTTCGACAAATAAATCACAGTGATATAAAATCACGTATCCAGGATCACACACTGCAGTGAAGCTGGCATTTGCGACCAGTCTGTAACTTAGGCACTTAAGCACATGTTCTCATGTCTAATTGTTAGAAATGTGTGCTTACGCTTGGAATTTGCAATGTCAAAGTCAAGAAATGTTACTCTTTGAACACATAATACATGTGACATTCTAAGACTATCACCTAGTATCGAATGTATGCATTTTGTATTTCATTTCCACCTAGTTCTTTATTGAGTGCCCCATTAACAACATTTGTTACATACCATTTTTGTTGTTGTCATTTTGGGAGAGTGGGGGCGCCAACAATGCTTGCCGCCTGGGGTGCAATCTGGTCTAAGACTGGCCCTGAGGCCTGCCACTGGATCGGCTGGCAATTAATGCATGCTGGATTATGGGCCATAGGCAGATAACCTTTCAGACCTTTCTGAGTCCTGCAAATGTTTATTTATTTATTTACAGGAGGGACAATGCTATTTTGATCATAGAAGAATGTACAATAGAAAATAAATCAGTTCTGACGGGAAGCAGTGAACTTCTTACAATGGGGTGAGTTTGAAGGACATTCTGACTCGGTTGTGGAGGAGAGTAAATGTAACAGTCACTGGGAACAAACATGAGTAGACAAACATAGATTAAGGACAACGAACAAAGAGCATTTTTAAGTGCACAAAGGCGGTCCGGCCAGCTGTACTCAAAATGTTACCATGATGGGTGAAGTGCTAGAGTGAAGGCAGAGGAAGTGAGGGACAGAGGCAGGTTAGAGGCGAGGGAAATTGGATTAAAAAACACTGCTTGTTCTGACTAGGTCCTTGCCAGGACCCCCTGCCCATGGTCCTTTCCACGCTTATTAGCCCTGGCTGTACTTCAATACAAATACCTATTTTCCAGCACACAGGACTGTGATTTACACCGTCATTTGAAGCTTAAAACATTCCTATTATAGACCCTCTAAATTACTCAAAAATAATTATAGAATTGAGCGAATCAATCAGTGTAGCTGCTGCAAATATAAGTATCCTTTTACATTTCTAATAGTTGTGCGAATGTTTTGTGTGTAGCCATTTTATTTCGGCATTTGAATGGAATCTGGTAGCTATTTCTGGAGTTTCAATTTACTCATGTGTCAGTTTCCTCCGACAGCCAATACACCCACTTCTCAGGTACTCATTGGTTTTGCTGGGAAGTTCTCTGAGTCAAAAAAAAAAGTGCTGAGTTTTTGTCATTGAAATACAATCTTTCTTTCTGCTTCCAGCTCTCTCATTTTCTGCTGTCAAGACACCAATCATCACTGCTGCTGTCACAGATGATGTTTGCATCTTCAGCGGGATGTGGCCTACACGAGGTTACTTGGGGCCATTCCCGGCTTCTGCTTCAGTCTCCTGCCAATCAGCTTCAGCGTCTCAGTGCTTCCTGATCATCTCAAATGTATCTTATTACTGATGGAGAAGTTAAAGTAAGATTATTCATTTAAATCCTGCTTTGACATTTCACATTAGTATGCTCTCTTGGCCTTTCTAATTGCTGTACATAAAGGTTGCTCTCGCCAGCTGTATGAGGATAAACACGATTGGTGTAGAAACTATAGGGAGGTTTAGGACTTTTTTCAGGCATTTTGTGGAGGGACAACTATACAGCCTATACAGCAGCAGATTGACCAGTGGCTGGTTCTGTGTGTTATCAAATGTCTTGTCATCTGGAGGAGATGTAAAACGCCATTAAGCCTGTTAAAACAGCTGACTGAAAATGCATGGGTTCATTGTGAATGGTAAGTTCTTTGTTAGCTAAGATTTCCCTGCTTACATTATTCAAGACAGCCATTACAGCCTACAACAACAGCTGTCTAAAAAGTAATGGGTCAAGTGTCGCTATTAAGCAACTCCTGGTGTCATGTAACTCTTTACTGAGTATGCTTAATGTTAGGTAAGAATTGATGTGGTCACACTACGTGAGACTACTCAACACTCATCTGTTTGTTTTTAGGTAACCCACCTTTTGGTATAGGTCTGTACTACACAAGTTGGAAGTGTGACTGAGCAGCCAGGGGCAAATATGAGCTGTAGAACTGTAGCAATGTAATTCGTGAATGCGCGTAACCAAGTGACACTTACACTCAAGGTTTCAGTTATAAATAGTTATTTATTTATTTAATACCAAGTTTTTAAATAAGCGTTCTTTAAAAAGGAAATTCATGTAACAATGAAAATATACTTTCAAAATACTTTTCAGAATCAGAACGAGTTAGTGGATAATCTTTGCAAATGCTTCCCACAATTCCTACACCCTGAGGTGACTTATAAGGACAGTAATGGCATTTATATATCACACTAGTTATACTTTGCAGATTCTGAGGTTGCAGAAAGGAAAGCTTTAAGGAAGGGAAAGGTTAAACAGGTTATCAGTATATGTGAGGCCACTTACATCTTCCAATGTACTCTAGACAAGCCTTTCCCAACAATAACAGTCTAAAAGAAGTTACCATATATGAAGGCCAAATAATATCAAAGTCAATGGGCTAGAAGAGTCTTCAGGGAGCCAGGAGAGCCAAAGTCAATTTGAAACAGTCTATGGAGCTGAGACACTTCTTAGAATTAAAGTCTTGCACAAAGTTAGAGAGTTTGTAGAAAAAGCACTTGTAGGGTCACAAGCTGTAAAGCCTGTGAAAAGAGAGTTGGAATCAACTCTAAAGGTAAGCCACTGCAATTCCCAACTGAGAAGAGCATGGCTAAAACACAATGAGGTAAGTACCCCAAGTCAAAACAGTACTTCAGTTTTGAAGAAGCATGGTCCAGTTGGATTCTGTCCTGTTACAGCGGTGCAGACTCCATGTTCCTGAGCCTCAGTCGTGGGGACAAGAGGGAGGATGTCTGGAGAGCTCCTGCGGAGGTAGTTGGGAGGTCGTCGGCAGCTACGGGCTTGTTTCGGTTCAACTGCACTTCATGGTTTTAGCGTTTAGTAAACAGCTGTGTCGCAAATCTCGGATACCGGTTGGGCTTCCTTCACTCCTTTAGTCCTGCACTCTGGTTAGGGTACTTGAGCTCTGGTTGTCCTGTTTCTAATGGGTCCTTAGACGACTCCTGGAGCTTCTGGCCAGAATTCAGACATTGCACTCGACTATGGATTTCTTGAGCCATGGAACTCGGTTCTTGCAGCAGCGAAGAAGTACAGCCAGTCAGGGAAGATGGTCTAGTGGAGTTCGTCTCGGGGTTAGTTGGTCCCACTAACCCAAGAGGAGAAGTCATCCCTTCCGGAGCTTCTCTGTCAAATTGAAAAAGGTGTTTCAGCACAGCAGCAGGGCTTCACCAACCAATTCAAAGGTCCAGGAGGATGCAGCAAGTTTCGTTGATGGTTTCTTCATCAGGTATTTCTCCCATTGGTCGACTCTGCCTCTAGTACCAAAACCCTCGCCTTTTAAGCAGGTTTCTCCAATTCACGCATGTCCTAGGCTGTCAATCACACAGCAGGGTGGCTGTCCTGCAAGGACAGCCAGCCAATCAGGACTGGTTGCATTCAGGCATTTCTAGAGACAAAGGATAGGGGAGTTTTGGGAACCTCCCTCACATGCTGCCTTTCCAGACACACTGAAGCCAAAGGCAAAATGAACAAAGGGCTTAAACATGGCTCAACGCACAGAGGGAAACTCCAGAAAGACCTCACAAACAGAAAATAGCACAAAAAGAAGACCAAGGCCATTTTCACGTGGGTGCTGTACTACAGCTGAGTGTTCAGCCTGCAGTAGAAAAGTACAATGGTAAGAACATTTAACCACTGCCACCAGCCATTTAAAGTAGTGAGGGTAACATAAACAAATGTTACATGAGAAAGTAGGATAGGGGGCTATTAGGTACCCCCCAGCACTCCACATAAGATGGTGTGTGCTGTACCTACAAAGAGAAAAGGTAAGTCAAGTCAATTTCACTTAACTCTTCTTGGGAACAGTAGTTCACACAAAAAAGGTATTTAAACCTTATGAGAAATCTTAAGGATTTCTCTGGGACACTGCACTGAAGGTGCTGTGTGTCACCATTCAAAACTTACCATTCAAAACATAGCCTATGGAGTGTTGTCAGACACCAAATACAGAAGAAACCCCTAATCCAAATCGGGTCAAAACACATGAGAGAGTGAGAAAAAGGTCTCACTCACTCAAGGGTTAAAATTAAAAACTCCTTAAGTTCAGCAAAAGATTTGGGAGTCTCTAAGGTAGAAGGGAATTAGGACAGAAATGAGAATTCTCCCGAACACATAAACAACGGGCAAATAGCAACACATATGCAAATGAACATGCAAACAAATGCATGTCATGATTTTATAACAAGAACTGACCACTTCCGGGTTGCATCTAGTCACTAAAGAGGCTTTTACTCCTCATTCGCTTTTTTATGTATCAAAGTCTCCTTTTCAAAAACATGTAAATGACCATACATTTCTGCAAAGCTATTCATTAAGAGCAGGAAAAGAGTAGGAGCCAGTACACACACCTGTCTGTTTCCTTTCTGTGTAGAGAATCATTATGAAACCTGGCCTCCTCCCACTCCCCCCCCCCACATCTAAAAAGGGAAGCGGAACCTTGGAATCCGTCAAGATGGTTCTCAAGCATAGATCTGAGGGCTCTGTTAAAAGCAGCACTCTGGTCCATGAAAGCTCCAAACCACATATTTATGCAAGAGCAGAAACAGATGAAAGCCATGGTCAATTGCACCCATCCCTTTCTGAAAACAAGCTTTTGCATGCTGGAAAATCTGCCTATGCTTGTACCAGTCCTCCAAAAGGGACAAGGATACTTGGTTGTAAAATTGTCCCCAAACATTCCAAGAATAGTACTGGGTGAGTATTGGCCGGACTGTCTCGACCACCCTTTCTATAGGTGGGGACTTTCACTGCTGCAGCCCAGGAGTCAGTTATTTGTCTACGGTGGCTGACTGCATTGAAGAGCTGCATCAGAAATTGGCTGCAGATTTCCGGTTTGGACTTCAAAATCTCCTCAGGGATTTTATCTGAATAATTCTCACCCAGGGAGAAAAGCAACAGAGAATCACTCTTATTTCCTCGATCGGAGATTCCCTCTAAATCACGATCACATAGAAATCTACATCTCTTGTGCGCACATAGGTTCCCGACATGCAACAACCGATCTGCCTCTGAGACAGAAAGCTCTGTAAGATTAGAATCCTTGCCCTTATTCATTCCAACAGTGGCAAGGACTCTTCCAGAAGGTGTCTCCGATCTTTGCCTTCTGACACTTCCTAAGGGTGTCCCAGTTGCCTTCTATAAAGGTTGCCTTTTTGCTTTTTAGCAATTCTTAGTGATCAATGTGTGAAGCTCTTACTCCGGCTACAGAATAGCCATCAGATGCTGTTACAGCCTGCAGCAATTAACTTTTAGCCCGCCTGCATTCCCCATTAGACCTTTTATCTTTCTTAAACTGAATCAATAGATTTAGTAATACAATTGTTGATAGCTGTTTCATATAACTATAAAAACACCTCTGGCGCCTTAGCTGTTCCATTGCAGCATATTCTAGAATGCAGATCTCTTCATATTCATCTGAGGAATGGTCATGTGCTTATTCAGCATGTTCCATTTCAAGGTATATCTATTGCCACGAGGGACTGGTGCAACGTCTTTGGCATTCCAGAGGATAGCTCCCGTTCCGGATCAGGAACCTCCCGTTTAACGATTAAAGGGTGATGGTCTCTTTCTGATCCCTGGGAATGCATTGAAATCCTGAATATACCTGTATACAGGGCTGGACTTCTAGCTTGACCAGAATATAGTCAATATGGCTTGCCTTTCCTTCATCAATGCATGTGGCTGCGACCAGAATACAATTTAGAATCCTACCACTGCATGCCCCAAAACCCGGCTGAAACCATGCCTGAGCTAGATCATGATCTAACCTGAAAGGGCTTAACCTCTCTGTTTACTATTATTAGCTTAAATAGAGGCAAGCTTTTTCTGAAAATTATTTGTGACGAGTCATCATGAATATTATGTTTAGAGAGGAAATGCTTAAGGGCAAGACTAGATCCTTATCTGAGCTTAAAATCAGGAATGAGAAATTCTTCTCTAAATTGGTGTGGTGTCCGGATTGGTCCGATGGCCTAGGTCCCTTATTAGAATGGGACTGGTCATGTTGTGGTGACCATCTAGGGAGTCTACCCTCATTAAACCCATACCCAAGACTATTTTTTCCCTACTGTAAGGCCAAAAGTCTATATATCAATTTCCTTGTCGCACTGCCATGTAGCTTTTTATGCAGATGTGGCTGAATAGCTGCAGGTTATGGTCGTGATTGGAGCCTGGATGCACCTCGCTATTGGAGCGCATGATTGCTTGCTGTCTCTGTAAAAACAGTGGAGGTTACTGAAACACTTCGGCATGTACTCACATCATGTGATAGCATGATTAAGTATTATGTTAAATATTGTAATGACTTTGCCGACAGTTTGTTAGACCTCCAGGGCAAACTGTTGGTTAAATAGCCTTAATGGATGCAGTTTGTCTATATCTATCACCCTCGTAAAAGTATGGCAGGCCCTTGAATATGAAATTTGTGAGTTGAGCAACAAGTGTTCTTAACTTATAATATGTTTCATTGTTGAGGTATTGTATGTTTATTCTTTTGTAATGTATATTATTTGTAATGTAATATTAAATGTTTTATATTTTGTTATATGCTATAATTTGGTGAAAGTTTCATAATGTACTACAACACAATAAATATATTTTGAAAGAATTATGACATTCCCTATCCAGCATATTTTTCATCAGGCAGATGATCAAAGATTTCCAATTGCTCATATTGTCGATTAAATTCTCCCACTCTCATAAGGTTGCATTTAGCTTCATTCATTATCTTCCATGTCTCAGAAAAATACTCTTTTCAATACAGGTTGTGTAGATTCATGTCTGAATGCCCTTACCCCTGGAACATTTGGAATATATGTAGTGGGGGTTTGAATAATACTGATGATGACCCCTTCCAGACACCTGATTTTGGATTATACCATCATCTGCCTCCACTCCTAGAATCTGAGTATTGGACTCCTCCGTAGAGGAGTACGTGTTGCAAGTGCTGTTGACATTGATCTCATGGACTTAATCAAAGTGCATGTATATATAGCATCTGTAAATGTGTGTGTCCATTAATTCCTTCCACAGTGACTGAAGGATGGCTGCTTTCCAGCAATTGAGTCGAATGGGTTGGTGGTAAAGTCATCAATTGAATATTAGAATACTGGAGTGGGCTTGATATGACTTCCAAAGTTAATAGGCCTTTAGACCGATTAGGGTTGGCCAGATGGATATGTATTGAATTGCATCCTTTAAATTGTGGATTTGTCGATAGTCAACGAGGTCACCCCTAGATACTGACCAACAGCCCCTTATGTGCCTGATCCAATGGAGAATTTCTTTCTTTAGTGCATCACCCACCTCTCTAGATCTTTTATTTAACTTGTGAACATCATTCATATTAATGATATTTTCCACAATACTGGAGACATTTGGCCTTGTAAGAGGTGTGCCTCATTGTCCTCAGATATAAAATTATTCTGAGCTGCCAAAGCAACAATGTTTTTTGTAGCCGGGGGCTGTCCCCTTCATATGTTTTGGTGTGTGTCTGCATCTTTGCGAGCTGTCTATCTTTGATTGATTCAGCTATGTATAAAATAGTGCTGCCGTATGAAACAAAGATCACTTCCTGCAGCAATACATCTTGCTTTTTAGCAAATTTTCATTTTGACAATATATTGTGAAGTGGCTTGGAACTAGGGGGTGAACTTCCAATAATGGCTGCTGAATGGCACCTGGCATATGTGCCTTGTTAACTCAAATGACCTATTCTACCCTCACATTTCAGGTAGAAGGTTCATTCATGCATTTTTCAAAACCCCATCACACTGATGGTGTTTGCTAATCTTACCCCAATGCTCTTTTCACAAGGATGCCGGCCTTTACCCCAGAGATGATCCCTAATGAGGGTGAAATGTGGTTGTAGTTTTCTACATCTTTACTAGGGATGGTGTCTTGAGTTGATACAACTATGTGTACAATAGTGCTACCCTACATGAAAAAGGTAGCTTTCTGGAGCAATCCATGTTTTGAAGCAAATTTGCATCCACGCAATGCATTGCTCAGCAGCTGTGAATTGGAAGTGAACTTCCAGGGAAGGATATTGGATTACACTGTGGGATGAGTGTCTTTTTTTTGTTGAAACTTTATTTTCCAATTTTACAAAATACAGAACAGTTCAGAATAAAGTAAATAACATGGCATTATCAGAACCAATCAAACCAACAAGACAATACAATACCTAAATATACAAACAATGAGATATACATCAACAACACCAACCCGAATACAACCTGAATTCCCACCCATCCTCACCACCCCCTTGACCCCTTTACTCCCCCAGCTCCTCCAGGTCCACATTTGTCACATTTGTGGTTTAGTACAATGCAAGAAATTTCCCCCAAATTTTCTCTCCTATATATTACTCTCTCCATCTCTGCCAGGTTATGCATTTCTAAGATCCACACATCTATTTTCAAGGTAACTGCAGACTTCCATTTGGACAAGATAATTTTTTTCCCCATCATTGCACCTCTCAATAACCACTTGGTATAGAGTGAGGTCTTTCAGTATCTCATCACTTCCTAGCAGCAATGTTTTAAAATCAATTAAAAACTTCTCGACCAGTACCCTTTTACAAATCGTTCCCATGTCTAACCAAAATCCTCTCACTTTCCTACAATCCCACAACATATGTTCAAGGGTCCCAGGTTCATGCACTCATGCCCAACAATCTTAGTTGTCCAACAGACATCTTTTCCACAATCTCTCACTGGTCCAGAAAATCCAATTCAAGATCTTGATCTGTCGTGATCTTTCAGTGAGCCCCAGTTAACAGAGTCTGACATTCTCACACATTCGTGTCCACAACTCTTCTGGGATATCAGATCCAATCCTACGACTCCACTCTTCCCTCAAGCCATCATTGCCTTTGTATTCAGACACAACCAATCTGTAAACTCTGCTGGCTAAGCCGCCTTCCCCTATCAGAGGTTTCCTCGTGAACAAGTCCAGATTTAGCCGGGCCTCCAAGTCAATCTCACCAACAGCCCTTTTGAGTTTTCTATAATTTGAGATTTTAAAATCAGTGATATTAAATTTGATCTGTATCTCTCTGGCCGTCATCCATTTCCCATTTCTGAATAGATCAGCAAACCACCTCACACCACCTAAAAACCATTCTGGCCAGAAAATAACCTTCCCTTCCACTTTGATACTAGAATTCATCCATATTGGTGGCCCACGGTCATTAAGTGCATCCATTCTCAGAAATGCACTCGATTTTCTCTAAGAGCTCCTCAGACAAGCAATCAATGGATCTTTTACACAGCCAGGCCTTGATATTGAGGTCAAAATCGCTCTTGGCAAAAGTGGCCCATTATAGCTAGTTTCGGCAGTCACCCACTTGTCTTGTGTAGCTGCAAGGAATGCAACCATAAAGTGTGAGATGAACGCAGGATGACAGGCCCTAAAATTAGGAACTCCCAATCCACCCTTTGCAAAAGGTAACTGCAGCTTCCACAACTTTAATCTGGGTGGTTTTTGGTCCCAAAGAAAAGTTTGAAGCAGCCTGTCTAGTTCATTCCAATACTTTGAGTCTATGTTCAAAGGAATCATGCGTAAGACGTAATTGACCTTAGGGGTTGAAACCATCTTTAGAGCATTTGCCTTTCCCCAGAGTGATAGATGGAGTAAACCCCAGCGTTCTAAATCCAGTTTGAGGGCAGCACAAACCATTTTCAAATTCTCTTGCCCTAAGTCAGTAATTTTTGGAGTAATCTAGATCCCCAGATACAACATTATTTCGGCACACCACTTGAATCCCAAGCTCGTTATGTATTGCTTATCACAACATGGCAACAGAGGCAACACTTTTGACTTTCCAATTTATTTTGTAACTGGAGGCAAAATGAAACAATGACAAAGTGTCCATAAGCGCTGGTAAAGACTGCTTCAAGTCTCTGAGGACCAAAAGCAAATCATCAGCAAACAGCCACAATTTTTTTTGTAACCCCCAACATGTCAACCTGTGCAACCTTGAATCTAGCCTAAGCTCAGCAGCTAAAGGTTCAATCGCAATAACAAACAGTAAGGGAGGGAGAGGGAACCCCTGTCTTGTACCTCTTTTCAAAGTGAAGGACTCTGAATGCAAACCGTTGGTATTAACATCAGCTGAAGGATTTGTGTAAAGTAACCTAATCCATAACACAAAGTTCTCCCCAAATCCCATTCTCTCGAGGACCGGAAAAAAAAATCCCAGTATACCCGGTCAAAATCCTTCTCGGCATCAAGGGAAAAGACTGCAGTGTCATTCAGTGGGCTAGTTGCCATTGAAATAGTGTGAAACAGCCTCCTTATGTTGCTCGAGGTCTTCCTTCCATTCACAAAACCAATTGGTTCTCATGAATCAGTGCCGGGAGCAGATTCTACGACCTTAATGCTAAATTTTTAGCCAAGATCTTATTGTCTGTATTAATCAGACTACTCAGTCTGTAGCTCGTAGGGAGGGTATCATCTTTCCCTTTCTTTAAAAAGACTAAGCTCATTGCATGTCTCGTGGTTGTCGGTAAAGAGCCATTCACCAATGATGCTGTAAACATGTCTTTCATCAGACTCAGTGCTGAATTTGGCAGCAATCTATAGAATTTCAGTGGTAATCCATCCGGACCTAGTGACTTTCCAACGTTTAGCCTACTGAGTGCTCCTTTAATTTCAGGCGTTATATCTTCTTCAAGTAGTTGTGAGTCAATCTCCGTGATCTTCGGAATGTTTGTTCCCTCGTGGAACCGGCCACCTTTGCCAGTGATCCCCGATTCATTCTGGTACAACTCCATGTAGAATATCCGAAAGACATCATTAATTTCCATCGGTTGAAAGGTAATCTGGCCATCTTGGCCTTGAATTGACGTAACTGATCATTCTGACTCCCTTGTTCTTAGTCTATATGCCAGCCAGCGGTCACACTTCTCACCCTTTTCAAAATATGTGCATTTCTGGTGAAGGTTTTTCCGGTCTACTTGATCTGCAATTAGCGTCTTCAGTTCTCTCTTCAGTCTCAACAGCTCTTGAATCGAGTTCGCACACACAGGATTAGCCATGATCCTCTGTGACAAGTCACTTATTTTCGTCTCCCACACTATCTCTGGCCTAAGTTCTCCATTATGATTTTTTTCCACAAAAAACTCAATTTCAGCTACACGTTTCTCCAACACATCCACATTTTGTAAGATCGAAGTGTTCATCCTCCACGTGTAGTGTTTGTGTATGGCAAAATCTAATTTTAAATACATGATCAGTCAAGAGGATGTTACCAATTTCACTCGACCTGTAGTTCTCGGTTATTTTCCCTCCTGTCAGCATCATATCTAGTCTGGAGTAAACTGCAGGTGTCCCAGAAAAGAAACTATATTACCTGGCAGAGGGGTGTTTCACCCTCCAACTGTCTTTTAAATTGTGTTCAATAAGAAAGTCTTTCAAAGCCGAGTAGTGTAGATCATTTTGGTTTTGTCTCGCCAGTATACTCTTGTCCAAACCTTTGTCCAGGACAACATTGAAATCCCCACCTAGAATGATGTTATGGGAACCCAAATCCTGTCAAATCTGTGCAATTTTCCTGAAGAAAGTCCCGTCGTCCACTGACGTGGCATAAATATTGCATAAAACTATATAATTTCCTTGAATATTGATCATTAATGCAATCATCCGCCCCTCGCAGTCTGAACCCTCTTTCAATACTTTTATAGGATAATTTTTCCTAATCAGAATCGCAACACCTCTCGATCTTGAATTAAAAGACGAGCCATAAACATTCCCTATCCATCCTTTTTTCAAACTTCCAATTTCCTGTTTTTGAAGATGTGTTTCCTGAATAAAGCATACATCACTCTTTAGATCATTCAAGTTAATCATAATCTTCTTTTTCTTATTCATATTATTTAAGCCATTAACATTCCAAGTGACCACACGCAGGTCATCAGCCATCTTCAGCACACTGCTCATATCAAACCGCTCATTCAAATTCAGTTCACTCAAACGTACTAAACTCAATAAAAAATTAACAAATGTAAACCCGAAACCTCCCCCTCCGAAACAGATGCAAGACACCAACAACATCTGTTTAGTGTTAACTGAATAAAACACCTGGGCACCTCTCGTAAATCTGCAAGAACTCGTAATTAAACCTGTAAATATTCATAGAAAACCCTAACCGACTCAGGCATTGTCCCCACTGTACCTCAAGCCACTTTCTTTATTGATCTTGCGACTCCCCACTCTATAAATAAACCTAAAGCAAACCCTATGACCATACACATTCTGCCAGTATCCACCTGAAAGAAAAGGAAGCACTCAAAATGAATGCAAGTAGAGAAAATCTAAATTAAAAGCAATAAAACAACAAAGTCACCGTCAAAGGGTATATGTCTGATTATGGCTGCCCTCAGTCAAACAAATCCCACTGTAGGGTGTCCTGACCCACGTTTAAGCTATCCTGCTACAACATTTGGTGCTGTGGGCTTAGAAAATTCAAGATGGCGGAAAACCCACATGTGCGCCGATATCCAGGAAAGCTGCGCAGTTTGTGCGCACACTAAAATGGTTGCCTCACTTGCCACCCACCAGTGCGAGAATGAAAGGCCGGGTTGCCAGGAGGGAAATGGGTTGCCAAAGGAAAAACAGTAGCGCCGGTTAGCTTCAAAGCGCTTTAAAACCACCATTGGACTACCCGCACAGTAGTCTGAAACCATTGGGAATGGCAATGCTGATTGCCAAATGCAACCTAGAATTGTGGGGAATTCAGTTCTTAAATCCCAAAAATTGGTGCAGTACCAGTACTCACCACTATC
Organism: Ambystoma mexicanum; assembly: GCF_040938575.1. Classification (NCBI taxonomy): domain Eukaryota; kingdom Metazoa; phylum Chordata; class Amphibia; order Caudata; family Ambystomatidae; genus Ambystoma; species Ambystoma mexicanum. The sequence continues at coordinate 133,379,668 of NC_090934.1, read as the reverse complement.
CAAAAGCCGGCATTTTAAAACCACAACAGATTTTACTTTTTTGTGTAAAACTGAATGAACCCAAAACAGGCCAAAGAAAGACTTACTGAGAGGTGGATACAATGTAAAGTGATATTCTGAAGTGACTTGAAGGTTTATAACAAGACTGGCTGAGCTGTGGATTGCAGCAGTTTAAGTTGCACTGGATTTAAAGACACTAAAATCGAAAATGTTTAGATTAAATGAGTGACCTATGTTTGGTGTCACATGCCTTTGTAACTGTTGAAATGTCATAGTTTTGCACTTAGAATCAGCATTCTAGCTGCATGTGTAAAAGTGCAAGTTAATTTAAAAGCAACAAAAAACATGACAGTTAGCTAAAGTCTGGTTTAAGGAACTTGATTTTGCTTGACAGCTACCCCCATCAGGAGTGAAACTTGAGTCACAACTGTGGTCCCAGGACAATCTGCCTTTTGCTGGCAACACTAAGGATATGCCATCTATCTGATAATTGAATTACCTGTGCTCTACAGGAGCCCTGAACAAAGCCCTCTTCACTCAGGCAAAGATTTTATTACGGCGATCGTAAAATGTAGCTTCCTCTTGGCAGAAGCTGGGAGGGGCACTGCCTGTGAGAGCAAGCTGGCTTGGCAGAACTGGATAAACCAGTATTTCTACCTTGTGCTGAGAGGAAACCACACCCCTTTGGAGCCAGAACATAACTTTAAAAAGATGGATCATTCATAGAGCGGACATGTGAAAATTTTATAAATGATACCATAATTCTTGTGATTTTTCTGCCCACAGTTTAAGACGTGGTAGGAACCGGTGGTATGTTCAGGGGGGTTTTAGCGGAAAAGAGGATATTACTCTAAATGTGTGCATGTTAAAAATCTGAAACTTCATCAGTAAATGTCCATACTCCCGGCGCACATGTATGTAAAGTTGGGTCCATGTCAGAAATTGAAAAATCAGTTAAAAAGTGAAATATGTGCCATCTCTGAATGCAAGCTCCTAGAAAGAGCAGATTTGGACAGAGACATGGCTAAATTCAGCCACACCATGTATATGTAATTTCAAACAACTGTGTAACTCTGAAGTATGGATTTTGATCATATATAGATTTGGGTGCACAGATGACAGGGGAATGTCCCATCTGCAAGCCATAAAATGACATCACTCTGACTCACAGTTCATTCCCCAATCAAGCGGAGGAATGGAAGCTTGACCAATGGCAAGTAGAGAGGGGTAGGGGCTAGTGATGCTGCATACACACCCACTCTAAAAACACATAAAAGCAGAGAGTCAGGACAGGTAGAGACATTCAATTTCATCTGCCGCTGGAAGCCCTGCCGGAAAAATCCATACCTACCTCCATCAATCTTCAAAGAGCCAACACTTAGACTCCAAGATAAACAGAGACTTCAGAACCTTAACCAAAAAGGCCACTGCCAGCAAGAGTATTTGTCAGCAGGCCTCAAAATATTTTTGCAACTGAACTCTTCAGACAGCCGGGCGAGCCGTCTGAATTTTGCCAAGAACTTTTGCAAGAACCCGGTGACAGAAATATCCAAAGAGAAGGCAGGACCCGACCCAGAGAACCGGTGCCTAGCAGAGACCAGACCAGAGAGAAAGCAGTGCTGTACCCAGAGAGACCCAGACCAGACCGCTGTGAGCAGTTCCAGAGGCCAGGCGCTGTGAGCAGAACCCGGGAAGACCTGACCAGACTGAAGTCCGTGACCAAGTCGCTTTCCTGTTTAAAATCTCTTGTGAGTACCGCCAAACTGTACCAAACCAAAGCTCTTAGTTTAAATTCATCTAATTCAATCTATTTAACCTAAGTAGAACTGCCTCCTAGCTGTCACCTGTCATTTCTAGTAAAATTTGTCACTTGTCATTTTGAGCTTTTAAAATTTGCAAAACCAAAACCGACCTCTATTAAATCGGTCATATCTCCGCAACCGTTTGGGCTAGAGACTTGCAGTAACTTTCATTTGGAAGCTGAGATCCTAGGCTTTCCTATAGCGATAGAGATAGTCCTTGCGGTTCCTCTGTAATAGCGCTCGACGCATCCGCGAATTTTGCCGCGATTTGCAAATTTCTTCACGTGTAAAAAAGCTGCTGCTTGCCTTCCATTTGCCAGAAATTCGTTTAACCTGCTAACTATCCCTGCATCATTGCTAGTGTGAGCCTGGACTAATATTAACTAGATACCACTCACCCTGAACCTCTACAGGGAACTAAAAGCATTTTAGCATATTTTTCAATTCATTGCTAGCCCATATAAAAACATTTTGCCTGTGTTTTAAACTTCAGTAGTGTAAGCTTGCTGGGGGGTTGAACTGAATTACATTGATTGCATTTCTGAGAACTGTGTGATTTCCTCCCATTTCCTTGCATTGCATAAAGAGGGGGGAGTGGATTGCCAGAGGAAAGTGATTACATTGTTTGTTGAAATCATATTGAGTATTTTCTATACTGCATTTCATTCATTCAACCTTGCATTCATTTGAACTCTATAAAGCATTCTCTATCACATTATTCTTCTTTTGTTCCTATTTATCAGTGTGCTATCTCATCCATTTCATGTCAACTCATTAGTGATTATAAAGAAGTGTGCTAGTGCCAGATTCTCCGTTGTTAATATTTATCATATCAGATTAAGTGTGATATTCAATTATTAATTTATTAAAAGTGTGATATATACATCTATTGTTTAAAGTATCAAATAAACCTTTTAACTTGCAAAACAGAACTACTTCTTGGCTCAGTGGGGTCAGGGGGATTCCAAGAGAGGGGTGTTATATAGGGGTAGTCATCCAGAACGCATGAACTGGACCTAAAGATATATCAATAAGGGTTTTCATTCAGTATTCTAGACTAGGCGTTAACTTGGCTGTAGTGCTGAATTGAATCCTCTTACAAAGTGGGGGCTCGTATCCGAGATTCTGGGTTAGATTTACCATTTGTGCAGATTAATACAGCGTGCCAGCTGACCAGATACACACATCCAGTCGGATCACCACGCTGTGTTACGCTGTGAAGCATTCCTCAAAAGGGACACTCCAAGAAAAGTTCTGTTCTGTAAAAATAAAATACTAACTTCTGTAAGTCAGGACAGAGACCAATCTCTAGAATGACGACCTTGGTAGATATGAAAATAGCCAGAGAGCACTTCTTACACAAACTATTTGTGAGAGGTGAATGGGCTGAGCAGGGCCAGGATGCCTGGTTGCAGGCCATCACGCGACAGGTCACTGAAACAGGGTCAGACTTATGGAGAGATCAGGGTCCATTACATGTGGCCCTGAGTGAACTATATATGGCTCCTAAGGCCAAAGATGAACACGACAAGATTGTTAGGATAGCGGCATATTTATATTTATATATGGGAGCCATACAGAATAAATGTGCTGAAGGCCACGATCTGGCAAAAAGGCAACAGATGGCGTTAGAGAAGGCCCAATCTGATCTGGACTCTTCTGAGCAGAGGCTGCACAGAAGCCAGGAGTCAGAAAATGAGACCAGACAGTACATCACTAAAATAAAGGAGGATATGGATGTGCTGCAAAAGGAAAAGTCAGAACAGGATACCAGATTTCTGGCCTTGCAGAAGGAACACCAAGAAGGTTTGGACTCCCTACTGCAAAGCCAGAAAAAGCTGGAGCAACAGCTAGACTTCAATAGGGCATGTGCTGAGCAGGTAGTCACCCTGCAAGGCCACCTAGATAGAGTGAAGGCAGAGAGCAACAAACTAATTCTGAAAGACCTGGATACCCAGGCAGAATTTGATCAGGAGCGCCAGAATGCTGGTGCCTTCCAAAGGCAAAGGGACGACCTGGCGGCACAGATGCAGGCTCTTAGTCAGGAAAGGGATACCTTAGGCAAGGAAGTCTGCCATTTAAAAAGAAAAATGGAAGAAAATCACCTGGCCCACCAGGGACTGGGTGACCTCCAAAAAGAACACCAGAACTTGCTAGAGCACACCAGGAGGGTGGAGGATGCTCTAGCAAGAAAGGAGCAGGCCAATAGGGACATTGCCCAGGAGGTAACCCTCCTGCAGCAAAGACTGGCCCAGTTCTCCAGGACCAACCAGGAAGCACAGAGGGAAAATGAGGCTCTCTGCCAGCACAATGAGAGGCTCCAGCAACAGGTAGCGATGCAGGAGAGACTGATAGAGTCGAGTAAGGCCTTAACAGAGGAACTGAAAGCACAAATGCAGGCTCTTGCATTGCAACAGGGAGCAGGGGCGGATAGAGATGAGGTTCGCTGGGAAATGGAAACTCCGGAGCATAACCTCAGGAGCCCTAGTACCAGAGGCCCTCATACCTCTCAGTCCCTGGACTCTGCCACCCCCATGTCCCCTGGCGCACATGAGCACAGGGCCACAGGGATGGCAGATTACTATCCAGCCAGAAGTATGGGGCTCATAGGCCAGTACCACTCAGGAATGGAGGGGTGGGCATCCGGGTATGGGCACCCAAGTACAGTACAGTTCAATGGGGAACCCCAGGAGAGTAGGCCCATTAAGGGCATCCTGAAAACCTCTGCCCAGTTAGGTCAGTGGAGGGGGTACCCGTCAAATCCTGGCAGCAAGGAGGAATCTGAAGACTCCTCTGAACTGCGCAGGACACAGGAGACCAGGCCCCCACATTCTGCCAGCCATTCCCAGGCTCGCAGAATCCGGGAAAACCTGGAAGAACAGACGGGAACCTCTGGGAGCAGTGCCTCTGAGTCCGAGGAAGAATGGACAAGGGTTACCCGAACCAAAAAGGCCAATAAGGCAAAAAGGGCCTTGCTTAAGGACCCCTTAAAGCAGATTAAGGCGATCAGGAGCGTCATCACGCCTTACCATAAGAACGCTAAGTATTCTGTTTGGGAGCACTTAGAGTTGTTTGAACAAATGATGGAGACTTTCCATTTGAAGGACAGCCAAAGCTGTATTCAATATGTAAAGTGGACCTTCTCCCCGGAATACTCCAGTTTCTTTGCGGGGCTGGAGGACCAAAATCATTCAAGATGGTCCACCTATAAGGCGGCCATCTTGAAACATTTTTCTGTTCACAGAAATCCTCAAGAGGCTCGCAAGGCAGCCTACAATTTGCAATGTGGGGAGGATCAGGCCCCACAAGAATTTGTGCAGGAGTTAAAGCGGGCTTTTGCACAGACCACAAGAAGGGTGCGCACGGATAGCCGAGAATTTATAAACACGTTTTTCCATGCCTTGCCCAAATATATCATGACCCAGCTCGTGAGGGATTTTCACGAGAAAAGATCTTTAGACTGGGTCATTGAACAGGCTACCCGCATCTATGAGGTGCAGAAGCCCATAGAAAATAAAAGCAATGCCCAGAAAAACCCCAAAGCCAACAGCACCCCTGCTGCTGCCAAGGTGGCAGAGGTAAAGGTCACCCCCGTTTTGGATTTGGAGATGGGGGGGCCTAAAAACCTACCTGCACCTAATAATGCTAGGCCCAGAAGGTCCTCGGGCCAGTCACAGACAGGGAGCCAGGGAGGCAGCCCCACAAATGGGGTCCCTCGCTCTCCTGACTATGTAAGTCCTCGCTACAAAGGTAACAGACCCATCCTGGGTTATGTGTGGACTCCTCCAGCCCAAGGGGGGGGGTCCAGCCAAGCACCTAACCCAGGGAACTTCCCTCCAAACTTCCCACCGGAGGGCAGAAATTTACCAAACCCTGGGCAGAACTTTTTTCCCAGATATCCACCCGACTTCCAGCCCCAAAACCATCCATCCTTCTTTCCCCAGTTCCCTGAGCCCAGACCACTGAATCCGGGAGAGGGGAGGCCAAGGGTGGAGGGGTACCCAAATCTTCCCAACCCGGGGTATTACCAGAGGAGGGACAGCTACCCTTCCCGGGATCAGCCCAGGGGAGAAAACAGGGCCCCGTATCAGCCTGAGCGGGTTTCCCAGTTAGAGCGCCAGGTTCAAAACATGGCGCGGGATATGGGTCATATACTGAGGGCGCAGCAGAACCCTCAGACCAGCATGCCGGCGCAGAACGCACCCAACTCTGGACCTGGTGCTCCAGAACAGTGACGGGGGCAGCACCCCGATAACTCACCGGTTCCCAGGGAGGAGGCACAAGGGGAAGGGGGGTGTAAAGCCTTGGAGGAAGCTTCCTTCCTCACTTGTAAACAGCCCCTGGAAACCCAGGAACCGGAAACGAAATCTCTTGCCCCTGAAAGTCTGCCTCCTAAGGAGCAGAGGGGGGGTAGGAGAAACAAAAGACCCAAACAGACTCATTTTGAGGAGGAGGTACAGATCTTCCAATTTGAGGGAGAGGGATCCTCAGAGGATCCTGGGAAAAGGATCTTCTCCTTCAGAGAGGGGGGAACTCCTCCCAAAGAAAAATTGGTCCTTAGGGATGCAAATCCAGACTGGGGAGATGTGGAGACTGAGCTACCGCCGCCCACCATCTCATCCCAGAACCAACAGCAAGAAAATCCCCTGGTTCGAACCCATCCTGGTGACTGCCTCCAAAAAGGGGGGGGCGGCCCAGAACCGGAGCCAGGGGAACCCACAATGGCTCTGATCTCCAGTTGCCAAATTTTTCTTTCAGATTCCCAAGGCTCTCCACAGAATTCTGCCCAAATATCTTCTCTTGCAATGTCCAAAACCAGAAAGTTAGCCCACCAGTTGTCCAAAAATGTACATTATCTGTGCCCCCTTGAGGAGAAGGAGGGAAGATACTATGCCCCGGTACAAGTACAGGGGCAGGGTACAATTTTGGCACTGGTGGACACTGGATCTCAGGCTACCCTTCTGTCCAGAAGGGCCTTTGATGAACTGAATGCAGGAAGGGGAGAGAATTACCAAATTCTGCAGAACTTTGACGGGAAGGAAATTCCCGTCGAGGGGACTGCAGACTTGGACATTAAGATCGGGCGACACAAGTTGAAACACCCGGTCATAGTTGTGACCCCAGAGGGCACCCCTTGTTTACTAGGGAATGACCTCCTGAGAAGGTTGTCACCCCTAATCGATTGCGTAAACAAGGTCCTCTGGACTCAGACTAGCCGACCCATAAAATTAAAACAGAGTGTCAACCATGTTAGTTTAAACGGCACATGCCACATGGTTGAACAAAAATCTGACCAAGTAGAATTTCACTTCCAGAACAACCAAATTCCAGACGTGACAGTAATAGCAGTAGGACAACAGACTGGTGATGGGGGGTCCTCTCTATTTCTGAAAATCAACCTTCCTTCCAGTTTAAGGTGGTATTCCACGCTGGAAGGAAACACTCTGAAATTCTATACCAATCCACAATCTGAAACTCCCACTCCTATAGTCCAGAAAGACGTGAAATCAGCTCAGAGTCTGGCTGATATTCAGCAAATTGGAGAGCAGTTGTTCATCCCTGTTCAGTTAAATGATGGGAAGGACTCTGTTCTCGCTCGAGTGTGTGTGAACAACGGTAAGAGCTTCATCAGCGAAGCCATGTTTCGCCAACTCCCAAAAGATCCAGCCATTCCCACCTTCAAACTGATAGACAAATTGGAAATGGACCTGGAAGCACCCAATTCAAAACATCTCCTGCCAAGCAGGTGTATGCTCAAAATCTCCATTGGCAACAAGAGCATAGTCCATAATTGTTGGGTCGTGCGAGACGTCACTGCCGCCTTTTACTTAGGCAGTGACATTCTCAACCGCTTTGCCATTAGTTTGGACCTAATAAACTTCAAAGCTTGGTCCCGATTAGCGGATAATCCCATGGGCTTTGATGATCCAGAAAAAGCATTTAGGTCAGCTCAATTGCTACCTTATGCAGTTGAAATTCAGGTTAAAGAGGAAGTCACCATCCCAGAAAGGACCCGACAATTCTCCCTGGAAGTGAAAGTTAAAAGGGGACAAGAGTTGAAAAACCCTGATGCTTAGATACATCTAAATGCTTCTCTCCAACAGCAAGGGTTGGGGGTAAACCCAACTCCATTAGTCAACATAGAACATGACACCATTCTAATAGAGGTGGATAACAGCGACTTAAAGAGTATTACTCTAGCCGCAGGCACCATTATTGGAATGGCGGTTGATGACCGACATTTCTCCATTGATCTTGTAAATGAACTGTTAGGACCAATCCCCAAGGACTGTTTTGACAGTGACAGTGAGGACAATACAACACCAGACAGGATTTTCACCCGGCATGGGGGGAACTTCCTGGTGTACACTTCCTGCCCCTATGGTAAGGAAGATGTGACGTGTGACTTCAGGAGGGATGAGGTGATTTTCCAGGTACATGAGGGCTGCCTTTCCCACCTGAAGCCTCCGGTCCAAATCAGCACTCTGACCAGGGACTTCTCCACCCAGCTGGAGGAGGCCGCGGAGATAGCCAAACCAGAAGTCTTTCCAGGCTTCAGGCAGATGGTGGAAGAGAGAGTCAACCTAGCTGATGCCTGTGTGACTCTGGAACAAAAGCAAAAGTTGAAACAAGTTTTCTTGGATTTCCAAGATCTCTTTGCGGTAGACTCATATGACTGTGGTCGCACCGACATCCACACCACGACAATCCCCACGGACCCTGGCATGACTCCTGTGTTTGTGAAGCAATATCGCTTGCCTCTCGCATCAATGGAGTCCCTTACTGAAATAATTAAGAACCTTGAGTCCCGGGGAATAATCCGTCCAGTCCACAGCACCTTCAATAATCCGGTGCTGGGAATATTGAAGCCAAACGGCCAGTGGAGACTCTGCGCCGACCTCAGGGAGCTCAACAAACGGGTCCATACTTCCCGATGGCCTCTGCCCTACATTGACCAAGGGCTGGCCCAGATCCAGGGGTCACAGGTATTCACTGCAATAGACCTGACCAATGGATACTGGACTGTGCCTGTCAGTAGGGAGGACCAATACAAACTGGCTTTTACCTTTGGGGGCCAGCAATACACATGGACCCGGACTCCCTTCGGATACCTCAACTCCGGCAATGAATTCAACATTTTTCTACACAAGGCCATGCCCGACTTGGGTGCAAGGGGTAACCTGGCTTATGTAGATGATGTCCTCATCAAAAGTTCATCTGTGGAGGAACACATAGCGGAGATCCGTTATGTTCTGACACAGTTGAGGGCCGCCGGAGCAAAACTTTCCTTTCAGAAAGCACAGTGGTGTAGAACCCGTGTTAATTTCTTGGGGCATGAGATTACTCCTCAGGGTCTCTGTCCCCAGGAAAAGAAAGTGGAAGCACTTAAAAAATTGAAAGACCCCACAACTCTGCGGGAACTAAGGAGCCTCCTTGGACTGACTAATTACAGCAGAAAGTTCATTGAGGGCTACGCAGAGATCACCAGACCCCTGATTCATCTCCTGAAGGGGGGGGTCAAGTGGGAATGGGGTCCAGAACAAGCCGAGGCAGTAAAACAACTCAAAAGAAGCCTCTCACAAGCGCCTTGCCTAGCTTACCCTGTTAGAAACAAGGAGTTCTTCCTGGAGACGGGGTTCTCTAATACGTGCTTGACGGCAGTATTATATCAAAAGCATGACAAGGTCAATAAAGTAATCTCCTATGCGAGCAAAACTTTATCCTCTGTGGAGGAAAAATTCAACGATTGTGAGAAGGCACTCCTGGCAACGGTGTGGGCATTGAAGAATTACCGCCCGTTTATCCAGGGGGAACACATCATAGTGGAGACTCCACACCAGCCTCTGCAATATCTCCAAAGTGACAGAATCCGGGCCGGAAATGTGAGTAATTCCCGAATTACTTCCTGGATTCTGTCAATGCAAGGCTTTCCTGTGGAGGTCCGATATGGCCAAAACAAGAAGAGTCCCCTCGCGCAAGGTCTGGCTGACTTGCATGATTGTGCCAGAGAAAACTGTCTCGAGGACGAAAGTCTAAAAATCAAGGACAACATGGAGGCATACCTTAATTCCCCACACAAAGTCTTTGAAGAGGACAAGTGTGATGGAATGCCCACTGTCTATGTGGATGGATGCTCTTACCATGTTGACAACAACGGGGAGAAAGAACTGGTGGCCGGCGTAGGGAATGCATGGGTGAATGAGTCCCCAGAACCCTCCGCTGGATACAAAATTGGTCCCCGAAGTAGTCAGGTGGCAGAATTGATGGCTGTGCATCAGGCCATCCTCACTGCTGTCCAGCATCAACTCCACGAACTGGTCATAATCACAGATTCGGATTATGTACGGAACGGGTTCGTGGAGCACCTGGTTAGTTGGAAAACCAGAGGCATGTTATGTGCTAACAACAAACCCTTGAAACATGGGAAGTTGATCCAAAACATTGATGATCTGGTCACATCGAATGGGATGACCATCTATTGGAAAAAGATCAAGGGTCATTCCAAAGTAGAGGGACCAGACAAAACTGGAAATGACTTAGCTGATCAGCTGGCCAAAACCGGGGCCATCCAAGGGGATCTAATTGAGATTGAGTCCCTGTTGGGGGAAATCCAGGTCACTGCTATCACTAGGTCCCAGACAAATGCTCACAACGACCTTTCAATTGCACAATGGAGTAAGGAGACCCCTGATGCTGATTTGATTACCGCTCAGAAGGGGGATCCAATTATTGGTAAGTTTTACCAGCACCTTGAGGACCCTGAGAACTTTCCCCTGACGGATACCGATTACATTGGGAAAGAGGACCTAAGAGTGTTGATGAAATGTCCAAAAATGTTCCGGATCTAAGACGGTTTGTTGGTAAGGAAATCCAAAGCTGGCCACGATCAGTGGGTGGTTCCTACCTCATTCCGAAGCCTGATGTTAAGTCACGCCCATGATGCGGCCACTGCCGGTCACAGGGGGTTTCACACAACATTGGAAATCTTAAGAGAGGTTGCATACTGGCCACACATGGGGCAGGACCTCGACCAGTACCTGAAGGGTTGTCTTGTGTGTGCACAATTTCAGCCATCATCCCTCACGCACCGCGCGCCTCTCCAAAAACGGGGGATGACACTGCCATGGTCAGATTTACAAATCGACTTTGTAGGCCCTGTGATTCGCTCGGCTAGGGGGAATAAGTACATGTTGACTGTGACATGCTTGTTTACCAAGTGGGTGGAATGTCTCCCAGCCCCAAATTGCAAGGCAGAAACTGCAGCTGCCTTGATGATTAACCACATCTTTTCCCGTTGTGGTCTACCTCAAAGGATTGAGTCAGACAGAGGTAGCCACTTCACCAGTGAAGTAATGACAAAGATGTGGGAGATACTGGGGGTCAAGAGAAAGCTGCATATTGCTTACAGACCAGCTTCTTCCAGGGCAGTAGAGAGATATAACCGGACAATTGTGAGCATATTAAAGAAGTTTGTGGCAGATTCTGGGCCAAGTTGGGATATCCGATTACCTCTGGTCCTAATGGCCATCAGATCTACCCCTTCATCTGCAACCAAAATGTCACCATTTGAGTTGATGACTGGGCGCAAGATGGTGCTTCCTCAGCATTTGCTCTACAGGACCCAAGAGCAGACACTGATAAATGCCTCCACTACTCATGAGTATGTGGAGAATTTAAGGAAACACCTCCAACATGCTTTTGCTTATGCTCAGCAGAATCTAGAAAGATCGGCTGATAGCATGAAGACCCATTATGACCTGAAAACTTCCAGGAAGGAATATCAGGTGGGAGACCGGGTCTATCTATACAACTTCCAAAGGAACCAGGCCAAGCAGCGCAAATTTTTGCCTACATGGAAGGGACCCTTTGAGATCGTCGATAAAATCTCCCCTGTGGCCTACAAGATCCGCATCCCCAAAGGCGGTTCGGCAGAGGGGGAAGACAAGTGGGTCCACATAAACCAGTTGAAATGTTGCCATCCCAGACACGCTCTGCAACAACTGGAGGAATCCTCTGGAATCATAGCGGGTACTGTATCAGACTAATTCAGTTCCAATCATAAAACATACCACATCTAGTCTCTAAAATATTGTGATTTGTATGAAACTGTCTCTTAGTCATACTGTTTTTATTAAAATAAGAATGTAATGTTTCGTTATGATGAAATGCATATGCTGCCCCACTACTTCAACAGTGGTGGAAAAACGTCTATGAGTAGGTATTGCCGCTCTTCCTTTGTCGTCCTAGGAGAAAGAAAACCTGAAGACGGGCCAAGGAGGGCGATCCGGAGACCGGGAACGAAGATCCAATGGGCCCAGTGTACCACCCAATAATCCCATCAGGACCGGCGAGGAGAACCCATCGATCAGTACCGGATGGAGAAGAAGATGCTGAACTGTGCCATCTACAGAAGAGGAAGAAGATTATGCGGACAGACCGGTGTGTGGGTCAAAACCCTTGGGCACGCGACTCCCCATCGACCCAAATTCAAAGTGCAGTCACGTGGGGGGGGCTTGTAGGGTGTCCTGACCCACGTTTAAGCTATCCTGCTACAACATTTGGTGCTGTGGGCTTAGAAAATTCAAGATGGCGGAAAACCCACATGTGCGCCGAAATCCAGGAAAGCTGCGCAGTTTGTGCGCACACTAAAATGGTTGCCTCACTTGCCACCCACCAGTGCGAGAATGAAAGGCCGGGTTGCCAGGAGGGAAATGGGTTGCCAAAGGAAAAACAGTAGCGCCGGTTAGCTTCAAAGCGCTTTAAAACCACCATTGGACTACCCGCACAGTAGTCTGAAACCATTGGGAATGGCAATGCTGATTGCCAAATGCAACCTAGAATTGTGGGGAATTCAGTTCTTAAATCCCAAAAATTGGTGCAGTACCAGTACTCACCACTATCCAAAAGCCGGCATTTTAAAACCACAACAGATTTTACTTTTTTGTGTAAAACTGAATGAACCCAAAACAGGCCAAAGAAAGACTTACTGAGAGGTGGATACAATGTAAAGTGATATTCTGAAGTGACTTGAAGGTTTATAACAAGACTGGCTGAGCTGTGGATTGCAGCAGTTTAAGTTGCACTGGATTTAAAGACACTAAAATCGAAAATGTTTAGATTAAATGAGTGACCTATGTTTGGTGTCACATGCCTTTGTAACTGTTGAAATGTCATAGTTTTGCACTTAGAATCAGCATTCTAGCTGCATGTGTAAAAGTGCAAGTTAATTTAAAAGCAACAAAAAACATGACAGTTAGCTAAAGTCTGGTTTAAGGAACTTGATTTTGCTTGACAGCTACCCCCATCAGGAGTGAAACTTGAGTCACAACTGTGGTCCCAGGACAATCTGCCTTTTGCTGGCAACACTAAGGATATGCCATCTATCTGATAATTGAATTACCTGTGCTCTACAGGAGCCCTGAACAAAGCCCTCTTCACTCAGGCAAAGGTTTTATTACGGCGATCGTAAAATGTAGCTTCCTCTTGCCAGAAGCTGGGAGGGGCACTGCCTGTGAGAGCAAGCTGGCTTGGCAGAACTGGATAAACCAGTATTTCTACCTTGTGCTGAGAGGAAACCACACCCCTTTGGAGCCAGAACATAACTTTAAAAAGATGGATCGTTCATAGAGCGGACATGTGAAAATTTTATAAATGATACCATAATTCTTGTGATTTTTCTGCCCACAGTTTAAGACGTGGTAGGAACCGGTGGTATGTTCAGGGGGGTTTTAGCGGAAAAGAGGATATTACTCTAAATGTGTGCATGTTAAAAATCTGAAACTTCATCAGTAAATGTCCATACTCCCGGCGCACATGTATGTAAAGTTGGGTCCATGTCAGAAATTGAAAAATCAGTTAAAAAGTGAAATATGTGCCATCTCTGAATGCAAGCTCCTAGAAAGAGCAGATTTGGACAGAGACATGGCTAAATTCAGCCACACCATGTATATGTAATTTCAAACAACTGTGTAACTCTGAAGTATGGATTTTGATCATATATAGATTTGGGTGCACAGATGACAGGGGAATGTCCCATCTGCAAGCCATAAAATGACATCACTCTGACTCACAGTTCATTCCCCAATCAAGCGGAGGAATGGAAGCTTGACCAATGGCAAGTAGAGAGGGGTAGGGGCTAGTGATGCTGCATACACACCCACTCTAAAAACACATAAAAGCAGAGAGTCAGGACAGGTAGAGACATTCAATTTCATCTGCCGCTGGAAGCCCTGCCGGAAAAATCCATACCTACCTCCATCAATCTTCAAAGAGCCAACACTTAGACTCCAAGATAAACAGAGACTTCAGAACCTTAACCAAAAAGGCCACTGCCAGCAAGAGTATTTGTCAGCAGGCCTCAAAATATTTTTGCAACTGAACTCTTCAGACAGCCGGGCGAGCCGTCTGAATTTTGCCAAGAACTTTTGCAAGAACCCGGTGACAGAAATATCCAAAGAGAAGGCAGGACCCGACCCAGAGAACCGGTGCCTAGCAGAGACCAGACCAGAGAGAAAGCAGTGCTGTACCCAGAGAGACCCAGACCAGACCGCTGTGAGCAGTTCCAGAGGCCAGGCGCTGTGAGCAGAACCCGGGAAGACCTGACCAGACTGAAGTCCGTGACCAAGTCGCTTTCCTGTTTAAAATCTCTTGTGAGTACCACCAAACTGTACCAAACCAAAGCTCTTAGTTTAAATTCATCTAATTCAATCTATTTAACCTAAGTAGAACTGCCTCCTAGCTGTCACCTGTCATTTCTAGTAAAATTTGTCACTTGTCATTTTGAGCTTTTAAAATTTGCAAAACCAAAACCGACCTCTATTAAATCGGTCATATCTCCGCAACCGTTTGGGCTAGAGACTTGCAGTAACTTTCATTTGGAAGCTGAGACCCTAGGCTTTCCTAGGACCCCAAAACGATAGAGATAGTCCTTGCGGTTCCTCTGGAATAGCGCTCGACGCATCCGCGAATTTTGCCGCGATTTGCAAATTTCTTCACGTGTAAAAAAGCTGCTGCTTGCCTTCCATTTGCCAGAAATTCGTTTAACCTGCTAACTATCCCTGCATCATTGCTAGTGTGAGCCTGGACTAATATTAACTAGATACCACTCACCCTGAACCTCTACAGGGAACTAAAAGCATTTTAGCATATTTTTCAATTCATTGCTAGCCCATATAAAAACATTTTGCCTGTGTTTTAAACTTCAGTAGTGTAAGCTTGCTGGGGGGTTGAACTGAATTACATTGATTGCATTTCTGAGAACTGTGTGATTTCCTCCCATTTCCTTGCATTGCATAAAGAGGGGGGAGTGGATTGCCAGAGGAAAGTGATTACATTGTTTGTTGAAATCATATTGAGTATTTTCTATACTGCATTTCATTCATTCAACCTTGCATTCATTTGAACTCTATAAAGCATTCTCTATCACATTATTCTTCTTTTGTTCCTATTTATCAGTGTGCTATCTCATCCATTTCATGTCAACTCATTAGTGATTATAAAGAAGTGTGCTAGTGCCAGATTCTCCGTTGTTAATATTTATCATATCAGATTAAGTGTGATATTCAATTATTAATTTATTAAAAGTGTGATATATACATCTATTGTTTAAAGTATCAAATAAACCTTTTAACTTGCAAAACAGAACTACTTCTTGGCTCAGTGGGGTCAGGGGGATTCCAAGAGAGGGGTAATATATAGGGGTAGTCATCCAGAACGCATGAACTGGACCTAAAGATATATCAATAAGGGTTTTCATTCAGTATTCTAGACTAGGCGTTAACTTGGCTGTAGTGCTGAATTGAATCCTCTTACACCACGCAGCTCATCGCTCAAGAAATACTTCACTCCCTGTTAAACTGTAAAAAACACAGCATAGGCCTCCAAAACTAATAGGTATACCCATATTTTGTTTTAGATCTTGAAACCCCTCATTGTCTTACACTTCATATTCTAAAATCCAACGCCCCCTTCATAAGCATCACAACAGGTGTAGAGCAATAATTGATCCCACTTGTAATTGAAGAATAAAACTGAGGTATGAAGATTTCCAGATTCACTCCCACTACCAGTCTCAAACGCCTCATCTGGAACTGACCAACCAAAAAATGCAAACCACATCAAAGTAATCCGCAATAAGAAAAGATGATGTAGGTGCCAATAGATATTATTCTCACATATTCACATCTTTATCGTCCCAATCTACAATATGAATGTTCCGATGTGACGTCCGAGCCCTCGATATATCGGACTCTCCTTAAAATCCATTAGGCCATTCAAATGTCCTGACCTTATTCCTATACACTACTAAATCTTCCCATTTACTAAAATGTGCAACTTAATGATAGCTAGCAATCATAGTCTGGTTAGTTATGCATATATATTGAACAAATGTAAGAATACGTTAAATGTTTGTAGATGCAGTACTAGACTAATTCATATCTCATATGAAATACATAACATACTCAGACAGTATAGAGAACATACATAATCAAATCTTCAACCAGTATGTTGAGAAGCATGTCAGCAGTCGAGAGGAAATGTCTAGTCTAGCTTGTACAATTAGCCACTTCCTAATTTGATCTCTCCTGGGCAGCCAATGCTGTGGGTGGAAACAGCGTAGTCTGGCAATTTAATCTACCATGCTATTGAAATGACCCATTGTACATGACCAAACCATGGTTACCTTTGCTTTATGTAGATCGGTCTTCCTGCATTTACTAAATAATAATAATCATTTTTGAAAGGGCCAGACTGTTCTTACCAAGTCCAGTAGACTAATGGATCACACATATAGCGACCCTTCTCAGTGATGTGCCCCACCCGTACATCAATTGCTGGCAGGCAACAACCACAGCTTCTGTAAAATAACTGGCCATCTTTTAGAACCAAGGTTATGGACAATCAAGGGTATTTAGCACAGCTTTGTATCGCACATAGAAAGCAATACCTCACCTGAATCGTGTGAATTGTCACACCTACGGTGATACCCTCCCAAAGATTGATTGCACTTCAAACAAAATAGTAGGCAATTTGCATGATAAAGGTCTGCTTAGGTGTCAATGGACCATGTAGCACAAGAAACCATAGGAAAGACTCCAGGTGCCAGCATTATTGCCAGTATTTCCCAATACCGGACATGTTAATGACATTATGCTCCGAGTGGAGACAAACAAGTTGTTTAATGGACACTCATGTTACATTACTGTGCTCTGCATAGTGTATCTATCCTGCTGCTTCACATACGGCAGTCCATTACATTTTCATTTAGCAGTGCATTTGATATGAGGTACAGAACTCTGCCTTTTATTCACCCATTCTCAAGTGTGACATTTATTCTCAGTTAACATTGGTAGTGTTAAATATGAGGGTGGATTATTGTGTGTGATAGTCCATGACATTAATATGATACAGGATTGTTTCTTACAGTGGCAGTAACTCAGTATATATTCGCTATTATGGGAAATCAAACAAGTAGCCTTAACACCGAGGGCGCACTAGTTCATCTGCGGCAAATCTCCTTATGGTTAGCCAAACTGGCCCAAAGCTAGCAGTACCCGACGCCGCTGCAGTAGAAGATCAAGGTAAGCACTCATTTCAGCACTCATTTCAGCTAGATCCCGTTTGACTAGAAATTATGACAGCTTGGAGGGGGGGGGCATTGAGATTCAGTGTGTGCCCAATCATCTTGTAGAACACCAAAGGGTCCAGCCGCTGACATGATACCACGCCCAACGTATCCTGGCCACAAATGGTGCACCTCCGTGAGAGCGGTCCCACTGCTTCCAGGGTGACCAAAGACTGGCGCACTGAGAACATTTCTGGATTAAGCCCTTCCTGCATATTAGCTGACACACGCAGTCGGCACGTTGCGGGGTCCTTTCCTTGAATCTCTCCAATCAGTATGGGTTTCTGTAACAGAATACCTAAAACCAAAGATCCATCAGGTTGTAGTTTGTTAGGTTGATAGTTCCATAGCCCTATGGTGAGGGGTGTGAAACCATTTCTTCTAAGGGAAGGAAAGTGTTCCAACCAGAAGACAGACCAAAGTCTATTTCTGGGTAGCTATAGCCGAGCAGTCAGGCTTCACACACGGAGGAGAGAAGACCGGTGGACAAGTAGCTATAGGCAACCTAAGAGAATGAATACCTAAATATATTGACCTCATTACATAGTTCTGCACAAATTGCATGCAAGGGACCACCAATGCGACCACCGTGGGTCCCATGCACGCAATTTTCAACTTTTACAAAACAGAGTGCACAGTGAAAGAGTAACAAATGACAAAGTAATTTAAACTCTCATTGTACTCTCCATTTTGTAAAAAATAATTTCTGTCAGCAAATCTGCAACTTATAGTTTGCAGTTGGTTTTCACAATGGATTCCTATGGAATCGGCCTTCTTTAGTAGGTTGTAAATGAAGATGGATTCTATAGGAATCCATTGTCTTTAAGCCTGCTTGAACATTTCATAAAGGCTTAAAACCAACAGGCATCTGAAGCAGGATGAGGAATGTTAAATTGGTGTTTTGCCCATAGTGCCCCTTCAAATCAAAATCCCCTTGAGTGTAAGAGAAAAGCGTAATAAGGCTTAACCCTTGCTTTCATGCCTTGAAAATGTACCTCCCCCTTTATAAAACATGACCCCCAAACTATGCAAAAACAGTAAACAGCCTACAATAAACTCAACCAAATCCTAGACGCAGGGCTAGAACGAACCCCTTTTTGTATGTCATGTTACTTGGCATGCTAAGTGATAGGTGTGGAGGGGGAAAATAAAAAAGGAATCCATAGGCCTAGACACGTATGCATGGATTCCCCACAACCTAACCCACAAACCAATCAATACAGATACATCACTGATGGAAGAACGTATACATTCACAGCATAATGAAGAGGGAGGGAATGGGGTAAACACCATTGGAAGCAAGGTCCAGAGGGCCATGCAAAGAACACAATACCAGAAATAAATAGATCCAAGTACACTCCTACAAACAACATGACAACACTTGAATATTGTTTAATGCTGGAGAATGGCAGCAGCACTGACCTGCAATTATTCATTGTATTAAAGTGTACTAATAGCCATCTTTATCCAACAAAAAATCCCAAATTTGAGTGAAAACTACAGGGGCACATGACACACTGAGAGGACAAGTCATTAGATTGAGTTTCAAAGTTCCTAGAGGGTTTTCCCATAGGAATAAACGGTACATAGCCCACAGGCAGGCATATTTATATTACGGAAATATAAAGGAGCCAGTAAAGTATGTATTCTCTCGCATAGCTGCATAAAAAACAGCAGCCAGTCCCAGGAAAATTCAGAGGAGATTCCCTGTAGAGTTCCAGCTGTGGGATGTGCAACAAATTAACTTCCGGGGCATCAGTGGTCCAGGGATAAATACTGGTTTCTTAACCATCAATCAGTCCCACACCTCTAGTACACCAGAAGGGATCTGAACTGATTGGAAACACAAGCAAATGATAAACCTCCTGTTGAATTTTGGTAACGTGAACGGAATGGCGGGCTTATCTCTGAAAGGTCGTGGATCGCTGGTTAGTTGCAACACAGCAAAAATACAGTTATTACTCAATGGTAAAAGGGACTGTCCAGTCAAAGGTTGTGTAAAAATAAATACCTTATTAGTATCACAACAGACAGTTCTACCACACTACAAAACACAACCCACCCTGAATGCAGTGGATGCAAAATTTCAAGAAGGAAAGGGGATGCACTCTGGATACTGACAGAAGGGTAGTCGGTAAAGTAATTAATTGCAATAGTACAAGGATTCTTGGTTTCAGCACAAAGGGAGCAAAGGGTCGTAAAGTGTCACTAAGGGCCTTTGGAAAAGGACCAGGGGAACAGAACCTCAATGTACCTTGTGCTTGTAGAGGTGCTTGGTGATCGACAGTGTCAAGTCGATTTCAGGGCGCTTTGCAATTTCTGTGACAGAATTCAAGATGGGAGACACCTGCGGGTATCAGGCAGTAGGCAGTTTGGCGAGCAAGGCTGGCTGGATGGCTGCAGGCTGGCCTACACGGGCGACTCTGGGTCAGGAATCATTGTCTCAGTGCTGGTTGGCAGATCTAAAGGACTGGTCAAGGCATCTCAGATGGCGTGAGTGACTGCGGCATAATAACAGTCAGCGGTGTAGTCAGTTGCAGCTCAAGGTGCTCGACTGGCTGGAAAATGTCCTTTAAGGCAGATGTCGTTGGATGCTTGTCGATGCACTCCTCCTAGTTTCTTCACTGGGCTTGTGTCATCCTTTAAGGCAGCGGCCCAAATCTGAGGAGAGTGTTGCAGGCAGCTGCCTTGTCCTTAGTTTGGTTCAGGGACTCTCTCGCACTTCCCACCTAGGGAGCTTGCTGCAGAGCTTAGGGGGGCACACTGTGTGCCTGCTGGGTACCGGTTCTGGAGCTGCTGGAGGGTCCTCTGTATTCAGTATCTCCCTCTGTTCCTGGAGATGTTTAGGGGAGGGATCTTGCTTCCCTCTTGGAGGCCCTGGCCTTCATTCACTGGTGGATGATTTAAGGCAGACTGTACCCTCAGCCAGGGTCCAATGCTGAGTTCTTCTTGCTACCACTTTCAAAGTCTTCAGATGATATGCCCAAAAGAGGGGTTCAGCCCTCTTTTAAAGCCAATTGTGGCACAGTAATTGGTGTATGAACCAATCCTGGGTTCCCACCAAGAATCCCCTTTATGCATGAGGTCATCACCAGAGTGCTTTGCAACAGAAAAGGTAAAGGGGTGAAAACATGTGATACTAAGTCCACCCCTCTTCCTGTCTGTTGTGGATCAAAGATTCTTGCTAGTTAATTAAGCTCTCTGTGGTTCTTGATTAAAGTGCAGGTCTCTGGGAGTGGACAAGTGTAGAGTCACGTGGTCTTATGGAGTAATCTTTTCTCTGTGTTTAACCTGCTGGTGGTGTGGCTGACTGCTGGCGCTCCGTTGATTTACTATAAGGAGTCATTTAACCACAGAACACGGAGCAGACAAGTGGAGAGTCAAGAGATCTTACGGAGTAGTCTTCTCTACGTGTTTGCCCTGCTAGAGTGTGGCTAACTGCTGGAGCTCTGTTGCTTTACAATAGGGAGTCATTTCACTGCGGAAAGTGGAGTGGACAAGTGGAGAGTCAATGGTCTTATGGTCTTGGGGTTTAAGGGGTGAGAGGAGTCACACGTAAACCTGCAATCCTTTTGCTTTATGACAACCGAGATACTACAAGCTGACACTGTAAGCATAGAGTGACTTATTCGACTTGTTTACCGAGTGGATTCCGTTATTTTCCTTTACATCTCTTGGTCCTCAGGCGTGGCCAATGCTGGCTGCTTAATTGGGCAATGGTAGAATGCTGATAAGTGAGAAGGGCTTGAAGGCACTGAAATAACTGGATGAGAGGGACACAGAACTGTTTGGGCTCACTCAGCCTCCAGGACAATCAGCAGAAATGCCTGGACCATTACCAGAACTGGGAGGAGAGGGGAGGCAGGCTTTAATAGAACAGACTCACTCACTCCCCACCCTTTTTTTCCAAAATAGTTGGCAGATCCACCTCCCCTTCTTTCTCCATGGAATTCATATAAATATTGCCCATGAATTGCAGGGGTTAAGCAACCCTCACTCAACAAGGCTGTACCTTCAACGCATCACAGCACCGCTTTGAGGGTGGAGCAGGCACTCTTTAACTCTTACCCCCTCAAATGCGCCCCGCCTATTGGTACACATGAGAAGCTGCCCGCCCAGGCAGTGATCGAGACAGCGGTCGGTGGAAATTGCCTTCATTTACATCTGACTCCTATGGGAAATCTCAGGGAATCTATTTTCTTGGATCATTTTTTGAACACTTATGTGAAAATATGGACAGCATCACAAACAGAGGTTTTAGAACAACCCAAACAGGGTGGTGAGGGGGGCATATTGGAACAAACTGATCTGTCATCTAGTCTTCTTGTGGGAAAGTCTGTGAACTCATCACCAAACAAGCTGGATTTAATTCTCAAGCAACCACTGAACACAAACCTGTTGACCCCCAGTAACATCGTGATTAGACGAGATTCAGCACTTGTATTACAGATGGATTATATGGGAACAGCATCCATCTCGGCCCTACATCTTGTGCTGGAATCATTGCACAGGTTTTATGACAATATTAAGGACATTGTGTAGGGCAGTGCAAACAAGTTGGTTGTTCTTGATTCTAACGTTGCTCTATTGCTGGCAGGAACAAATAGTGCTTTGACGGCTTCTCAACCTTCTAGCGTGCAGCAAACTACTTTGGACACCACCGTGGTGAAACCCAGTGCTTCGAGGGAGATTGTACCCAATCAAGTTAGGGACATGGCGCAGGACGTACTGGATACTAGCTCATTATGTCTAAGCCAGAAATGGACACTCCAATGGCACTACTGGAGGTCCAGTTTGTGGAAGATGATCAGGGCCTTGAGGTTGCCAAGGTTACTGAAGCTCCTCAGCTGGAAGATCCTAGTGAACCTCAAGATGAGTTTGTAGCTTCTGCCTTTCTAAATAACAACAAGCTATTCTGTCACCAAAACCATAGAAGGGACCGAAAGAAAAGGAAGAGTCAAGACAAAAAGAAAAGCAAAGACCTGCCAGCAGTAAATCTCAACAAGCTCAAAGGTGTACAGCAATGTATTTCCACACTGTCCAACACTGACTCTGTTAAAGACCTAACCCAGGAACAACTCTCCCTAAACAACTCTTGTGCCTCAACAGGCTTTGGGGGAAATACGGTCCAGGCTGTGGCCCCCAAAGGAAAAGCAAGACCAAATAGAGTAAGATCCTCAATTTTTGGGGAAATTGCATAGCTATCGCACCAACTGATGTGTTGGAACTTGTGGAGGTGTCAGTACTGGCACATTCAGCAGAGGGCCTCATGGGGCCCCTTGGGCAGGTTATGCCCAATGTTCACCACCCAACTGAAGAGTCTGCAACTAGTGCCCAGCAACAGGTGTTGGGTTTCACTGATTCAAGTGGAAAGTTGGGTTTGGAACCTCAGTTACAATGGCACTGGATATGGTGGTTGCCAGTTGGTATAGTATTACCATGGGTGAGGTCTCCAATAACTGCAAATAGCATATGGTGTATATGCAACTGTACACAATCTTGTCTGCCAAACCTTGGCAACTATTGTAATCCAACCAACAAACCATTAAAATCGACCAACCTCAAGCTTATAACTGTGTCCAGCAGTTATTGGAGACAAAAGGATAAATTTACCAGTACAAAAAGCACTTATATCTGTTTAATGGCACAGTAGTGCTGGCAACGGAAATGAAAAGGCAAGACCTTAGGGCTCTTTGGTCATAGGTCCAGTCCACCTCACAGTATACCTCCTCTAAAACACCATTTTATCTCGGTATAAGGGAATTGTTAAACATCTAAAAGTGAACACACACATTGAGGAAAATCAGGAAATTCTACGGTCTTTGGTGGGGAAAAACATGGCAAATTTTTGGTCCCTAATTAAGGGACAAACCAAGGGCCATGGTACACAGGCGGGATGCTCCATAACGGAGCAGGTGTGGATCACCTACTTTAGGGAGAAATGTGCACGGCCCGTGGGTGATGTTGACTGGCCAATTTCTCTGATTGGTGCTGGTGAACCAGGGCTCTTCCCTTGGGAGGAGGATGGCATTCTATTGGCCATAGGACAAGTGAAGGCCGCTGGGTGCCGGACCCAGATGGCATCCCACCCATGATTTTAATATCCATGAGTCTGGGTTGGCCCTCTGTTGGCACTATTTAAGAGTGTCTATGAAATGCATAAAATCCCCTCTACATGGCACCAGTCCATTATCATACCAATCCACAAAAAAGGGGACACCACTGATTCTAGCAACTTTAGGCCAATTGCCTTACTAGACTCAACTAGCAAGATTGTCTCCACACTATTACTCAGAGATCTCATACACCAGCTAGAGCCAATAGAACTTCCCTTGTGTACCAGGTGGGTTTCCGTTCTGGTATTAGGACCACCCTGAACGCAACAGTATTTTCTCATGTATTGGCAGCAGTAAAAAAGGGGGTGGTGGGTCCGGTCTACATTGCATCAATAGACATGTCAAATGCATTTGTCACAGTGAGCTAGATCACACTCTGGAGGAAACTCCTTGAGTCGAACATCGTTTTGAAGACGGTCCAACTTTTGGCACTGTTACACAGCAATACAGTGCTGAGGGTAAGGCTGACCAGGGGGGAGCCATTTCGGGCCCAGTTTCCACATTTGTGGGTCTCTACAGGACTGTGGCGTAGCCCGACCCTTTTCAACCTGTACATGGCGGACCTAAACGCAGTGTGGGAGTCAGGTGTTAAGTTTCCTGTGAAAATATTTGTTTGATTAAACACCAATAGGCATTCACAGGAAGCTAACTCTCTTTCACCAATACACCGTTAACAACAACTTGAAGGTAAACGGGAAATGATCTAAAGTCATCATTTTCTCCCTAAATTGGCGGCAGATGGGCTTCACCTGGAAGGCGGGCAAACAGACCTTGGAGTGAGTATAGTCTATGAGATACTTGGGCTTTAGCCTGACCCAGAGCTGCTCCAGGGAAGCCTGCAGAACATTACTCCACTGCTTGGACAAATAAAAAGTGTGCACTCGAAATTGTGCTGCTACTCCCTTCTTCCTTCGGTTAGGTTCTAGCTGCAGAAATTTGAGCTGACTATTTTGTACGGGCTGGCTATTGTGCCTTTTGCTATGGGGTCATGCTTGAACACATTGCAGGGCCAGCAATGGGAAAAGACCTGGGTTTGGCCAACTCTCTGCCAAGCGTGGTGGTAAGGCATGAGCTGGAACTGGTTCATCCAGCAGGACGGGCTGTGTGGAAGGAACTGTTAGAGTATGCTAAATTTCTCAACCGTCCAAATAACTCACTTTACAAAAATGTGGGGGAGATGTCCACCTTGAAGTCGGCAAATTCGATAAATGATTTCAGGGAAAAAATGCACAAAATGGTGCACTTAAGAGGTTCATCAATTGAGGAATTGAAGATCACTCATAATTGGGTGAAGACAAAGTTATTTGTGATGGTCTGGTGTGAAACTTGTGACTTGTTGGCCAAATACTCTCTTTATAAAGAGTACACTAAATTCAGAAGGAATAGAGGGGAAATCCAACAATATGTGCATTTATTTCCTTGCCCAACAGTTTGTAAGGTGTATATGTGCTTCCGTTTGAACCAATTTCCAATACTCGAGTGGAGGAGCAAATGGGATAGATCTATAATTAACACCAACATTAGGTTATGCATGGAGCAAGCAGTTAAAGAAACACCTTGTTCTCAGTTGCACAGCCTTGTGGGAAGCAGGATTGCGCTACTTGCATTGACAGAGCTTTCTGACATGCTTTGGGTTAGTCTTATGTTGGGAAATGAGGAGAAACTGATTATGTCTCTCCATGGAATGCTGTGTGTTGTTACGAAAAAGTTGGAGGAGTCTTAGCTTACAGCGAAGGGCCCTTCGAATTTTAAAATTGAGACAACTAAATGAGCAATTGGGCTGAGGTTTAATGAACTGCATGTTTTCTTTAAAACATAACAGTGACAATTGACCTTATGTTAGGATTGGAAATGTCTCAAATTGTTCTGTTTTTTAAACTTCTTTTTATATTGTTTGTTAAAAGCTTATTTTTGTAGAGTGAAACACGAAAAGAAAGTGGCCGGACTCCCTTGAAGCTGCGGCAGGACCAGACTTTCTGTCTCCTGCAAACCACATTCTCGTACCTTCTGAATGGGTTCCACCTGCGGGGATGACTAGATGACTAGATTGCTCAATCAGTCTTCATGCAAAACAGTTACAGTAAAAGAGGCCACAAAATGCTGATACAGCTGGAGCCCAGGGAACCAGGAGAACTGAACCATTAACCAGATGGGTGCCAAGGCACCGATACAACCAATGACAGCATAGATTCCGGTGAGAGCAGTTTGGGTTTGTCGCATGCAACTCAATTAAGGGATCATGCGGCACATGGAATAAGACCAGGGGTTAACACACCAGTGAGGAGACTGTCCCTCAAAGAGGACAACAGCCAGAAAAGGACACACAGGCTTGCATGAGCAGCAGCCTCAGTATCACTCAGAAAAGCCCCCGGCATCTGTGCAGGAGAGGGCAGGATATCAGGCAAAAGACTCCCACCCCACCAGTATAGGGGTCAGCGACCGCAGCAGTAAGCCTTCTGCATGTCATCTGTGCCCTCGAGTTCAAAAACAGAAGTGTTTTAAACCTTACTTTACTACAGAAGAGCTTTACCTCTCATGGGCAGGCCTGAGCCAATCACAAATGGGGCAGGCACATGACGAGTTTGGTGGGCAGCCAATAAGGCTGCCCCTTAAAGCCACCAAACTCACTGGTACACGCCTACGGGATATGTATTGGGCAGACCTGAGCTGTAAGCCAGTCTACACCAGTCTAAACCACTCCAGACTATGTGAGCATGGCATCAAGACCACAGTCCCTAAATCATCCTTCATGTGGCATAGTCCCTAGTCCCATAGTGCTCATGGTCCCAATGTGCTAATTACACAGTGAGGCCTTTTTAAAAATGTGGTTATGGTTCATAAAAACCTTTACAAAAAACAAGTAAATTCCACTGGCATTACAGTAAGACGTAAAAGAAGATCATCAGTCATTTACAATCTCCATGTTTTTACAGATCTTTTATGATTGTATTTTAACAAAATTCATTTACACATGAAGTATAAAAAACCCTATACATAAAAATTTACTAAAATCATGAGGAATCTTAAAAAGGTTGTATCGAAAATGTGCCTTCGTTCATGGGGATAACATTGAGATTACAATACTAAAATAAATCACAGTTTACAAACAGACCTACAATTAACTTTCTTTGAGCGCAGGATTAGAGTACAAGTAAAAGCATCCAAGTAGAAGATGGTGGAAGGCCTTTGTCTAGCAGATGCAGAGGCATTACAAAGCATGGGTTAAGATCTCCTTTTCAATGTGATCAGCAATCGCACCAATGCAAATATTAACGGGCGATGGTTGCCCAACATCATCCTATCCCAGAGTACCATCATACACTCCTCAAAATTGAGGTTGACAAATTTTAGCAATAAGTTTGTACGCATTGTTTTAAAATGAGAACATTATAATACGAGATGTTTTAGGGTGTCAATCTTGGCATTGCATGGGAGAAATCGGCATTTTGACTAATCTCCCAGTTTGTTGGAGCAGTGCCAATGAGAAGTTAATTTCCTTGGATGATATTGATTTAGTTTAAATCACATGTAATGCATGCGGGAAATACTACAGGGGAATACTTCTAGGTAATTACACTGAGGGACATGTTTCCTTGTGTATTTGGCGTATTCACTGTAAGTGGGATAGTTTTAGAGATCAGAGAGCATGTTCATCCAGTCTTGTTTCAGCGGGTCTACACCAGGTCTACAAAGTACCACAGAAATCATCCGGTGTTGCTTATTCACAGAAATCATCCTGTGTTGCTTATTCACAGAAATAATCCGGTGCCACTTATTCACAGAAATCATCCGGTGTTGCTTATTCACAGAAATCATCCGGTGTTGCTTATTCACAGAAATCATCCTGTGTTGCTTATTCACAGAAATAATCCGGTGCCACTTATTCACAGAAATCAGCCGGTATTGCTTATTCACAGAAATCATCCGGTGTTGCTAATTCACAGAAATCAGCCGGTGTTACTTATTCACAGAAATCATCCGGTGTTGCTTATTCACAGAAATCATCCTGTGTTGCTTATTCACAGAAATAATCCGGTGCCACTTATTCACAGAAATCATCCGGTGTTTCTTATTCACAGAAATCATCCGGTGTTTCTTATTCACAGAAACCATCCGGTGTTGCTTATTGACAGAAACCATCCGGTGTTGCTTATTGACAGAAACCATCCGGTGTTGCTTATTCACAGAAATCATCCGGTGTTTCTTATTCACAGAAATCATCAAGTGTTGCTTACTTACAATGTGAAACCTTTAGTAGTTCAACTCTCACACTGCCTTTGGTGGACACTGAAGGATTTTGGGAATTCATCTGAAACTGTTAGTCCTCAATATCAGGTACACAGTCACGCATATTTTCTCACTGACTGATCTTCACAGCACACCTTTAGTGGCAATTGTAAACGCTCTGGTGGAGTCTGCGGTGCACACCATTTATGCAACAATGGACATGTGTACTGGCGGGAAGACAACAGACAATGTGTGTATCACGGCACATTGGAATTCTATTAAAGAAATGCACCCCGGCTGCTCAACCAGCCCTTCCTCAACTGCCCGACACCTTGCCATTCTTCTACACAAGCTGGCAGCAATGCTAACATTACCTTCTGTGGTGTGATCCCTCGTTTAGTCTACTGAAGACTTGACCGATACCATGGATCCGGAAATTAGGAAAGACGAGTCTGTCAGGCCATGAGTCAGTCCATCGGCGAGTCAGTCCATCAGCACACACCTCTGCTTAGAGACAAATGCCATGATTAATTATAATTGTAATTGTTATCAGCACAGACATTGTTGGCTCTGAGAAGTTCACCTGTGCCACAATTCAAAACCCATACCACAGATCTCGAATGACTGCTTTTTTGGAGGGTGATTTGGAAAAATCCAAGACGTGTCCTGGCCCAAATTTTGGCACACGAGGGGGAGAGGTCTCACTTCAACTTCCAAGGAAAGAAAGAGAAGAAAGGCTCCCTTCTTCCCCCTCTGCAGGCAGCAGTCCCAGTGGCATGACCACCACCCCAACCGCTGCCACCACCCACCAGGATCAGTGGATATCACTGGCCTCTCCAATGTCTCCTCATCTGTTAACAGCGGGCACAGCAGCACAAATGCAAGACTATATCTTTCCTACTGGACCTTCCCACATTCAGTCAAAAACGGTTCCATGTCCCTTCAAAAATATCGCCATGCAAAAAAATCGCCGAAAAATGCACCTTTTTTGTGGGGACATTATTATATGGAACATGTGGGGGACACCCCTGCAACCCCGTCCCTATACATATGGTCACCTGTATAATGTCGCCACAACCTTTTCCCAGCAAAACATTATATACAGCGACCATATATATAGGGATATTATTACCTGATAAAGTCAAAAGCAGAGGAAACCATTTGCACAGGCTTGGCTCTGACATAAAATGCTTCGCCGGCTTCTCACAGATAATGAGCTGCTGATCACACATGACAAGGTTCTGCTTCATTGGCACAGCAGAAGGTAACGGATGCTAACACTAAGCAGGCTGGCAATCAAATATTGAGCATGCCGCGTTGTCAGTGCCAACTACGGATGGGTTTTTTGCACAGTGCGAGCAGTAAACAGACACAGAAGGACACGTCTGTCAGCCAAAAGAGTAGGAACCCTAATGATACTACTGATGAATCAGCACTTCCTTGAAACACTTGTGCATAGGCGCGTAATGGATGTCATATCATCTCGTATCATACCCCCTGCAGAGGATGGCATCTCCAGGCACTAGTGCAGCTTGGGCGTGCAGCACTACACTGCAATGGAGTGACCTGGGTACAGCAAACATGGCAAGAATGTCATCATCTTTATGGATTCAGCACTTAATTGAAGACCAACCATCTAATGGTCAAAAGCATGTCTCCTTTCAACAGGGACATTGCAGGATCTGTGGACTGTATCTGCATCAGCTGGGGGCTATATTTGGATCAATTGAGCCTATATGTTTGCATATAATGTATTTTTTGAATGCACACTGCTCTTTACCCTAAAGTAAGCATTTCATGTAACGTAATGTAAGTACTCACCTAACAAATGGAAACTGTCAGCCTTTAAGTTGCAACCACTCACCTTGTCAGTGTAATACTGCTGAAGTGGCTACAGTGAGACGAACAACATAACATGGTGGCTAACATCTCAAGCAACATCATACAAAATAAAAGGGAAAAATAGACCAAGGAAAATAGAGATGACCACCTCTGCAGAAGACCCTGTGGAGTCTCTTTTCAACATGCCTAGTCCTGGCTTTCTTATTGGCCAGTTTCATTTTGCAGTTCTCAGAATGTTCCATATATTGTCTTCCACAGTCCCTGAGGGCTATGGTGGCGGTGAGCCTGGTGGTTGCTCTTGGTGGCGGTTGGGAGGGTTCACTGCGGGCTGCTGTCTTTTATTAATGTGCAGTTCCTGTACATGCTCAAACTTGCTTTGACACAGTTATTTTCCTGTGCCACTTGAGGTTCCAACAGCATATATATTAGTTGTTATATAGTGTACCAATGTTTTTGTGTATTGTATAGTTTATGGGTCCTTAGTAAGGGCATGGCTGCCTCCAAACTTGTGTCCGGGTTCCCTGAATGGGGAAATACCTTGGAGGGCCCGGTATTTCCCCATCCAGGGAACCCAGACCCGGTACATCCCCATTCCCATTCGAGCCCCCATAGTGCTCAATGGGAATGGGGAGCATGCTAACAACGGGCCCGTTAATGACGGGCCCGTTTTTAGCATGCTGGGCCGCTCGTGGGACCCGCTAAGGACATCTGGTAAAACCAGGCATCTTGAGCGGGTCCCACGAGCGGACCTCGTAACAGGGCGGTAAGGGGTTAACGGCTCTGGCACCTTACCGGCGCCGTTAACCCCTTGACTTCTGCAATTATATTCGCTCTGCCCTCTTGCTTCTCCACTTTTTCACTACTTACTCTCTGTTCTTTGCTCCTCTCCCTTTCTCCCCTTACTTTCTTCTATGCACTTACTCTATCAGAATAGTCCTTGGACCTAGTATGATAGCAAACTTG
This sequence comes from Ambystoma mexicanum, assembly GCF_040938575.1. Lineage (NCBI taxonomy): Eukaryota > Metazoa > Chordata > Amphibia > Caudata > Ambystomatidae > Ambystoma > Ambystoma mexicanum. The sequence goes on along the minus strand of NC_090934.1, from coordinate 133,349,093 downwards.
TTTGTCGCCTCCCCCTGCCCTTACTTGTTGCCCCCCCACCCCTCGAGCACTATCTGAAATGTCATCAGGCCTAGTATGATGGTTGCTTGTTTTGTTCCTCCCCTCCCTTTCTATACCCCTCTCCCTCACATTTTATTGATTTCCGACTGTACCAGTAATGTCGTCAGTCCTAGTACGGTAGTCACAAGGACTCTTTGGTGCGCTCCAAAAAATGGTAATTTATCTTTAGTTGTATATTCAGAATCATACAATCATTACACTGCAATCATATTGTTGCCTTTACTCTGTATTACATTCATACAAAATATTCATACAGTTCTTCAATTGTCTCTCATAACTGTAATCCTCTTAATTTATGCAAGCTAAATTTTTCACATAGTAAAATTATTTGTTGTCAAACTGGATTTGCCAGTGTATACAATGATGTCTTTGTATGTTTTTCCTCCTATCTCCCTCTTATCTCCCTCTACACGTGTTTCTCCATCCTTTCAGATGGTTCATCAGGAGGCTTTATTTATGTCTAATTGGTGATTGGTGTCTTCAATTTTTAATCTTCACTTGGTGATTCCATATTGTGGTGGTGTTCTAATATAGCCACTTATTTGGATGTTGTTGTTGGTATTTAGACTGATGCTGTATTTAAATCATCTATATCATGCGGTCTTGCTCAAATTATTCTCATGGTATTGGTTTACCATCTCATTGATGGTCTAAGATGCTAACTTTTCTTGAAATCCCAAGCCGCATGGAGAATCCGATTGTGGATGCATCTTAGACAATGGCCCTCATTACGACCCTTGCGGAAATCAACAGACCTGACCTCCATAGCGTAAATAGCGTTTCCGCCATTGCACGATGGAGTAAAGTGCGGCCAATTCCCACCCATCGGGCACGAGCATTACGCCATGGCGGAATCGGAAAGCCTGCGATGACCCCAAAATGCCCCTTACCGCCGTTGTACACCGCACCAGGTGCAATTCCGCCACCCATCTTAGCGGTCACCGCAATGAGCGGGCAGCGCAAATTACGGTCACCGTAAATATACGGAAACGGAAGCGAAAACATGTTGCCGGAACGGGAAACAGCACGCCGTACACCTATAAAATGAGAATCCCAACACAACCATAAAAAATCCGACCCTGAGACACATCCCAACCCGTCAGCCACTCCAGTTAAAATAATAAATATGGGAAAAGTAGCTAAGAAAGCGTGTGATCGCAAGCGGCAGGTCCACTTCTCCCATGAGGAACTGACCGTGCTCACAGAGACCCTCCAGGAGAATGCCGCCGTCGTCTTCTCCACGCAAATGACCAGGACCGCCCTTGCGAACAAGAAGGCCATATGGGCCCTGGTGGCACAGCGTGTAAGTGCGGTGGGGACCGCACCCCGCAACCCACAGCAATGCAGAAAGCGATGGGACGACTTGCGGATACGCGTCCGGAGCATACTTTCTGCTAACAGAAACATCGCCACAGCTACCGGGGGAGGATCGGATTCACCCATCAAGTTGACCCCCTGGGAGGAAATCTGTGCCTCCACCATTGGAATGGAGAGCATAGAGGGAGTCGGAGGGATGGAGAAAGGAGTGCCGACATCAGGAGAATCAGGTAGGTTGGCCAAATGAAACAATGCCAAATCCACAAAGAACAATCATGTGCAGTACCATGTGTCCCCATAGTGCAATAGAAACACATGTCCAGGAGAACGTCCACATACCTTGGCCTGATAGCGCCCTCTAAAAGTCAGAATAAATAAATAAATAAGTTAAAATCCTAAAACCACCCTCTACATGTGCAGCATGCACCCCCTAACTGCAGGCTGCCAAATAAATGCATCCTCAATCCACACAAATATGAGAACACCTCCAAGGCCCTGACCCAAATCACCCTCATGTACCACACCAATGCATGTGAAACATTGCCATTCCAATTCCCACAGAACCATAAATAACGCTCGCCCTCCTTTACTCCACCACAGGGTCCGATTCAAACGATGAGCTGCAGGACACCCCTACCAGCACACCTGCAAAGAGGGCCAAGACCAACGGCCAAAGACCCTCCACCTCAGCTGCACGGATCAAGACACGGCAGCAGCAGAAATCAAGTGGCAGCACACAGGAGGGGACTGCAACAGGCACCCCAGCAGCCAGCAAGTCCACAACACCAGCACCACAGGTCCCCCCAAAGGATGTTTCAGATGGCACTGCTTCTGGTGGTAGCAGCACCATAGGTGACACTGCTTTCATGCCAGCATGCTCCGACACAGAAAACGGTGCTGGCGATGTAGGCCACATCCATGACCTGTCTCAATCCCCCTGTTTGTTTCATCCCGTACACCATGAGGAAACCACGCAGGGGCACCCACAAGACGACGACTGGCCAACCCCCAAAAGCCCTGTGGCAAGGCAACATGTGGTCATCAGCCCCTCTGTCACACCACCGCAAATGGGCATGGGCCAGCAGAGGCAACAGTCCCTCGACCAGCTGATCGTGCAACAGCAGCAACTGGCCACGCTCCTCAAGGAGCATGCTGATGAATGTGGGGGTTCTAGGGCAGCCATTGAAACATCCACTGAGACACTTAGGGCACAAATAGAGCAAAGTACTGAGAGCCTGAGGGGAGAAATGGAGAGAAGCACCGAGATCCTGAGAGCACAAATGGAGAGAAGCACCGAGAGCCTGAGGGGGGAACTGCATGCGACGTCCAAAGACCTATGTGGTGAACTTGCCGCTGTGCGCCGTGTGCTCACTGAGCTCTCACAAACCCTTAGGGACATGCATGGACGTGAGCAGGCAGAGACATCATCCGTTGCAAGTTCCGTCCAGGGCAGCCCCCAACGTAGATCTGGCAGGAACCTGCGCTCCACAGGCAGGGGTGCCCCTGATACCCGGAGAGGGGGCTTGCAATAGCGTCCACCCACGGACAATATGCATCTTTGGACACTGGTGTTCGGGGGGGAGGTAGGAGGGCGGAGGGGGTGTGTTGGGCTTTTCTGGGTGGCGGGTCCATTGGGTGTATAAATCAATTCACATTAGCAATACATTTCCTCATATTCATCCAATGAGATGTGTGGACATTGATCTTTGCGTACGAGTCCTTCATAGGCGTACAGTCCACATTGTGCATGTACTAGACACACACAGTGCCACAAGTCCCCTTTCCATGTAATAGGCACCATGCGTGAGTGCTAGAAGCATGCATCTATGATGCTCTGTCGAATTTCACGTGCCTCCTGTGCCTCACGGACTCCTTGAGGTGCCGCCACATCCCCACCCTCATCATGACCATCTTCAGGTGCATGCAGTTCTGCGTCAGGGGGCATGGGCACATTTCTACGTACGCACATGTTGTGTAGCATGACACATGCCATGACCATCTTTGAAACCTTCTCATGGCTGTACAGGAGTGCCCCGCCAGACCTGCTGAGGCAGCGGAAACAAGCCTTCAGTAGGCCGAATGCCTGTTCTATAACTACACGGGTACGTGAGTGGGCATGGTTGTAGTCCTCCTCATGCTGGTTCTGTGGGTTCCGGAGTGGTGTAAGGAGCCATCTCTTCAGTGGATACCCGGCATCACCTGTATGTGGCAAATAATGGATGTTAGTGGAATGAGATTGCTACGTACGCATCCCCCCCCCCTTCCTGCCAGGTCATTGACGCATCACATGCCCCACATTGTCATGCATGAAATGAGACTCACCGAGTAGCCAGGATCTGTGCCCTGCGTGTCGCTCCATGTAGCGTGGTATTCTAGAGTTCCTCAAGACCATAGAATCATGGGTAGATCCAGGAAATCGGGCACAACAATGTGTAAAGATCCTGTTGGAGTCACACACCATTTGTACATTGATAGAATGATATTGTTTCCGGTTGCGGTACTGGACCTCCATGGCATGTGGGACAACCAATTCCACATGGGTGCAGTCGATGGCACCAATGCAACCCCGAATGCCGCCAAGTGCATGGAATCCCACTTTTGCGTTGGTAATCTCCTGGTCCGAGCGTGGTAGTGTGATGTAGTCGTCTGCGTGCTTCAGGAGGGCATCGAGCACTTGGAATACTGTCCGTGAGAACAGGGGCTGTGAAATGCCATGCAACTGTCCGACTGTGTGCTGGTAGGTGCCTGTGGCCAGGAAGTGGAGTACAGACACCACCTTCAGTAGGGGTGGGATGGCGGTTGGGCTATCTATCATGCTGACAAGGTCAGCGTGTGTCATGTCCACAATGGCGATTATGGTGTCCCGGTCCAAACGCTAGAGGGTGTGGATCTGCTCAGCAGTGAGGTTGAACGGATTGGCTCGGAGGCGTGGGATTGCGGGCTGCCTGCGTGGTGGTAGTGGCTGTGCTGGTGGGCCTTGCTGACCCTGCCCTGCCCTCCTCCTCCTGCGTCTCCTCCGTGCGGCCGGTTGTTGTAGCAGTTGGTGTTCATCATCTTCTTGTATTTGTAGTACTTGCAGTGCTATCAGGTCCCCCACGGCCAACATCGCTAGTCCTGCCGGTAGCATTTTGGAGTGGGTGTGGTTGTGGGAGGGGGTCGGGTGTGCAATTTATGTGCTGTCAGGCTGTATGGCTTCCACCTGTGGTGATTAATTGAACCTGTGGCAGCTGCAATCCCTTTTGGGCGAGCACGTCCCGCACGAAACGCTGCATTTTGCCGCATGGCATCTTGCAATTGCAATCATGTATCAAATCCCGATGGCAGTGAAATGTACTTTGAATGTATATTATGCTATGGTCCCATTGCTACACATACTATATTTGTAGTCGCGAACAAACTTGTGAAGGGTCAGTGGAATGTAGGGCTCGATCGACGGCGGTCCCTCATGCAGCACTGTAACGAACTTCACCGACGGGCGTGGCGTCCCATTTGTGATTGTAGCCAGTTAGCATTATCACACACAGCCGCACTACATAGATGTAATTGTGAATGCAAGCATTCACAGATGCCTTTTCGACGTGATGTTGCAAATGAGGAATTCGAAGGACAGCGCTTTTGGTTTTCAACTAGCGGCGAGGAGACACCCACAGGTCTGCATGGAAATGTAACGTTCTATTGTCGAATGACCTTGGGACAGGGCCCATAACGAGCAAGCAATGAATGATATGAATTGAATGGGATGCGCAATAGCGTAGTGGACGATAAGGCAGGACGTTCCCAAATCCATGTTACTTCACAACACTACAGATCCGGCCAGGAGCACAGTGGTTTTTGCAGGCTGCATTACGCACAGACGCAATGGAAGTTTCAAATATTATGTGAGTGAATCTTCATGCGTTTTCATGGCGGGATGAGGGAATGATGAATGGATGCATGGGCAGATGCTTTAATTTAGAGTCTGCCATGTACATGGGTTTTTGGTATAGATCCCCTTACCCTGCGCTATGTGATGCAAGGCTGCCATAGTGGGACCATCGTCTATCTGCCCTTGTTGGATCCTCCCTGTCTCGACGCGCCTTCATACACTTGTGTCTATGCACGTTACTAATCCCATGTAATGGATTATGTCTTAACAGACGCATGCACATAAACAAACGTTAGTTATGGTGTATTCACCTCGATTTTATTCCTTATGATTCACTACTGATTTCGGGGTGTATATATTCCTTTGGAGCAGCCTAGCATGCATATGGTTGTAGATTTAGTGTGTTGAATGAAGTGAGTAATACATCCGGAGTTGTGAAGGCCATACAGTTATTTTTTGTTTCATTTGGGTGACAGGTATCTCCTGCCCTTTTGCAGCTGCCATCTGTACGCCACTCCTGCAGATGGGTTTTACTCTCGACACCTGCAGCTTTGGGTTAATCAGTGGAGCACCATTACGATCTTATGGGACGATCGCCAATGGGCCACATGCCCTTACGCAGTACTGGTGGCTATGTGCAACATTTCTGCCTTTCAGCTGGACTAGTGCCTACCTCATGGGACGGCCCTGCGGTTCTAGGCGCTTCCATGTTGCCTTTTGGAACGTTGATGTGGGCCCTGTGTACCATGAAGGAACAGGGCGTCACACAAGTGGGAGCTGGTCATTTATTGCGGATGCAGCCCTCAGTGATGATTGATGTTTTGGAGTTCATGTGCAAATAGCTGTATGGGCTTTGTGATTTGGATGTGCATTAAATTTATATTCAGATATTTGCTGTGTTGCGTTATTCTTTGCAGGTAATGTAGCATATTCCGATTTGTGGCGCTGTGTATTGTGAGATGTTCTGCATTGTGTTCCGCCTTCTGAGTTGAGTTGCGTGGTACTGTACTGGCCGCGTTTGCCTACGTAGCACAGTATGGTCACGGATAGGGGCTGGCATTGTGACTGTTTTAGGGATGTCATGCTCAGGGGCGGGGGATTAGCTTTTGCCCAACTGATGCCAGTCAGCCAGGTCGATTGGTGGAATGGTGGGATTTTCTGTATATGGCTGGTCACAGGTGCCTGTGTTTGTGTGCGTTTGTTGGAGGGAGACTGGGGTCGTGTCCATTGGAATAGCTTCTGTATTCGTGCCATCTGTGCCTTGCAGCTTCCATTGGCCCCTCTTGAGATTTGCCTGGCTGCTCAGTCACTCTGCCAACTTGTGTGGTACATGCTTTGGCTGATGGTTGGTTTGTTTACTGGCAAGGGTACAGGGCTGGTGCAATCTCCCTCAGGATACTGCTTTGGATGTTGCCTTACGCTGGTGGCAAGCGATGGGGGACTGTTGTTGTTTTGTGGCATGTAATCTTTCTGTTCATTTTGGTGTACTTGAACCTTCAGATGCCTGTGCTGCATCGGTACGGCAATGGTGACATGCCGTATATGGATGGCCACTCACAAGGCACTTGGAGCCCCTGCATGCATTTCTACGTTGGCATGCATGGGTGACTTGTACTTTTCACTGGTTGCATGGTGTGATTTCATTGCGCCTGCGAGGAGTTGTGCAATGTGGCCAGGGAGTGGAGTACAGGCACTCAGTAGGGCCATTTACGGTTGATTCACGTTGCCGTATTTCTCCCCATGGCGGAATGGTACTTTCCGCCATGCTTGATGGCGTTATGTGGATGTCCGCTAGGGTCATAATTCGTGTACCATTGCGCCATGGCGGAAATTGCGGTTTTGCAAGGCGCGCGTGCGCGTACTTGGTGCAGTTTGCGTTGCCGTTCACTGCGGTGTCGCTAATGGCATCGTACTTTACAGTGACGGGTCATAATCGCAACGAGCGGTATTCGATGGCGGTATTCCATTTCCGCCATCGTTTTTCGATTTCCGCAAGGGTCGTAATGAGGGCCAATGTGTTGTTGTTTACACTGTTCTAGAGAAGGATTCTGGATGATATCTTCCACCTCCCTGAATCCCATCAAGGTGTGTCTTTCATAAGATTTCCTCAGGGATGTGCACATGGGCCATTGGGCAACTATTGGGTGTAAGAACAGAAACTCTCTGGAGGAAGCTTGTATGAGACAAATGCCTATGAAAAAATGGGTGCATTTCAGGGAGGTGTAAACATCATCAAAAACTTGTCTCTTAACTTGAAGAGTCTGAAAATCACATGGGCCATCAGGCTGCTCTTGGGTGGGGGTGGGGCAGAGAAGCCCTGTGGTTATCTTATTCAAGACACATGCACATGCATCCTTTGCTGGTGGAAGTAGGTGAGATTCAGGGAGTCAGTAGATACCATCTAGTGAGTGAATAGCACACTTGGGCAACCTAACTGAAACACTCAAACGCGCCAGAGACAGGGAGCAAGGGACACGTGATGCCCATTGTCTTTTCATATCACTGGCATCCCCTGCTGTGTGCAGTGGGGATGCCAGAATTGCACAGGGTCAATTGATGGTGTCACCAATCTCTCCTTCCAGACACTCAGTCACAAGTCGCTCTCGAGTGCACGCACCAGTACGAGTACATGCACGGGTATCGAACAACAATGAACATCTCCAAGATTCAGTTACCTCCACTATATCAGAGTTAGAAGAGTGTGAGGTGCAGATCGCAGCTACGAATTATCCGTGAGATTGAAAATTCCAGGTTCCTCGCTCTTCCACCCCATCCACTAATACATCAGGCAATCACGATGATGATATCATGGATGATGATCAATAGACAATGATGATCCATCAGAGCCCGGGCAGGAACATGCTGTGCCGGAAAGCAGGCATGCTGGGGACAAGGAAGAGGCACCACAGATGCAGAGGTAGTAGAAGCTTCTTTGAGAAACAGCCTGACTTTCTCAAATCAGAAAGTGCAGCGCATCCTCACCATGTGGCAGCTCGAACACTACCTCCGCCACCTCCACCGATGCATCGAGGTGAGCCCATTGGGCCACAATGAATATCAGAAGTGTGTCAGTACTTCACACAGCATAATCAGCAACTGAAACTGCCCACTTCCGCAACTCAAACAGAGTGGAGAGGAAAGGCAGCAAACATCTTGGGTACTGCACCTCTTCTACCCCAGGTGATGTAGCAACTCAGGCCGGCAAGGGAAGGAGGGCTGAAATGCATCCCTACCCAGGCCGTCAGACAGGCAGCATACCAGTACAGGTCTGCATGATAACCCTGAAAATACTGCAGCTGCATCATTGCTCGATGCACACAGCCCTACCGCTGGCACCGCAGCAATGCATCGCAGTCATTCAGCAATGTGACAGACCAGCGCTCTGGAAGCATTTGAGAGTAGGACACACAAATCACAAGTGACATGATATCACCTGCCTGATGCCAACCCACCTATAATGTTGGCAACGGAACCCGTCCCTGATTCTTTTATTGAGAAATCGTAATTCCAACCGTTTTTTGGAAAAGCAGATTACTGCTGCAAAATTCCCAGCTGCCAAGGCAGTACCAGAATTATGCGATGAGATTATGGCTAGATGCAGTCTACATGGACAGAAAACTGCAGGCATGTTCTGTTGAGTTGGAAATTCAGTTACAGAGGGGAAACGTCCTAGAACTGTCCAAACATTTCAAAATCTGCAGGTGATTTCCAAAATCTGCAGAGAATTTCGAAACTTTGTGCTCATAAGAAACTTGCATTTTCTGCTGTAAATATGCTCTACAAAGTTGTAATATCTCTAGTTATGGTGTGGTGGGTACAACAGTACTCCCAGTGTCAAAAATGTCATCCATATGTGTTGGGGTAGGATCACTCCCAGGAAACATTGCAAGGAGGAGACACTGGCCCTCATTATGGGTCCAGCGGTAACCGTGCCGGTAAAACACGCAGGTTGCTGCCGGACCCGTAAACAGTTACCGGCACCTAGCTTCCCGTTAAAACACCGGGACTTTACAAGTCCCGACCGACCGGGACCTAGTTGCTGGTAACATGTTCTTCCCCATTCCCATAGAGTCTCAGAGAACTCTATGGGAATGGGGAGCACGGAAACACCGGCACCAGTAATAGCATGCCGGTGCTTCCGTGAAAGTCTGTGGGCGGGTGCCGTTTCCTCCCGGCAAGTCAGACGTCCCGGGCAGGAGGGCACCCGCCGACCAGACGTGTAGTTTGGTGGTCTGGAAACAACACTGCCGGTAACTTTACAATGAGCCCCACTGTACAGATAAGGAAGGAGGAATTGCTTAGCACTGGCTGAATCAATTTGAGAAGAATGCAGGCAGAAGGAAGAATCCAAACCAGCCCGAACGTAACTAACTACACTGGGAATGTCCGGCTCAAGACTAATACCCTCAATGCATGGTACTTGACTGACAGCAACTGAAGGCTTTGCGAGCAATGCTGATGCAGCCTATGGAAGGAGATGTGTCAAGAATCCTCCTCAGTGACTCTGGCCTCTTGAATATGGATGGGCTGCCAATTACACACAGTTGTCCATCAGCTGCACAGATGCCTGCTGTCTACTGGACACCTGGCCTGCAGGAAGGAAGGATGTTGCAGTACAATATTGGTATAGCAAGCAGTCATCAGACTAGCAACACTTACACTGATATTCCCCCTTGCACGTGCATGCTGTACTGTTGGAGATGGTCTTTAGGGTGGGGGGACTATTGTCTCTAACTGCAGGAGAAGCCTCTCAATGACTCACGTTGAACAGTTGAAATTTACGAGCAATTCATTTCGTCTTTGGAATGAAATCTACCCACACCAACTCAGATGATGATGATGGCGTGTTATCTGCTTCATGTCAGACACTGAAAAGTGCACTGGGGTTGTTTCGTGTGCTTGGGAAATGGAAAGCTAAAGTAGTGACTGCGCTGACTTGATGACGATCAATTTCATTGCCTTTTGGGCCAGCAATGTTGTTGAGTCCTACTATGGCCATGAGCAGCCAGCCGGCAAATGCTCCCAGGCACTCCCACAGTGTGCAGCCACTCCAAGAAGTTCACAGCTTCTCCCATAGTGCAGCCACTCCCCAAAGTTCTTAGGATCTCCAACAGAGTGACGCCGCCCCCTAAAATTCACAAGTTCTCCCATAGTGCAGCCCCTCCCTGATGTCCAGAGTGGTGCAACTTGCATGCGTGTGCAGTCTACTAAGAGGACGGTCACTACCCATGGCTCCCTCATTCCTCTCCGCTTTTCAGCCACCCATAGGAGGGAAGGATGGTGCTGCAGTACATACAACTCCATGGCAGCTTCAATCACTCTCCCTGCTGAGAGGCAGCTGACCATGAAAGCAGTATGTTCCTGCATGCCTCCTCGGCCAGTGCCCAATGCTGCCAGCGGCATGCTGCCTGTAACTGATGTTTGGGACACCGGTAACACGGGCCTCCTGATGCTTGTGGTCACCTTTGCCAGTAGCACTGATTGGGCAGGGTTGGCATGCCCAATTATTGCATGATGCTGTGCCCTGGCCTTGGAAAGTGCAAGCTCCTGAATTCTCACCACTGCTCCATGGGATACCGGTGGGAATAGTAGTACTGGGGCAACCCTTCACCCTGTACATTTCTTTCAGCTGTGGAGGAATGTGATTTTGCCTGGCTGTAGACCCAGGTACGACCCTTGCTTCTCTGCCCCTCCTCGCCTTCCCATCTTGTAGAAGGCTGTTCGAAAACGCCAAAGTTATCAACCCTATTCAAAATGATCTGAGCACCCTCCACTTGTGATCCTGCCCTGTGCCACTTCTTCTCACACAGCCAACCAAAACTCATTAAGGACCAAGAAGCAGGCTGGGCCTTTTATAGAGCTCTATACCTCTTTTAGAGCCCTCTGAATGACTGAAAGAAACCCAACAAAGTCTACCCGAGACTTGACCTGGGAATCGAAGCTCATGGTTGGAGCACCAAATCAATGCACAGGAACGCTTAGTGAGTTTCATCGCGAGATTCGACGCCAACAAAAAAAAAACACAGCTGTACACTCACGAGATCTCCATACTGAGAATTGAGGGTCCCGTGAAAGCCAGTTTTTGGAAGTTCGTCCACGCCTAATCAAGACTGCATCCCACACAGACAATCAGCCCAACTTTCTCTCTCATTCATTCCCATGAGAGTGATGCAGATCTGAGGATTTGGAATCAATTTCACCCCCAGGATACTGAGCATCTTTTTATTTATTAATTTATTGGCTATTTATAATGCGCCTATGCGCAATGTGTTTTATCTTTCCCTTGAGACCTGCTTCCATCGCCGTGTACTTCCTCTACGACTTATAAAGGGCTCTGCTGCTTCCCAGAGCTAAGTCCATGCCGGTGGCGTGTCCAGACTCTTTTGACCGAGGTGGCCCAAGTGGGGCACTGACTTATGCAGTGGTGGTATGAAGCACGAGTGCATACAAAGGCACGCATGCGTCTGAATAGCATTCATTTCTTTTTTTTCTCCACTACCCATATCTATTTTAATTTCTAACATTTGTGTCTTACATTCTTGTGTTTAAAGTTTTAATGATCGTAGTTTAGGGAAATGGGGAGGCACCTGGGGTGGCCAATCAGATTCCAGGGGTAGCACTCCCTGGACACACCAGTGGTCCCTGCTCAAAACATAGCCTCATAATAACAATGAGGGCATAGGCTGGTGCAAGGGCTTTTGAACATCTATGATGTGAAGGTTCAAGTCCCATAAGTATGGGACTGCACATGCATAGCCCTTCAACTTGTAATTACCCGGGGATGGAACCAGTGTTGCTCCCAAGGCGAGCACATTGCCCCTGAGCTATCTTCCGGAGACAAGTAAAGATGTAAAAAGATGTATGTAAAAAGAGTTGGTTCACTTCTGTCTACATTACACTAAGGTACACTTCACATTACCCAAAGAAACCAAATTTAGGAGGAAAAAAAAACAATCGTGCAATCAGACCTTTAACAATGGTTTGAAGGCTTGAGACACGCTCCGGTGCACTGCTGTGCAGCTACGGTTCAGGGAACGCGTAATAACGCACGGCCAATTACATCCACAAATCCAATTGAAAACGCAGCCCATCATTAGAAAGCAGTGGTGTTCATTTCGCGTCATGCCCACTGGAGCGGCGAAAGGCAAACTGGCGCTGTTTTTTAGGTTGCTCGCCGGTGTGCAGACTAGCTGCGCTCCCCAGACAGCCCATAACAGATTACTACAATCACGGTACACCTGAAGGTACCCCCCAGGAAAAGGCGGGCAGTCGCAGATAAATCTGCCTTCTTACGGAAGCATGATGTATTTTATTTTTATGGCCAGGGGAGAGCCATAAGTCATATCATTTTGACAGAATAATACTCTGTGCAGGTAGATTACATTTTTTTGCATATTGAAGCAATTTTAACCATTTCTGCTTGGTGGAGGAGCTGATCATTTTTTTTTCTTGCATACGCCTATTTTATAAATGTGTTACTAAGAGAGAGTTTAATTGGATAGCTCAATAGATTGATAGATTTAGAAATTAGCGAGTCAAAGCTCAGCTCCAGAAATGCCTTGGGTTTAAATGACCGACACCATTGCTACCCTCTACTTGCTTTTCTAAACATAGACGTAGGACTGCAGTTCTACTTGCTTTTCTAAACATAGACGTAGGACTGCAGTTGGAGGCCACCGATAAAGGACACACTGCCTGGGCAGGCTATATAGTTACATCATTGCCCCTTCTCTCCCCTCAAACCCTTGCCTTGGGCCTGGTTGGATGAGGGACGGTAAGTAGTTTTGCTGACCCGCCCTGTTTTAACATCACTACAATGCTAATTAAAGCTGACAAAGGAAGAGATGTTTGGAGACTGGCTTCTGTATGCCTTATTCCTTTAAAACAGGGGTCGCCAAGGCTGCAAAATTTATTTGGTATTGCTTGGCATCGGCCTACGAAAATAGGGGAGATCAGCTCACTTGCGCCAGAAAAAGGAGCAGCGCAATTTTTAAAGGGCACCCGAATGAATGCATATGCGATGTGCTCATGCTAAGGCCTGTTTGCCCGTTTGCCCAAGGGAGCTAGCCTTTACAAGCAGATGGGCTTTTAAATGCAAGGAAATGAGGGTTCTCTCCCTCTGCCTGTTCAGAACGGTCTCGGTGGGACTCGGCGCCACCAAGGGGTGTCCAAGGGGTACCACGGCCACCCTTATAAAAACGTTGCATCCCCCCACAGGCCGCCTGCCTCTAGGTGTTTGTTTTGATGTGCCACCCCAACATTTCCAGTGACCTCATCAGGCTGTCCCTATGAAAAATGTCTGAGAGCGCCACTGAGTGGGAGGTGCAAATCCTGACAGGGTCCTTTGTGAGCCTGTCATGAGCTTTTATCAGCCGTGGTTTAAACTGCAGCTGCCACACTTACATTTCAATCCCTCAAACAGGGATGAAATGCTTTTCCCCTCCATTGCATTTCACAGAGATGGGGGCTTTTTAATGGCGAGTGAACGGAGGCTAGCACAGGGGCAACGCGCTCGTCTGGGAAGCAATACCTACCACACAGAGCAACAGAGGTTCGAATCTATGATCTGTGCTTAGAAACCAAACTCAGGTATTGTATTAGGTGCTTTATAAAAAAAAATAGTTAAAATAAATGCAATCGCAGCAACCACATGGTTGTTGAAAGCTGGCTGTACAGCACATCTGTGCATGATTGTCCAGCCCTTCCTAAAATGCTCTGGTCACCCCAGAGAATAAGATGACCTGAGCATTTCTGAAAGCAGCGCAAATGAAGCGTGTGCATTCTCTGCTCTACTTTCATTGATGGTGCTTTTTAAGAATCGTGCCCGTTGTGTATCCAGGTGAGTGTTCATGCTGGGGAGCCTTTAAGAAAACTTAGGATTTAAAGCAAGTTATTCAGTTCTGTGAAAGTTTGTATTGATTTCTGATAGGGCAGGGCCTCTCGGCTGGCGTTTGTAAAGGTGTAGCCGGGAACTAGTGGACACATGGAGGATCAAGGGGTGGGTCTTGAGAAAGTAGGAAAAGGGACTCGGGTGGGATCAGAAGCAAACAGTAAAGCAAGGCAATTGATGGAAGGCGGTGCAGAGAGGGAACACGTTCAAATCTATGGCGCAAGCAGGGCAGATGCTCGCTTTGACTTTGTGAAATGGTTCCCTGGAAGAGTTACAGAGATTCTACGTCAGGAAACTGCAACCTTAGGCTCTCCAGATGTTTTAGACTACAACTCACTTCTGCCCTAGCCACCATAGTGAGCGGCCATGGGATTCATCGTTCCAAACATCTGGAGCGCTGCGGGTTGCAGACCCCTGCTTTAAATCATTCCAATGTAAATAATCTCCTGGTGGTACTGACTGAGCTTTTGGAACTACCCCAAGGATCTTCTGTTGGCAGCATACTTCGCTCCGGCAAATACCCCGCTGACCTCAGAGAACAGGTAAAGCAATTGCCAGTTCTTCATGCTGCCCTTGCTAATGCTGGCAGTGCAAATCAGTGGGGACAGTATTGCGAAGGGTCATAGAGAATGCACCTGTGAAGGGGTCAGATTCTTGCAATGGATGGTGTAGCCTGCAATGATTCTGCATTGAGGTGCCCCCCCCTCACCCCCTCCGGTAGGGTTCCTGGGATCATCTATACCACTTCATATGAGCACTCGTGGGAAGTTCAGTGGACACCGACATACACACATACGTCTTGATCACCCATGCATATGCTTTCATAACACAAAGCATGCACAGACGTAATTAGAATCCATCGTTTGCATGTCAGACCCTGCAGTTGTTGGAATAAACCCTACAGTATGCGCAATCACACAGGTGTGATGGTGGCGATAAAACCAGTGACGCACAAGGCCACACCCCCCACCTGTTCCCAAACAAGAGCGAACATACAGAATAAGAAAACTAGTGTCACTTTGTGTACGACAGCGCCATGCAGAATGCAACACATGCAGGATCGAGTTAGTTTTGCACACTGTAGGGAGTTAGATTGCCACATTATAGGGAGAGACGTGCAATGTTTCTCTTTTCAAGGCTCTGCACAGCACATGGTTTAAAAGCACAGCATTTCTGTTTAACTCGGTTGATGGGGATTTTTTGTTGGTTCATGGTGGTGGCCACACAACTGAAAGTGCCCAGGATGAGAGAAAGGGAGGATAGCTGAAACTGCACGAATAGGCCTTCCTCATGCAAGCAACAATTACGCTTGTTTTGTTGCTCGCAGACAGAAATATGCAAAGTCTAATTGCCAGGTGCACGCAGTAACATTGCCAATGCCATACGACAAGATATACCCACAGCGCCTCCAATGATGAAAACAGTTCAACTCACGCACGAAGGACACATTAACAGGTTGAATAGATTGAAGGGAAAAGGTCTCCTACACCAGCCGTACACTGTAATGAATAAGCTATGCACGTCAGGTCCCAATCAGATCAAACACCTGCAAGCAGCAGGACGTATCGGAAGGCACGAGCTGTCCAAGGTTGAGCAAGCTGTTTGGAAGATGGGGCCAGCGTGGAAAGAGAGATGGGAGTGAGTTTGGTAGTTCTTTGGCCAGGGCAATGTTTTGATCTCTCTTTTCCCATCAAAAGTTAATTGGACTGCTGTGGATATGTTTAACACCCAAGGCCACATCAGTAGCAGGCCTCAGTATTGTAACAATGTCAGCATGTTGTGGTGCCAACCAATTAGTGCACGGTCCGATGATGCCCGAGGCACGAGGAGGTACCCTGGGCAGGCTCAAGGATGATTATTATCCAATTAGAAGAAAGGATGTATGAATAATATAGGTGATTTATGTTAACAGCCATTGGCAGCTTGTGAATATTGTGTTTTTTTAATGAATGTGACAATGTAATTTGTATAGTCTATAACCCCGGGTTTGACAGGAAGTCATTAAGAATGTCTGTGGACCTTCTATTGGCCGAATCTAGTAAATAAGGCTGGTTTGTTCGTGCACCTTGGTTTGCTCTCTTATTTGGACGGTGTGGATGATTGGGAGCTCGTTTACACAGGCAGTGGGGTGCACTCATTATTACAGATGGGGCATTGTGGCCTCTTTTGTAATTTGAATGTTCTCCTCTGCACCACAAATGATAGGGGACACATAAGCATGCCTCTGATCCTCTCACTGCACACCTCCCAGTGCATGCAGAAACCCACCTAGACCTCTGCGAGCATCTCACTGAGCATCTTAACAACACGCATTGACCTCCTACAGCCACCACTTCGGCTACAGGCACGGATGCTACCGGGCTCCCACTGTGCTTCTTCTGGTGGCACCCCTTGAGCTCTTAATTTTGTGGCCTGACAAGCTTAATTTATTTCATCCTATCTGAGTCTGTTTGCTCGCAAGCTAAATGCAGAGCAAATAGAGATGAACACTACGAAAGCCTGAATGCAGGTGTCCTTGATGTAAATTAGAGGCAGAGCCACAAATCAACAAGCGCAGGGAGCTAAGTCGCCTGGAATGCAGACTAGCGCATTATGAGAAACTACTTACGGAGATGCATGCCAGTCCTAAAATCAGTGGGCACACTGCATGCTGCCTAGATGGTCATGTTAAGAGTGTCCATCTGTCAAGCCCTCCTTTCTGCCTTTCCCTTCTCGCTCATTCTTCTAACGCCACATCTCTCTAAATCACACAGATCTCGCTCCTTTCCCTCTGCTTCTTCTCTGCTCTTGTCTGAATCACACAAATCTTGCTCCCTTTCCCTCTGCTTCTTCTCTCTTCTGAACTCCTCTAAATCATATAGATCTTGCTCCCTTCCCTCTGCTTCCTCTCTCATCTGCTCTTCTCTAAATCGCTGTCATGATTCCTGCCTCTCATGTCCCCAGCCCTCCAAGATGTCAGGCTGGAGCCAGGCCACAATCACCTACATGGCCCTCAAAGGCCTCTCCATCACTCCAAAGACCCACTTGGAGTCAGACTTGGCGCTAGTGGCACCAGACTCACTCACTCCCATAGGATAACATTGGGGATTGGACTTGTAGTGCATTGATGGGGACAAGATGGATGCCCCCACATATTTCGGTTCCCAGAACTGCATGTGCAGTCTAGTCTTTTGGGTGTGGTTCATCCCAGAGACACCTGGGATACCCAGAGACTATTTAAGCCACACCCAGGCTGAGAAACATGCTTTGCGTTTTCTGCACTTGCAGCGTGACACTCACCGTGTTCGGATCGGTCTCCAGTAGCCCTGCATCTTTCTCCTGCGCTCAGCTCCTGCAAGAACAAGAAAACCGTTAGGAACAGCCTTACCTTGCGGCACTTCTGCCCATCATTCATCGCTCCTTCTGTTCTGCGGGCATGTTCGGCGGTATAATTCCCATCCCGGCATGCCGCTTCCTAAGGAAAAGGGAAAAGAACAGAAAAAGGCATTAGTAAGCATTCTGCAAATCTTCGCTTATTTTTAAATACTGTATGAGCTTCAAACGCTTACCTGAATCCCAGCCGCTCTGGGGGAACTCTGTCTCCGGAACTTCTCATCCATCTGCAAGAGGTTAAAGACACTCCAGGTTAGCGTGGAAAAATCTAGAGGCGCTGCAAACCGTGCTTACCCACCGCATTTGTTCTTCATAACCGGCATCCATGCTAAAAACGTCGCAGCACCTAAAAGACACAGAAAAAGAACTCAGTTCAATGCAAATACGAAAGGGGTGCATCGTGCATCGCACTCTCACTCACCTTCAGCGCAACTCATCTCAGCAGCACAGCGCCATCCCCGGACGCCGGCCATCATCTAAGGAAGGAAAGGAACAAAGTTAGAGAACTGTTCGAAAGACTCATTATACTTACCTGTTGGACCCTTGCCAGTGAAGTAACTAGGCAGCAGCGAGCCTGCATCAATCAACGCGCCCCTGCGCTGAAAGCAGGAGGGAGAGCACACTATCCAAGAAAACAAGGTGAGCTGTGGATCAAAGTGAAGGGTTGGACCCCGGGTAAGAAGGGGTTCAAGCACACAGAGACAATAGGGAGTTAAACTCTTCCAATCCTGTGTTTCAGGCCCAGTCTACAGTCGAATAGCCTCCGGGGAAGTGTTTGAGGTCGCAAGAGGTCAGAACAGGCTGAGTGACGTCCCCGTGGATAGCAGGTGAGCATTACAGAATGCAAAGCCTCACATCAAAATCCACCTGGGCATCATGGAAACGTCAGAAACTGAACAGTTAGCCCACATGTTGGGGCAGCTACGTTCCGAAGTACATGCAGCCAGGCAGGAGACCAGCACACTGAGGAGAGAGCTGATATTAGCCAAAGAACGCACTGATGATTTAAACTGGCAACTTCTCCAGTCATAAGCAGGGCATGCACCATTACCGGGAAGCGTGCCCTCGATGCCAGCGCCATCAGCCAATCCCGTTCAGATAACCCTTCCTGGGGCAGTTCCCTTGGCACCGCCCGAACGATTTACGGGGGATCCCAAGAGGTGTGCAACGTTCATGAACCAGTGCCACCTGCACTTCCTTTGTAGGCCAGGGGCCTTTCTGAATGACCAATCACGGGTCGCTTTCGTGCTATCCTACCTGAGTGGTAGTGCCGCTGAATGGTCTGTACCCTTTGTGGCCCAAGACGATCCTTTGCTGCATGACTTCAGGGGCTTTCAGCAGGAGATGGAAAAGCTGTTCGCCCGTCGTACTCATGGGCAGGCATTAGACAACAAACTTCTGTCCCTACGCCAAGGGAATCAAGACCTATTAACATACATAGCCACGTTCAATAGACTCGTAGTTGAAGCAGAATGGCCAGTGGAGAAGATAACCACGTTATTTCATCAGGTGTTGCGGGCGGAGCTCAAGGATGTTCTCGCACAAGTAGTGAAACCCTGAAAGACTGCTCAGAATTCATTGACCTTTTTGTTCAACTGGATCATAGGTTGCAGGACCGAAGAGCAGATCAAACCAGACCGGACCCTCGCCCTATGTATGTGCATTCAAAGGACAATACTGCCCGAACAACGGAGGTTCAGGAGAACCAATGTAAATCGGGGGGGTCAGATCCCCTTGACTAAAGTGGAAAGGGATAAAAGGAGACAGCAGCTTTAACCCTTCTGTGCCAGGATGGACACCAAGAATCTATCGTTTTCGACCTCATTAAGGCATCACAGTTCCGGCTGATTTTGGGAATGCCATGGTTGGTAGCTCACAATCCTCGGATCGATTGGCGAGCAAAAGAATTGGCCTTTCCCGAGACTTGCGCCCACTCATGTTATCGCCAAGAGAAACAACTAATAGACACCAGAACCTCCACGCTTGCGACTGTGGCAATCGGCACCCCACCAAGTGAATACCAGGACTTTCAAGATGTCTTTCAGAAAGAACAGGCTAATACCCTGCCACCGCATAGACCATACGATTGCCAAATCGACCTGCTACCCGGCGCACAAATCCCTTGTGGGCGAATTTACGCACTCACCAGCACCTGAAGGCCTATCCTTGACCAATACCTGGCCAACGGGTTCATCCGTCCCTCGAAGTCTCCAGCATCCAGTCCTCTATTCTTCGTACCGAAAAAGGAGGGGGACATGAGAACGTGCATTGACTATCGCGCACTGAACCAGATTACCGTATAAAATCGGTACCCCCTGCCACTGATCCATGAATTGCTTGATCAAGTTAAAGATGCCCAAATCTACACAAAACTAGACCTGAGAGGGGCATATCACCTTGTTCGCGTAAAACAGGGGGACGAATGGAAAACCACTTTTCGCACCAAATACGGCTTGTACGAATATCAAGTAATGCCCTTTGGCCTTTGCAACGCACCTGCTGCATTTCAATACTTCATGAACAATGTCTTACGATAATTGATTGATGTCTGTGCTCTAGTGTACATCGACCATATCCAAGTATATTCCGCATCAAAGCAGGACCACGTTAAACACGTCCGATCCGTATTGGAGAAACTCTGTCAACATCAGCTCTACGCCAAGCTCGAAAAGTGCTCATTCCACATCTCCAAGGTGGAATTCCTGGGCTTTATTCTCAGCCCGAATGGAATCCGAATGGATGTACACAAGGTAGATGCTATCCTGAACTGGCCATCCCCAAATTCATTCAAGGGGTTCAGAGTATGCTGGGTTTTGCAAACTTCTACCGCTGGTTCATCCCAGGATTTTCGCAAATCTTGCATCCCATCACGTCATTACTAAGGAAAAGCAACAAACAGTTCCAGTGGACAACAGAAGCTGAGGAGGCTTTCCAGGAACTCAAAGCAAGATTCACATCTGCCCCAATCTTACGCCACCCTCACCTTGATCTCCCATACCTGGTGGAAACGGACGCCTCAAGCATGGCTATGGGAGCTGTCCTCTCACAAAAGGACCCTAAAACGGGCCAGTTACACCCTGTTGCCTTCTGGTCGCGTAAATTCACACCCCCTGAACTCAAATAGGCTATCACAGACAAAGAACTCCTGGCCATTAAGTCACCCTTTAAGGCATGGCGGCACTACCTCTTGGGCGCCAGACACACAATCACCGTAATAACTGACCACTGGAACCTCCAGTACCTAAAAACGACAAAGGCCCAATCCTCACGACAACTACGTTGGGCTCTTTTTTTTGCTGAATATGACTACGTGATTACATTTCGACCAGGGGTGAAAAACGGGAAGGCTGATGCCCTTTTTTATATGGGGGTGGAAGAACAAGATTATCAGACCCCTCACCCAATAGCAATCATCCTGAGTGACAAGCTCCTAGGAATCACAGCAACCATAACTCAGAAAGAATTACATGAAGAAATCCAAAACCTGATGAGTCCGGAGCAATTACAAGCGTGGAGTGCAGAAGGAGAACATTACATGATAAAAGATCAGTTGCCCTACTTCAGGAATCGTTTATTCTTACCAAACCAAGAACTACAAGAACAAGTCATGTCCAGTTATCATGATTCCTTGATCAAGGGCCACCCTGGAATCGCTAAAACCTAGCCAAGGTAAAACAAAATTATTGGTGGGCCACGTGGCGTAAAGACATTATCCAATTCATCCTATCTTGTGGAGTGTGTGCTCAAAACAAGTCATCCAAGCAGAAACCGGCTGGGCTATTACAACCATTGGAAATCCCACCAGCACCCTGGCACACGTTGTCCCTCGATTTTATTACTGACTTACCACCCAGTCAAGGGTTTAAGACTATTCTTGTGGTTGTGGACCTATTTTCAAAAATGGCACATTTCATTCCTCTTAAGGGGTTCCCAAATGCTTCCACTCTGGCAAAGGTATTTCTTGAAGGCATCGTACGGCTCCATGGGTTTCCTTCAATTTTGGTCTCAGACCGAGGTACTCAATTCGTATCTAACTTCTGGAGAAAATGCTGCTCTATGGCCCAGATCGACATCCGGCTATCCACCAGTCACCATCCCCAAACGGATGGTCAAACTGAGAGGACAAATCAGACGCTCGAGCAGTATCTGCATTGCATGTTACACCAAGCTGAAGGAAGCTGGTTCCACCTAGTATGGATAGCTGAATATGCAACCTCTTCTGTTTCCTCCATCCTCCCATTACTGTTTTTTTCCTCCCCACCACCCCTTCAGCACTATCTGAAATGTCGTCAGGCCTAGTATGATAGTCGCTTGTTTTGTTCCTCCCCTCCCTTTCGGTACCCCTCTCCCTCACCTTTTGTTTTTCTCCGGCTCTACCAGAAATGTCGTCAGGCCTAGTACGGTAGTCGCCTGTCTGTTTCCATTTCCTTCCCATTCTCCCCCTCCCTTCCTTATCTATGTCTTAGCTCTTGCACTATCTGAAATGTCGTCAGGCCGAGTACGATAGTTAATTTCACATCCTTACTTTTCATGGCCTGTAAGAATGTGGTTGTATTTACCCTTGTTCCCTCCCTTGCCTTGAAGCGCTTTGAAACACATTGTGTATATGCGCTATATAAATAAACGATCATATCATATCATATCATATCATATTATATCATATCATACCAAGGGGATTTAGGAGAACAGACAGTACCCCGGTGCAACATGCTCTCCTCCTGGGTGAATTAATAGAAGTTTATAACATACCCACATGAACTAGCACTGGTGAAATGTCAAGCACATACAAATGGCGAACATCCAATATCTAGCGGTAATGAAGCAGCAGACTCCCATGCAAAACATGCTGCATACTTCGGCGAGATGTGGGACCTCCAAGAAAAAAAAAAGAGGCCGGGAGGGCAAGACCGAGGATAATGAAAGAAGGTTACACACACCTCCCAGAAACACAGATTATGGAGCTGCAGGCGGCAGCACCAATGGCAGAAAAAGAATTGTGGGTAAAAAGAGGATGCACAATGTCCCCGACAGATGCACTATAGAGACAAAATAACAGAGGAAAAGTCGTTATGCCCCTGGCCCTACTAAAGACAGACTTAGCCCAACTGTACCACCCCACTCATACAGGAAAAGAGGTAATTGCAGCATGAATAAAAGAGTCTGGTTCTGCCCCGAATTAAATGTGTATGTAGCAAACTTCATTAGCAATTGCCTCACCTGCCAACAATTTACAGCCGGTCATACGTTACAAGTGATCACAGGTATAATACCACGGCCTGAAGGACCCTTCCTACACCTACACATTGACTATGTCAATATGATTAATGTATGCCAAGGCTACCGATACATGATTGTGGTAGTATGCCCCTTCTCAAGGTGGATCGAGGCTGTCCCGTGCTCCCATGATGACGCAGTTCAAGCAGCAACATTTCTGGTGAGGGAGGTGTTCCCGAGATGGGGGGTTTGCGAACGGCTCAACGGCCTCTTAAAATAATCCATTGCAAAAACACATCATGCTACTAAAAAGAATTGGCTCTACTGCCTTCCTCTAGCCTTGTTCGAGTTGCGAAACAAACCTGGATTAGACCACCACCTCATGCCCCACGAGGTGGTGACTGAGTGCCAAATCCACCCACAAGGGCTATGTACGACTGCGAAGGAACTAATCATGTATTTGGACGAGAAATGTATGATTATGTTACTTCCCTGGTTACTAGTGCCTCCATTATCTTTCAACAGATCCGACGGACACAGGGTAGGTCAGAGAACGATCAAAAAGAAACAACTAACAATGAGAACCAAACAGGATAGTGTACGGGGAAAGAGGTGGATAGTGTGCTATTAAGAATCTTCAGCCAAATGTCAAACACTCCAAGGTTCACGGGGCCACATGTAATAGAAAGAGTGGCACCCAGGGCTGTGAAACTAGTAGGTAAAGATGTGTGGACACATATCCACGACATCAAGCCCTACAAAGCACTGACATTGCCCCACCACGGCAGCAACAGGGCCAGCACATCATCAACAGCGACGACAGACGACGAAAGCGACACATCATAAGCATTGGATACCCCTAAGGACACAAGCGAGTCACAGCCCGCAGCCCACTCCATGCTCAGGAGATCGCAGACACAAACTGTCCCCAATGCACAACTGATTGACATTTGATATGAAGATGCTATCGGAATGATACAGAATGCAATAAAATAAGCAACTGGCAATCGTTACTAAACAACAAATGTTGGCAGGGGTATCAGCAATACACACCACACTGTGTAACACGTGCATGTTCTCTTCTCTGTTTTATCTCGCACATGTAGGTCTTGTGCATTGTAATGGTATATGTGAATATATAATAAAATCACACTAATCACTGCCCAGGCTTAAATGTTACCTCCCATCGACCACCCAGTAGTATTGTCACACCAGTTCGTATACGGGCTTAGAAGGCCAACCCATTCAAGACCTAAACTGCCACGCGTTTATTACAACACCTTTGTTCAATTCATAGTACGGTCAGACCGACACCTCCACGATGCCCCACCCGCTCTGAGAAATAGGGTGGTTAGGAGGGTGTGGGAGGAACATTTTGCATGGGTATTGAATGATTATTTGATCTGCAGGGCTTAAATAAGTAACAAATACTAACAATAATAACACAATATTTTAGACAATTTCAGCCAGGCACCTATATCATCTAGATCCAATAGCTGCGGGACAGCAGCATAGGTAAGATCAACATGCCAGTGGTTGCAACGATTTTAATTAAAATGTTATGGGTATTTTGTACCACTGGCCTGATAACTCCCGCTGTCTGGCAGGCCTACTGTGCTTTTCATGTGCCTGCAACACCCAATACTAATATTCCCCCTACCCTAGCTGCGAGGAGCACTGTGTTAGGTGGCATGGATAGCCCAGAACAAAAGGTAAGAAGAGGTCAATGTAGTGATTCCACTGATGTAAATGGGGTTGACACATATCTTAAAGAATCCGCACATGTCTCAAACAACATGTGGTGTAAACACATGTTTAAAATTGGCATAGATACAACAAAGGACAGCTGTTACGTCTGCTCTTTGATCCCGTATTCCATGAGTGCCTCCCGAACATTTGTTGCCACAGAAGTACCAGCGCCCACAGCACAGTGCCTCCTGTATTTAGCACTGTTTCAGACACAAGGACGGTTTCAAGGTAAAACTGCAACCCTTAGATGGAAATCAAGGTCAACATATCCATACAGAGATAACTTCATCAAAACACTACTTATGTTTGACACTATTGGTAGCTCACAGAAGGACTGCAGTACATAACAGACAGGCCAGATAAAGCAGAGACAAAAGAAGTGACACTAAAGTATCTGGCATGCAAATGGAGCACAAGAGAGATAGGAGGAGAACCTGGATGCTGGGAAAGACCGGTGATACTGATTTTCGGCAAGGTGTACGCGAGGAATGGATGGGTGGATGGAGTAATAGGGAGCAAGATACTGACGTTGGCAAAGGCTCCAGTAGTGATGGTGCAAGGGGAAAACGTCAAATTCTATAAGGAGTGGGCCAAGAGTGCAGGCCTGCTCACCTGGTTGGATAAGGAAGAGGAGCCATTAACATTAATTTCCGTGGCATCCCCGACGCTATGTTACCAACATGACAGAGAGATTGCTCTAGGAATAAACAAAGGATGCAAACGAATAATAAAGGTTCCTGTGGGGGGCGGAGGAACAGCAGTACTAATGGATCACTATTGGGCCTGCGTGGACAAAGTATATCACAGCCTACCACAAGACTGGGGAGGAGTATGTACCTTGGTACACGTCAATGTACCCTCCCTAGTAGTACCACAGAAAAACATCAAATTGGAAGACTTCCCCAAAATGGATGAAGGGAACAGGAGGAGGAGAAGGTCACTGGGACAAACTGGCCGCACATCCCAGGTTGATACTCCCTCAGACAAGACACTGACGAGAGTGAAAAGACAAGGAGAACCTCTCACCGGAAACTACCTCAGGGGCAAATCAGAAACAGCCCCCAGCGAAATCCCAGCACCTCACAGACTGTTTAGTAGAATGGCTATGTTCTTCTCGTCGATAATACATCCGGGGATACAAGCAAATGCAAATGCGAAATAGCTGCAGATAACCAGGTGGGAGCTGATAATGACAATAAACTCCACGGTGAATGGATTCAATGCCATAACAGAAGAACTCAGAGCTATACGAATGGTGGCCTTACAGAACAGATATGTGTTGGTTTGCCTCACTGCAATGGAAGGAGGAGTTTGCACAAATATTGGGAGTTCCTGCTGCACATTCAACCCCGCGAATGATGAAGATAATGGTACACTATCAGAAGCGGTATCACAATTGGCAAAGATGCATGCGAAGATGGAGGAAGAAGCTAATGGAACAAAAAAGGATGTAAGCTGGTTCTCGTACCTCTGGTCATGGATGCCATCATGGCTAGCAGATGGTCTCAAGGTGTTAGCGTGGTGGATAATACTGGGAATGGCATCGCTGCTGGGAATAAGACTATGGATGGTAAGATCAAAACATACGGCAGACTAAATGATCGGAATTCATGTCCTTATGCCTGCAGACGACGAATTACACACAGACATGATCATCAAGGACCGTGAAAGACTACGGTAGCAGATAATGGAAGCAGACTTGTACCCACCATCAATAAAAGTTGAACATCCGCAAAATCAGAAGACATATGTTGGGAAATGGGTTTATTGTTAACCCGGTGGTGGATGTGTATACATGTATTCTTCGTTTGAAGATCATGTTAACCACTACGGACATCTGGCAGGAATAACAAAGCTGTGGAGCTTACGAGATGATAAAAGAGTGGATAATTTTGTGGTAGACAAGTCGACCAGAGGGGGGACTGAAGAGGAAAAATGGGAGTGTCCCTTCCATCAAGCCACGCCTAACCTTTGGAAGATGACGTCACGCCAAAGAACAACCGGCCACACAAGTTTGCACCTCTGCCCACTGGCCCGAATGCCAACACACACTGTGACCAGGCTCCACCTGTAAAACCTGACCACATCTGCCACAAGATGCGCGGCAGGAACCAAGACAGAGCTGGAAATGATCGCATTGTCCAGCTCGACTAAACGCTTCGCAACCTAAGCTGCCATTGTTAGAGATGACATGACGACATAGCCACGACAGACAGAAAACACATGTGCTGTCGCACACCTGAACCATTCACACACCAATCCACACAAAGAACCCATTCAGTGCTATGACTTAGCGGACCGTGTACACTCACAGACGTGCATCGTTATTATTTTCCACGTAGGCCAGCAACCGCATTGCAGAAACGCAAGACGCCAGAAGAGTTTGTGTATATGCTTGCAGAGGCTTCATGCTAGTAACCCTGAGGACAAGACCCTATAGATGGACCGATGCATAAGGAATCACACTACGCACCACACCTCCTTGCGCTATGGACATTATGCCACGACATACAGCCCAAGCCGAAGTAGGCCTCAGAACAGAGCAGAAAGGCCAGAAGCAGCTCATGGAAACTACAGAGCTACAAGATGCTGAGCACGCAGAACAACCCCTGGCTGGAGCCACTGCAGCCACGGTTGCGATGTTGCAATCCACAATCCGCACTCTCCAAGCCCAGGTGACACCCGCCACCGCTGTGACTATCCAAAGCAAAATACAAATTAAACCCCTGTAATTCTCATGTGATCAGACCGACCTGATACAATGCCAATTCTCGAAGACTGAAGAAGCACTGGTGTCCCATGGCTGGGACCCCTCTTGCAACAAAGTCGTAACAACTCAGACACAGGCAGTGGTGGGAAAGGAGCGCTCTAATTGCAGTAGCAGAACCTGTCCATTGTTTCTCACTGAAACATAGTCATACATTGTTGCCAGCACCAGGTACATCGTGGGCTGGGAACGACGATGGTCCCAGGCTTGGGGGGCTCACTGATGGACCAATCAGGACACGGAATGTTAACCACTGACGACAATACCACATAATCAATCACTAGCCCTTTCCATGTATCATTTTCAGAATAACTATTTCTAGGGATGAACTGAGCGTACCACCTGACCTCTGATCCACCAATAACCTGTTTCACTATATGGTCCTATACTGAAGCTACAACTCGGGGAACCAACCCGGAGTGGTGATAGGTTTGGGGATGAGCTTTCGCAGGTGACGCAAACTGCTATGTCACACAGGTAGAAAATGGGCCTGCGAGCCCAACTCGGATAAGAAGTTGCCTGGAACCTATGCTTCATGTATTTGTCCCTGCTTGTTTCTTCTAATAAACAGTAGTAACTAATTGCTCTTGTGTGGCGCCTCTACTTCTTTGGGACGCAGAAGGAGTTAGGGCCTTCCGAGAGCTGGAGGTCCGCGGACCCCTGGTATGGCTCTGCCGACCACCAGAAATGACCCTAACACTACCATGTTACTGCCGCTCCAATCTCTCACTCTGTTTTCCACCCTCACCCTTTGATCTTACTTCCTTTCCTACAACTATCCTCCTTCCTTTTTTTATTCCTTTGTGCCTCTTTCCTCTCACTCTACTTCCCCCGCCTGTTACTGGTTCTCTAGTACCTTCTATTATAGTCTACAACAATATCTACTCCTACTCTCCAACTCACTGTCGCTCTTCCTGCTGTACTTCTACTACTGTTCTTATTATGCTACTACCACTATCTCTCTACTACCACTGTCTTCCTCCCTCTGGATCTCCAGGGATATTGTGTCGTGCACACCTCTCCCACTAGCCCCTGGTCAGACCCCCTGGGACAGCCAGGGATATGGTGCCCTGAACACCCCTCTACTTCCCACTACCATCTATCTCCTTCACTTGCTACTCCCAACTACCACTACTCCTACTCTACCTCTACTATTCACACTCTCCCCTCTCTCACACAAACACTCCACAGATCTCCTCCTTAACAATAGCCCCCACACTCCAGTCGCTCTCACCTCCTCTAGTCTCTTGGATGTCCAAACTCCTCTGCTGCCGGTCCTCACTCAGCTGCGGCCCACACCAAACAACTCCCAGGCTCCCTTCACCTCTCTGCATCGGCCACTTAGCATACCAATGGCTTAACCTTGCTTTCAAAGGGTGTGACAGGCAAGGGCTTGGGAGGTTACATGTAATGTAATGTAATGCGAAATGTAATGCAATGTACAGAATTTGTAGTGCACAAACTATGGTCCAAGGGCATCTAGGCACTAAGGAAGGGCCCAAGTGGGCTCAAAAACCCTGGGCACTACTTAAAAAGGTATGTTTTTAAGGCTTTTCAAAACTGCAGGTACTCTGATGTCCCCCGCAAAGAGAAAGGCAAGGGGCCTCATTACGACCCTGGCGCTAAGTGAAAAACGATGGCGGTAAATGGTTACCGCCATCGTTTTCCGCCAGGTCCGATCATGACCCGTGACCGTTAACTACGATGCCATTAGCGGCATCGTAGTTAACGCTACCGCTAACTGCGCTAAGGGTGCGCGCACGCGCCCGGTCACACCGTACTTAGCGCCATGGCGGAAAGGTACGCAAATGCCGACCCAAGCAGACATGCACCTAACGCCATCACCCAGCCCGTTAAGTACCTTACCGCCATGGTGCTAATTACGCCATCGCGAACCAACCGTAAAGGGCCATGTAAAGTGAATGCAGCTGCCACAGGTGCACAGAAACAGCACAGGTGAAGGCAATACAGACTCAGGAAGTACAAAAAGAGCACACCCCACCCCTTCCCACACCCAGTCACACTCCACAATGATACCAATACGACTAGCAATGTTGGGGCTGGAGGACCTGATAGCAATGCAAGTGCTACTACAACAACAACAACAACAACAACAACAACAACAACAGGCTGCACAGAGGAGACGCAGGAGGAGAAGGAGGGCAAGGCAGGCCCAGCAAGCCCCACCAGCACAGCCAGTGCCACCACGCAGGCAGCCCCCAATCCCACGCATCAGAGCCAATCCATTCAACCTCACTGCTGAGCAGATCCACACCCTGTACCGTATGGACCGGGACACCATCAACGCCATCGTAGACATGATACACAACGACATCGTCAGCATGATAGAAACTCCAACCGCCATCCCCCCCCTACTGAAGGTAGTGTCTGTACTCCACTTCCTGGCCACAGGCACCTACCAGCACACAGTGGGGCACTTGCATGGCATTTCACAACCATTATTCTCACGAACACTCATCCAAGTGCTCGATGCCCTCCTCAAGCACACAGACGACCACATCTCATTACCACGGACTGCCCAGGACATTGCAAACACCAAAGTGGGTTTCCATGCACTAGCCGGCATACCCGGTTGCATTGGTGCCATCGACTGCACCCATGTGGAATTGGTGGTTCCACGTGCCATGGAGGTACCGTACCGCAACCGGAAACAGTTCCACTCAATCAACGTGCAAATGGTCTGTGACTCCAACAAGATCATCACACATTGTTGTGCCCGATTCCCCGGATCAACCCATGATTCTATGGTCCTGAGGAACTCCACAATACCACGCTACATGGAGCGACATGCAGGCCCAAGATCCTGGCTACTCAGTGAGTCCAATGTCATGGAAGTGGGCAGGTGAATGACGTACCGATGCATACTCCACCTGGCTGAAAGGGGGGGGGGGAATGATGCATACTCCACCTGGCTGAAGGGGGGGGGGATGATGCATACTCCACCTGGCTGAAGGGGGGGGAATGATGCATACTCCACCTGGCTGAAAGGGGGGGGGGTTGATGCATACTCCACCTGGCTGAAGGGGGGGGGGGATGATGCATATTCCACCTGGCTGAAAGGGGGGGGAATGATGCATACTCCACCTGGCTGAAGGGGGGGGAATGATGCATACTCCACCTGGCTGAAGGGGGGGGGGGATGATGCATACTCCACCTGGCTGAAGGGGGGGGAATGATGCATACTCCACCTGGCTGAAGGGGGGGGAATGATGCATACTCCACCTGGCTGAAAGGGGGGGGAATGATGCATACTCCACCTGGCTGTGAGCAACACAGAGAACGGAGACAGAGGATGGGCACTCACAATGCACTCAACCCCTCTGCATACATTGGGTGATGGCATGCAAAACAGGCCATGGGGGCCATGAGCATATACTGGTTGCATTGTGTGAATCAATTAGTGCATGTAGAAGTGAGCCGAAGTAACAGTTGGATGCAGGCCATGGTGGCACATCATGTTCTTGATCAGATGACATGACTGACACATACATTCTCGCCTACATACAGGTGATGCAGGCTATCCCCTGAAGAGGTGGCTCCTTACACCAGTCTGGAACCCGCAGAACCAGCACGAGGAGGACTTCAACCGTGCACATACTCGTACTCGTGTGGTCATAGAGCAGACATTCGGCCTATTGAAGGCACGGTTCCGAAGCCTCAGCAGGTCTGGTGGGGCACTCCTGTACCACCATGAGACGGTGGCAAAGATCGTCATGGCATGTGTCATGCTACACAATATGTGCGTCAGACGGAATGTGCCCCTGCCCCCTGACGCAGGACTGCAACCACCTGACGATGAGGATGTGGAGGGTGCAGATGGGCCAGCACCACATGGAGGAGGCGACGCACAGGAGGGGCGTGCAATGCGCCAAAGTATCATCGACCACTGCTTCTAGCAATCTAGCACACACGGCTGGTGTGAATCACATGGAGACTGCACTTGGGGCACTGTGTGTCTCTGGGACATGCACACTGTGGACTGTACACCAATAAAGCACACATATGCAATGAAAATGTCCACACATTTCATTTTGGGAAAGAAAAAAGTGTATTCAAACTATGAAACGTCGTGACACACCCCCTCCCGCCTCCCCCCTCCACCCTGAACACCCCAACACACCCCTCCCCCTCCACCCTGAACACCCCAACACACCCCCTCCCCCCTCCACCCTGAACACCCCAACACACACCCTCCCCCCTCCACCCTGAACACCCCAACACACCCACTCCCCCCTCCACCCTGAACACCCCAACACCCCCCCTCCCCCCTCCACCCTGGAATCCCTACGAAGGTGCGGTAGTGTCTGTGCAGCAGGGTGTGCAGTAGTCCTGCTCGACTGTCAAGCCACTAATGTGAATCCCCTCCCCTGGCCCCCGGGCACCCCTCCCCGTGCTGCGTAGATTGCGCCCTGATCTGCGGATGGGGCTGCTCTGTGCCGAGCTGGCTGATGAGGACGGTCCGGCCTGCACATCTGGACGCATGTCCCTGATGGTCTGGACAAGTTCTGTGAGGACACTGCGCACAGCCGCGAGTTCCGTGCATATGTCCTTTGTGGAGGACTCTATGGCAGCTGTGACTCGGTCTGCCAAACTCTCCATGCCATCCCTTGGCACCCCACACTGTGCAACATGTTCGTTGAGGAGGGCGGATAGCTGCTGCTGGCGGGTAACTATATCCTCAAGTGTCTGCTGGTTCCGCTGGCCCATGCCCAGTGGCATTTGCATGTCCATTGGGCTGCTCACCTCAGGCTGGTGGGATGGGGTGGCTGGCCAATCCTCGGCCTCCGACTGCCCCTGTGTGGCATCCGCCTGCAGGTGGCTTAGGGATGTGCAGGGGGAATGTGGCTGGGCAGTGGGCCTTTCCTCATCGATGACCTCAATGCTGCCTGCCTCACTGTCGGAGGTTGCCGCTATGGCAGCGATTTCACCCAGGGTGCTGCTTGCAGCAGAGCCTGTCCCTTCAGTGGGCACGACTAGTGACATGTGCGGTGCTGCTGCTGGGTCTGTGTCTGCTGTTGTGGGGGCTGGCACTTGCCTGTCCTCTTCCCCAGGCAGGGTTTGTGGCTGCTGGTGTGTTTCCTTTAGGACGGCTGAGGTGGATGCCTGTGGCCTGGCCCTCTTGGTGGATCTGGATGCAGTGTTGTCCTCTTCCTGGAGGTCTGTGTCAGATCCTGTGGTGGAGCAAAGGAGGGATAGTGTTATTGATGGGTCCGCGGACATTGGCCGTGCATTGTGAGGGATGACATCTATACAGTGGGTACATGCAGCACATTTCAGGCAGGGGCATACAGGTTTTGTGCCTTTTGTGTGGAGGTAGCATGGTGGTATGTGTGTGCCAGCAGTTAGGGTGTGCATGCTGCATGTGTACAGGGTGGAGTCTGGATGTGTCTGTGGACATTCACCTGCCGATGTGTTGCATATGCACTATGGGGCTACATGGTACTTCACATGATAGGACTTTGTTGAGTTTAGCATGGCTTGCTCTGGCCACCTACCTGCATCTCCTGAGGTCGGCGCTCCTCTCTCCATCCCTCCGACACCTTGGATGCTCTCCATCCCGATGGTGGATGCACATATTTCCTCCCATGCTTGCAGCTTTATGGGCGAATCGGATCCACCCCCAGTTGACGTGGCTAGGTTCCGGTTAGCTGAGAGGATGCTTCGGACACTGAGCCTCAAGTCGTCCCAGCGCTTTCTGCACTGCTGGGCAGTGCGGGGTACGGCCCCCACTGCACTCACACGCTGTGCCACTAGGGCCCATATGGCCTTTTTTTTTGCTATTGCCGGCCTTGTCATCTGCGCGGAGAATACAGCTGCAGCATTTTCTTGCAGGGTCTCTGCGAGCATGGTTAGTTCCTCCTTTGAGAAACGGTCTTGGCGCTGCCGGTCACATGCTTTCTTAACAACTTTGGGCATTTTTACTTGACTAATTGGGTGGGTGATGGGTGTGGATAGGTGTCAGGGTTGGATCAGGTATGGTTGTGGAGGATGGCAATGGATTGTGTTTTTCAAGATGGCCGTCGTGCAGTTTCCCGTTCCGCCGCGATGACGCTATTTCCGGTTCCGCCTATTTACGGTGACCGCTAATTGCGGTCGCCGCTATGGTGTGTGTGGCGGTAGTGCTCCTTGCGCGGCGTGCGATGGCGGTAAGGGCCGTTTTTGGCCCATTTACGCCATGCCGTACTTTACATTAACGCCATGGCGCAATGCACGTGCCCGATGGGTCGGAATATGCCGCACTTTACGCCATCGACCCACGGCGTAAACGTTGATTACGCCATGGCGGTAATGTTCGGTACTTACCGCCAGGGTCGTAATGAGGCCCAAGGTCTTCCAGAGAGTGGGGGCCAGGACCGAAAAACAACCAGTCCCCAATCCAAACTTTCTGAACATGTGGAGTTTGAAAAGCCGGTTGGCCTACGTAAATCCCATTGCAATAGTCAATCGATCCCATGATCGACGAGGTGACCACCTTGACCTGACAATCCGCAGGCAGGAAATTAAGAACTTTCCTAAGTACTATAAGTTTGCCGAAGCCAGTATTACCAACTGCAGTAAACTGTGCCTCTCTTGATACAGATGAAAGAAGCTTCACACCCAAACTCTTAAACGAGATACTGGGCGTGGGCATGGGCCAAGAGAGACTTTAAGTGGTGCCCCCTTTTCTACGTG
Source organism: Ambystoma mexicanum (assembly GCF_040938575.1). NCBI lineage: Eukaryota > Metazoa > Chordata > Amphibia > Caudata > Ambystomatidae > Ambystoma > Ambystoma mexicanum. The sequence goes on along the minus strand of NC_090934.1, from coordinate 133,315,166 downwards.
GCTTTGCTGTATTAGGGAGTTTCTCTTGGTGAGCTGGCTCTTCTCCTTTGCTGGTCTGTGGTTTTTCTTGCGTAAGACGGCCTACATCATTCAGATGCGCATTCAATTTCTGACAATCAATGTCTCATGATTCCCTGCATTTCCAAAAGCAACAGTTTGCAATAAACACTTATACATCACTTTTCTAAGGTGGGTCTATGTGGCCCATTTTTAGTTCATGAAAAACGGGATAATTATTTTTCTCAGACCTAACTTATGCAGCAATCTAACAAAGAGCACAGAACATTTCATGTTCCTCTAAAACAATCATATAATTAAGAGTTCATATACAATGCCAAACCATACATTTTAAAACAATACCAAACTTATAAGTGGTGTGCATCTTTGTGCATTCGGGTACGACTTTTAGGACACCTTCCTGTTACAAAGTATGCTTACCCTAGGTCAGTGGTCTTCAAACTGTGGGGCTGCCCCCCCTAAGGAGGCCCGAAAAAGTATGTACAGGGGGGGCGCAAGGTTCTTCAAAAAGTGAATGTGGTTACTACTTTCAATAGAAAACATATGCAGATGTGCATATGGGGGCTCGGCACCAATATTTGTCCTCATAGGGGGGCTCAGCATAAAAATGTTTGACACTTGTATTTAAACGAAAGCCTCTATTTTTATAAAATAAACAAGTCATATGCTATTCTGTAAGTGGTAAGACACTGTCTGTACTCTATGTCGTCATAAGTCCGCCCGTCTGAAAACTGTGCCTGCAAGTTCTTCCACACTGACTCAGCTGTCAGACCAGCAGGCCTGTGAGCTACCAGTGTTTTCCTCTTCTTTTTTGGCATTGTTCCTCCCTCACAAGCAAATATCCCATCTGAGCAGTTTCATTGACTCCGCCAACACAGGCGACACCATTTATCAGCTATCAGCACTTTTCAGCTTATCAGATTCCTCCAGCGTGGTAACGATGATGTGGCACACCACATCAGCACACCATGCCATTTCCTACACATCGCACACTATTGGTGTTTTTCCCAATGTGGCATGTTCAGTTCGGCATTCTACGGCATGGAACAAATACATAATTCTGTGATGAAATGACTTCTGCTCAGGAGGAGTACAATGAAGAGCAGTGGCTAAACCACGTACTCAGCCCTCACCCAAAACAAAGCGATCACTATCATAAAGGTGAAACACGAGCAGCCAAGAGATGTACTTTCTTTACCCTTTGTGGCAGTGTGGGCCAAGGGTAGGCTATACACTTAAGAGGGGTGCAAATGTGAGACAGTAGCAATATAAACAACAATAATACAACAGTCCAAAATAAAGGAACATCCTAACAAGGTTCTATAAAAATATATATACTTTAATTAAACACACCACTATGTAATACAAACTTTACTAGAACGTACTAAGAAAAACCCACCCCTGTAAAGGAAGATAGAGGAATCCAGAATGTAATGTTGCAAGCCCTTTGGATTCTTAGCAGGGAGGAAAAGGCAATACATTACTTCAATGTTGTCAAAAAATGTATGTTTTGGTTTAAACATGTTCAAAATAGATGGATTAGCTATCTCTAGGGTTTCAAAAGTGGACCAGAGGTGCTAGGTCTTTCCAACAGTACCTTAGTCAGCTATTGGTGGTTTGACAGTGTAAAACCAGGTTTCTTAATGTTGTGTGAGCCGGTCGGACTAGGTGCAGATGCAGCAGGTTGTGGGGATCTGGACAAGTAGCAAGCATCGAGTTGGGTTCAAGATGAAGCTTGATGTGGATCAATGCAGCATTCGAAGGGTGCGAGCCGATTAGGTCATTAGAGTCAGTTCGATGCTTGTAGATGTAGGTGACAAAGATGCTGGTGATTCGATTTGCAGGTTGAGATGTGGCAGTTGAAGACTTCTGCAGCATCAAGCTTTTATTCAAGACAGAGCAAGCAATGGGAAAGTCGAATCTGTGTGTGTTGTATTGTGCTCTGCTCAAATACTTAGCCAACAACTTGGATGCATGTTCTCCCTCACATCGTAGGTCCCCAAAGCCTGTTCCGCCCCCCCTGCGGTTCCCTTCCTTCTCTTGCATCTCAGCCCTTCCCTCTTCAATCTATTGTGTACTATTCTGACACTGTCTCATGCTCCACTGTTTTTCTGGAATTAATTTGCATTGCCTGCATTCCTCTTCTAGGTTCCTGTGTGTTCTGTGCCTTGTTGACTGCAATGTTGAATGTATTGACTTGGTGTTTGCTCTCTATGGTTCTTGATATTGCGCTGCTATCCACGGTTTCTATCATCACATTGCAATTACCTGCATTCTACACATATAGGTTCCCTGCTGACCTCTGTGTTTTGCTTTTGGTCCTGTATTGCATCTGTTTTCTTTACTTCCAGGTTCCCTGTTGTGATTTGTCCTTTGCCTTGGTTCTGTACTACATCTGCATTTTCTACTTCTAGGTTCCCTTTTCTACTCTTTTCTTTCTGTGGTTAGGTGCAGCATCTGATTTGTAGGTCCGTTGTTCCTATTCTTTGTTGTGCCCCCTCCCTTTCGTGTCCCCCTCAATGCCTCCTTCCTGTCTGCCCCCCCTATGTGACCTCCCCTACCCCACCTATGCTCCCCTCTTCCACCACCACCCTCTTTCACCTCCACACCCCCTATGGTGCTCTCCGTCTCATCTTTCTTTTCTAACTGCTTTTCTATCGACTATACTATCCCTCTGACTAAGTCTAGCAGGAAGAAGTTAAAAAGGAACATCCTGGTCTCAAACTCAGGCCTCCCTGTCGATGATACCTATACCAGTGCTTCCTCCAAATGTAGGATCAAAAGAAATATCAAGGCTTAGTACCACCAAAGATGAAATATGCCAGTCACAAGCTCATAAGTACATGTACAGTTTTATTGGTCAGATAGCTATCTGGCTCTCACGACCTCGCAGTGTGTACCAGCAGACAACATGAGGGGGGAGAGTGCTGGACATTTCAAAATCATGGGTTTATATACACGTTCCACAGTCCCGGTTACATCGTCCACCCCCCTCTTTGAGTTGCATATTAATCAAGGTTCTTTGCCAGTTTACATAACTAATACAGATTCAAATAACTATACATTGTTCAATGTTTTCATCAAACACTAGACATATTTTTCTGCACACATAGTACAATGGTAGCATTTGTTTTCAAACTTAAAGTAAATCAAGTTTCAAGGAAGGATTACAAAGATTTGTGCAAAGGTACACGGTTTTAGCTATTCACCATTCTGTTCACTGTTTGCATGAGGATGACGGTATTGGTACAGACAACATCTAAATTACTGTTCAGTTCAACTCTAGTTTAGCTCCAAGTTTTCTTAGTTTAGGACAAACAATCCACCGTCAGCAGCCACATGTTTATCTGCGTTGACACAGTGCAACATTAATTTTTCCCTGCTGTGGCTGAAAACACAAAGTTTAACATGAGGCAAAAACAGGAGTTAAGCAAAATGGCAGATGATTCTAAAATGACAGCGTAGTCAGCCTTATTCAGGTTCATTTAAATGTGATTTTCAGTACGATGTGGAATATACTTTAACAAACCCTCCTTTTGGACTAAGCCAAGAGCATTAAATATTAGCATCATCCGAAGACTATGTATCATCTTCTGAACATCCCAAATCACTATTTTCGAAGACATTAATCGCCATTAACTCCTTAATGGTGATATCCTGCATTACTAAAGCATTAGTAATTTTCCTGGGCATATGTGTCTTAGGTTCTAGTGTACCTATTGCCTGTGCACAACTTCCTCCTATCATAGAACACATGACAGGCAGACATTGTATGCAAAACAGCAGAAGAGTATAATGCCAAGAATTACCATTAAGACTGCAAAGATTTTCCAGCACCAAGATCGCAACAAGTCCCAGAACCATGTACTAATATCCCAGTTTCCCTCTGGAATGTGTACTTCAGTACTTATGACATGTAATGTCTTAATCGCCTTAAATATGGTGGGGGAGTAATCAGGTACAAAGCCGCAACACGCAGATCCCACCATTTTGTATACCCCACCATGCTCAGCTAGAATGATGTCTAGCACCATCCTATTTTGGAGAGCCACTAATCTAATAGCCTTTTGTTCTAGCGTCATGGTATACAAAATATCAGTGGTCCTATTGATGGTTTTTTCAAATACTCTTGCCAATTTTTTAATATCTTCAGAATTCATTATCCATCCCCAGAATGGCACAAAAAGATTTGGCAACATCACCCAAGACTTGTGAAGCAGTATCACCATTCTCATCTCTCCTGGGACGAGTTATAGAGACTTCAACAGTGGTGGTGACATATACTCCGGGCAACAATATACCCAAATAACAAGTACCCTCCCAATCTCTTGGTAACCACGGACATGCCTCATCACCGCAAACAAAGTAAACAGGATCTCCTATATACAAAGGTCTATCCTCACTGGTTAGTACTGCAGTATTTGTACATCCCTCAAATGTATCCATTTGTTGGGAACCCTCTCTTTGTATGCAGAATGGAACGGAGTTCGGACTATGGTTGATGGTGTAGGATGGAGGCATGGCATCCCTATTACTTACGGGAGACATTTTGAAGTTAATCAATGACTGAAAAGGTCTAGAGAGTCTGTCAGAAGGCCTAATAGAGCAACATTCAGCATGCTCCTATTCGCAAACAAAGAACATCCTAAAGGTATTAAAACTCGCTTTTCAAATTCGTTAATATTAGTCCCATATCAAAATTCCCTGTGACAAAATTGTTCTTTTGGCCAAAGAATAATGCCCTAAGCGAAGCGCAGCAAGAAGTAGTTAATGGGAGAGGATTTATATAAAAGCCCAGTCCCTTTTCCACATGTTTTGGCAAATGCGAACACACCCAGCCATTCATTTTATTTAGAATGGCATGGGTGGCATTCATAATCATTAAAATAGTGTTATTATGATAACTCCCTCTATGTTTTAGGTCCCGTGTGACGAAGAGTGTGCAAATGCACATAAGGTGGAGACACATTGGGGATATTTGCAGACGGTAACAAGACATCAAGCAGATGTGCATTTTCCAGATACCAAAACCCAAATATCAAGTGCAAGACATGAGCCCATCTCAAAGTTTTTCAGCAGGACCCACTGCCAGGTTAGATTCGACGGCCTGCACCCTCGTATTTTACTGGGGGGGGCTGCTCACACCTGTTGAAGAATCAAATACAAGTCTTGAGTTAACTGGTCACAGTAGTCAGACAGAAGCGGATATTCAATGTTTTTCAACTGTTTGGGTTTTGGAATGTTCCATATATTGGCTTGTCTCCCCATGGCAATCTCATAAGGGAAGTGCCCTGTCTTTGATTGTGCAGTCGTCCACATTGATAATAAAGCCATTGGTAAAGCGCCAGGCCATTTCAAATTACTATGTGCACACACTTTTGCCATTTTATTCTTTAACATTCCGTTATGGCGTTCTACACAAGTCTGGCACTCTGAGCGTGCCTAGCCGAATTGAACCATTTCTCGATCTGTAATCCCACGCATACTTGCAGGATGACAGCCGCGATCAAATGTGGACCATTATCTGACCAAATAACACTCGGCAAGCCACACCTAGGAAAATATTCCTTAAGTATGGTTTTCGCCGTTGACATTGCTGTGACATCTTTTAGTGGAAAAGCTTCAACCCATTTACTGAAGGCACAGATGACTACTAAAACATATTTATAGTTCTGACAATGTTCCATTTCAATAAAATCAAAGTGAATAACCTCAAAAGGCATGGTGGGACTGGCCACCAGGGGGCGCACGGATGTGGTCTGACTTCGCGTGAGCTCCGCCACTTTGGGTCCCTAAGAGGGATTGAGCCCCCACTTTGATGACCCCCCAAGATTCTACATTGGTGTGCTGCCAGCAGAGAGTCCCCCCCCTGTTTGGTCGAAAACCCGATCGAAAACGACCCCTGCAAACCGGAGATATACGTCCATCAAAAAGACGTCACACGTAACAGGTCCGCGGCCCGCTCGCAAGGAACTGTGCAATGGTCGGAAGCAGACCCTAGGCCTGCCGAACGAAGGAAGCCTGAAAGACCTAGAACCCTGACCACGGAATTTGCACTCCCGACGATGTCCCGCACCCCAAAAGGAGCGGGACAGCCTCGGTCGAGTCGGCAGAGTTTCCGAAGAGCGGGACCGGGCTAAGCTAGGCCCTGGAACAGCGCTGAGCGGGGAGTCGGTAGGCCCGCCCATCCCAACTACCCCGTGAACAACGGCGGCATCGCCACGCAGCGGCGGCTTGGACCCCTCGCGCCCTAAAGGTTTCGCCTTGCACAAGAAGAAATCACCCCCAAAGCACACTCCGGGTAACCCATACACATTACTGAACCCGCACCCTGGGCAAATCAGCAAACGCCTAACTTACGGAGAACACCGACACCGAAGTGCAGAGGGTAGGGCCCCCGATCCAGGGGCGTGTGCCTCCTCTGACCCCGTATCCCCATCGAACAACATTGGTGATACTAAGGAACTTTGGGAGAACCAATGGACATTAGGGAGAAACTAGCCACATTCTGCCGAAAACTGTGCCCATACAATGGCGAACCCAAATCCCTCGGAGAGTGAATCAGCAGCTACCAAAGGGGACATTGCCGCCTTGCTGGGCGAAATAAAGAATATGGGTGCCAGCATTGGCTCCAAAATTGACAAGATTACCCAACATCTAGATACCATGGAGGAGAGGCTCAAAGGGGTCGAGAACAATCAAGCGTCCATAGACACTCTTGAAGCGTAACTCGATCAACGGATGACCGAACTGGAGCAATGAGAGGAGAGCTTTAAACTCAAGCTTGATGACTTGGAAAACCGGGAGAGGCGGAATAATCTGAGGATTTTCGGAATCCCGGAATGAGAAGGGGAAACGGAGAGCGATCTGAAGAATACCCTGCATGACATCATCAAACTCTTAGTTGTCGACGATGCAGAGGATACACAGAGCCGGAGGGCCCCCAGGCGGACCGAGATCTGTCCTCGCTCGATTCCACCACTTTCAGGACAAAACACGGATCCTCGAGAAAGCAAGAGGCAGCGACTCAATTACCCTCTAAGGATCCCGAATCTCGATATACCAGGACCTATCATCCATGACCCTGGCACTCCGACGCACGTGCGGGCCTATCACCAAACATCTGAAAGAAAAGAACATATGATACAGGTGGGGGTACCCCTTCTCTCTGTCCTTTGAATATAACGGAAACAAAATCAAGCTGAGTTCAGAAGGGGAGATCAAGGCGTACATCTCTGAACTCCTTGGATCAAGCACAGAGGAACATGATCGGGGAGACCCACGCCACGAAGAAAGAGGATGGCGTATACAGGGCCCCAGAAGGAAACGTATCAAGGGATCAAGGAAATTTCAGAGAGGTAATACCCCCCAAGGGAGGGGGGGGGAGAACTGATGAACTACAACACTGGTAAGACGACATATACTTTAATACATATGTCCATGGCCTGAACTGTGTAAGGATATCTAGGGCCCCGTCAATGTGGGAAGGGTGGAGGGTGGGGGGGCTGGGCAGACAAGAAATGTACAGAGGATGAAGCAATACCAGCAACACGAAGGATCACTCAAGATGACGTGAGTCCCTATGACCAATATACTTACTTGACATGGGTCTCGAATCCACAACCGAAATACTGTGATAATGGCACCAATTGAAGAGCAGAAGGGTAGGGAGTCCCTAAGGATAGGAACACTTAACGTGAAAGGCCTCAACTCGCCGACCAAGAGATCACTAGTGGCAAGGGAATTCCGTAGATCTCAAATAGACATTCTCCTTCTACAAGAGACAAAGTTTGCCAAGGGGGAGGAGAGAGGAATACTTGGAAAAAGAGGGGGAAAGGAATTCTGGGGCTCGGGCCCACTCAGGAAAGGCGGAGTCGGAATCCTGATCAAGAAAGGAATTAATTTAGAAGTGGAAAAGACCTGGTCTGATGTAAGCGGGCGGGCTCTTCTGATATCTGGGACAATCGCAAAGGTCAAAGTAACAGTTGCAGTAATATACTCTCCCAATTCAGGACAAGCCAAGTTCCTAGAAAAGACAATACCCAAAATAATGTTGGAAGCATCCGGCCAGGTTGTCCTTGGAGGAGACTTTAACCAGCGGGCAGACCCGACCAAAGACTGGGAACCGGGCAGCCCCGAGATAAGAAGCCAAATGAGAAGTAAACGCACTGGACTTTCAGACATAATGGAGATATATGATCTACAAGAGGCGTGGAGAATTAAACATCCTGATGAAAGGGGTTACACATTTTACTCCAATCCGCCCAAAACATACACCAGGATTGATTACCTGTACCTCACCAAGGACCTGCTTGACACCACAACGCTATCAGAAATAATTCCGATAACATGGTCGGACCATGACATGGTCCTGTCAGATATAAGATGGGCAGACTTACCTGTTTCAGAAGGGAAGTGGCGCTGTAATGAAAGCCTGCTGAAAGATGCAGTATTTAAAGTTGAAATGGCAACTGAAATCGAGGACTACTTCAAACTAAACAACAATAGAGAAGTCTCCAAGCAGATAATATGGCAGGCGGCAAAAGCCACCTGGAGAGGCATCCTGATATGAGAATGATCTACCAAAAAAAGAGTGAGAAAGATCACTGAGAACAGATTTAGGTCCGAAATATGCCAACTGGAGAGCGAGAACAGAGAACACCTGGGCACGAACTGCGACAACATCAACATGGCACAACGTAAAAGAGAAGAGCTAAAACTATTGGAGCACGAACAAATAGCACGCAAACTCCGATTCCTCAAACAGAAATTCTATGAGAAGGGGGACAAGGCCGACGCACTATTGGCAGCCAGACTCAGAGAACAAAGGGCAGAACGGAAAGTTAAAGAGATAATTGAAGATAACCCTATGAACCCCCCAATCCCCCTATCCCAGAGAGTTTTGCCAACTTTTACAAGCGTTGTACACCTCCGAAGTGAGTCCAGGGGAATCAGGTACACAACACTATCTCTCCCAGATAGATATGCCCAAAATCTCGTACCCCGAAACTGAGCTCTTAGAATCCCCGATATCCGAACCTTAGGTCCAAGAGGCAATTAAAAGACTAACTATAGGTAAATCCCCCGGAGAGGACGGTTATACCGCTGGGTTTTATAAAACCATCAGCAACCAACTGACACCATTCCTGACAGAGCTCTTTAATGAGATATTAGAAACCGGGACGGCCCCCGACTCCTTTACGAAGGTGCTAATAACAGTGATCCCAAAGGAGGGAAGGAACCCCAAACTTTGTGCTTCATACCGCCCAATTTCATTGCTCAGTAGGCAAGGGGCTGACACCATGCGTAAAACTCTTCATCTCATCCATGCATCACCAGAACTACCAAGTGACCCTGCCCTACTGTCACTAGATGCAGAAAAGGCGTTTGATAGAGTGGAGTGGGAATTCTTGAGGGCAGTCCTTTGCAAGGTGGGGATAGGGCCGAGATTTAGGAAAGGGATACAAGCAGTATACACATCCCCAACGGCATCTATCTCTGTTAATGGGGAATACTCTAGATGGTTTGGCATGGGACGTGGCACTAGACAGGGGTGCCCCCTCTCAGCTATACTTTTTGCACTCTCCCTAGAACCCCTGGCCCAAAAGATACGATCCGACTCCAGAATAGAAGGCGTGCGATTGGGAACAAAAGAATATAAGATAGGACTTTATGCTGATGACATACTTCTACACATTACAAACCCCTCTGTATCTGTCCCTCATGCTCTCCAACTATTAGAAGAATATGGTAAACTCTCCGGGTTTAAGGTGAACAAGACTAAATCAATATTGTTCCCCTTGCAAGGAACAAAAGAGGAAAACTAAACCAAGTTCTTGCCCTTAGGCCTCGAACTCTAACACTCTGCCTTTAAATACTTAGGCATCCAGATCACTAAAAACATAAAGAACCTATACGAAGCCAACTTCCCTCCCCTCCTCCAGAGCTTCTCGCCGATCTGAACAGGTGGGACAAGCTCACGATTTTGTGGTTAGTGTGGATTAAAGCCATTAAAATGCTATGCCTCCCCCGATTCCTGTACCCTTTCCAGATGCTACCTATTGAGATGCCAAATGCGTTTTTTGACAAAGCTAAAAAACTTATGCTTAGGTTCCTCTGCCAGGGAAAAAAGGCGAGGATTGCATTCAATACTCTGACGCTTTCCAAAGACAAAGGAGGGGTAGGTCTCCCCGACCTGCGAACATACTACAAAGCCTCACAACTACGCATCCTTATACCACACTTACGCGAACACAACCATCTACAATGGGTCCACATGGACAACCATTACTCCTCGCCGGCCACTGTGTCTGAATGGCTATGGACCCCTCACAAAGGATACAACGGAAAATTAAAGGCCACCCGATACTGAGTACCATCTGGAACATCTGGCAACCAAGCAAAGCAATGAACAAGATCACCACCTGGCCGTCCCCACTTAGCCACTTATGGTCCCCTGGCATAAACAATCACATACCCGAGGTAGGGAGATTCCAATCCTGGTACGAGGCGGGACTCGAAAGGGTAGGCAACTCCAGCAGAAAGACAAATTCATTACTCTCCCAGACCTAACTGATGCCCTAGGGATAGGCCCATTATCCACCTTCCAATACATCCAGATAAAAGGAGTCCTCACAAAATCCACATGGAAAGAAAAACTGCAGAGAGAACTCACACCATTCGAACAACTCTTGGATTCTAAGTCTGAAATGAAGGGTTTGATATCGGCTATGTACAAGGAACTTATCGAAGCAGGCACAGGGTCCACGGAACATCTTAGAAGCAGATGGGGGAGAGATTTAGGAGAGGAGATAGACCCAGAAAAATGGGAAATGATATGTAAAAACGCATCCAAGACGTCCTTATCCAGCCAATACAAATCACACGCCATCAAACTCCTACACAGATGGCAATACGACCCACTCAAATTGTCCAAGATGTTTCAGACTCTGAGCCCGAAATGTTGGCGAGAATGTGGAGAAACTGCCGACTACTGGCACATGTGGTGGCGCTGCCCACGCATTAGAGTATTCTGGGAGGAAGTCCTGGCATGGATTAAGGACATAGATGGCATACAGAGAGACGTTGATCCACGTTTGGTTCTCTTCGGAATGGAAAAATACGAGGACGAATGGACTAGACTTAGGGGTCGGAGTTTCGAAGCACACACCTCTCCGAGACGATGGACTCCCAACCCAAAGACACTACATGATCTTAAGTGAACCAAGAATCCCAAAACATTCAATGCAAGCCAGCTAAGACCCAAGAATCAAGGAAACCTCATAATAGTGAACCGAACATTACCCGCTTTGAACATGTCAACAGAGAAAAGATGCCGCAATGATGTCTGCCCAACCACGGGGAGGGAGGGCGGTGGGTATGGAAAATGTTACTCTGATTGTTACTCCTAGAGATCTGAAACGAACGCAAGGACGATCAACTGTATAACGAGACTCCAGTTTTGTTCTTTTTATGTAACCACATGCTAACAGAGTTGTAACAAGTGAAACGCTTGAAAAAAAGCCAAACCTCTTAAGAAATCTGAGGCCTGTTGATTCTGTAATTTAGTGGGACCAGAAAATCTATTTCATCTGATCATGGTATGCTCAGCCTTGAAATCGAAAAGAGATTTATACAAAGACTTCTTTAAAATTTCTGAAAAGCCATCGACAACAGAAGAAATATGGGCGGAACTCCTCGAAGGAAGTAACCAACGATTAATATTTACTGTGATTAAATTCTGGAATGATCTTATTACCGAAAATCCAGAGGAGCAATGGGAATAACGTGAACTTGTGGCCGATAATTTCCTTTTTACTTAGATTTATGAACAAATGAAAAGTTTGTTAAATTAAACAAAACATTTTAATAAAAAAAACAAAAAAAGAAATTATCCCTGTGCGAGCAGGGTACGTGGATTCCGGGGGAACGCGGGAAGTTTCACACGCGATTGGCCCTGTGCGAGCGGGGTACATGGATTTCTGGGGTGCACGGGAAGATTCACACACGATTTGCCCTGTGTGAGTGGGGTACGTGTAATACTGGGTGCGTGGGAGGATTCACACACGATTGGCCCTGTGCGAGCGTGGTACGTGTATTTCGGGGATGCATGGGAAGTTTCACACGCGATTGGCCCTGTGCAAGTGGGGTATGTGGATTTTGGGGGCACGTGGAAAGATTCACAAGCGATTGGCCCTGTGCGAGCGGGGTACGTGGATTCCAGGGATACGCGGGAAGTTTCACACGCGATTGGCCCTGTGCGAGCGGGGTACGTGGATTCCGGGGGTGCGCGGGAAGTTTCACACGCGATTGGTCTTGTGCGAGCGTGGTACGTGTATTTCGGGGGTGCACGGGAAGTTTCACACGCGATTGGCCCTGTGCGAACGGGGTACGTGGATTTTAGGGGGTGTGCGGGAAGATTCACACGCGATTGGCCCTGTGCGAGCGGGGTACGTGTATTTTGGGGGTGCGTGGGAAGTTTTACACGTGAATTGCCAGTGTGGGTCCTCCCAGGTGTGCCCTCTACCCCCTCCACGGCCCCTGCAGGCAGCCCACACCACAGGGGACTACCCTGCACCCCTGGTCATGTCCTGCAGGCAGCCCATCCACCATGGGCATGCCCCCCAGCCAGCCCACATGTCACCTTGCACTAGTGATCACCAACTCATGTCCCCCAGCACCCCCACCCCCCATCAGTGAGGATCACCTGCCAGCAGGGCCCGACTCATGTCCCCCCACCAGCCCCACCCACCCAGCATTGACAGACACCTGCCAGCAGGGCCCGACTCATGTCCCTCAGCACCCCCACCCCCATCAGTGAGGGTCACCTGCCAGCAGGGCCCGACTCATGTCCCCCCAGCACCCCCAACCCCCATCAGTGAGGGTCACCTGCCAGCAGGGCCTGACTCATGTCCCCCCAGCACCCCCAACCCCCATCCGTGAGGGTCAGGGCCCGACTCATGTTCCCCAGCACCCCCACCCACCCAGCATTGATGGGCACCTGCCAGCAGGGCCCGACTCATGTCCCCCTGCACCCCAAACCCACCCAGCATTGACGGGCACCTGCCAGCAGGGCCCGACTCATGTCCCCCAGCACCCCCAGCAGCCCCACACACCCAGCATTGACGGGCACCTGCCAGCAGGGGCCGACTCATGTCCCCCAGCACCCCCAACCCCCATCAGTGAGGGTCAGGGCCCGACTCATGTCCCCCAGCACCCACAACCCCCATCAGTGAGGGTCACTGCCCGCAGGGCCCGGCTCATGTCCCCCCAGCACCCACAACCCCCATCAGTGAGGGTCGCCTGCCAGCAGGGCCCAACTCATGTCCCCCCAGCACCCCCATCCCCAATCAGTGAGGGTCACCTGCCAGCAGGGCCCGACTCATGTCCCCCCAGCACCCCCAACCCCCATCAGTGAGGGTCACCTGCCAGCAGGGCCCGACTCATGTCCCCTTGCAACACGAAAGGAAGATGCACAATCATGGCCCTCATGTGCACCAAAATACCACTACACGCCACCCCAGTCTTGACATGCAATGATTTCACCAATCCACCCCACACCGACATGCCTATGTCAGGACACAAATCCAAGGTCAACCATGTACATCAACACATGTCCATCACACACACACACACACTGTTTGCCATAGATTGTGTAAAACCACAATTTCACATGCATGAACCCAATGAGCGAATCCCACACATGGAATTAAAATATCACTATGTATTATTAACAAAATCAATGTAATGAAATGAAAGGCCAAAGAATCAAACAAACATGAAATGAAATGCATGTCCAAAAATATGAAAAATGAAATGTAGATGAAATCCAAAAAAAACCTGAAGAAAAATGGTCCAAAATCATTGACCACAAAAAGAAATCCAAAGGAAACGTACAATCAAAAATCCATTGCCCCATGGTGAAATCCAAATAAAATGCACACATAAATCCAAGGTCCAACTATGTACAATCAATTTTGAAAGGGTCCATGAGCCCAAAAAAAAAAATGTAACCTATCTAAAAAACTACCTAAGAAAAGAACTATATACAAAAGTGTGGGGCATAGTCCAATCACCCCAAAAGAAATGAAACCTAACACTAAAAACTATTTACAATGGCGGCAGGCTAGTCCCACGGCTCACTTTCCGATGTCCCGGGCCAGGGCATCATCGAGCTCCTGCTCGATGTCCTGGAGGCGGGCCTCTTCCATGGCCCCGAGGGTTCGCAGGGACGATGCCATGTTGGACTCCAACTCCCTGCGAATGGCCTCGAGGCACTCGGCCCGCCTCAGTGCCCTCCGCATGGAGTTCTCCGCCCTGACCATCGTGAGCCATGCCTCTTCTGCCGGCCGCCGCTCTGCATCTATATGCCGGCCCAACCGCAGCCACACGGAAGACACACCCATTTCAGGGTTCTCCTGCCCTCTGGCTGATGCCTGCCCCTCTGAGGTCTATGGCCCCGAGCCATCATTGCTCCCACCTAGAGCCTGCTGCTGCTGTCCATGTGCCCTGTCTGATGATGCCTGCACATCCTCCATCAGCTGGTCTCCAGTTGTTGTAGTGTCCACCCCTGCTGGACCGCTGACTCCCGACTGTGGCAGGGATGGGATCTCCACCAAGCTGGCTGTGTTGGTCAGGCCAGGTCCACAGGGAGCCCTGGTGGAATCTGGGCTGGAGGACGGCAGGGAGGATGACTGGCGCATAGTCTCCACAGAGGAGGAGAGGGCTGCCAGAGTGCGCGACACATGTAGGAACCCACCGACCAGGGCCCCTCCCAACAGTGCCACGTCGCGACGCTGCTGTTCGTGATGGCGTGCGTGCTCCACCCAGGAAGCACGCATGTCATTACGAATGTCACGCGTGCGCAACGCGACTCCAACCAGGATGGAGCCCATACGGTCATGGGACCCCTCGTCCGCAGGTAGTGGAGAGGTAGATGATGTGGCACTCCCCCCCCTACCTGCGGACGGGCCTTGGACGGTGCATCCCTGCTGGTGCATGGTGGTGCAGTCACAGGGTCAAGGACAGCAACACGCACAGGCCCCTCGGCGGTGACCTGAGCCCTGGGTACTACCCCCACCAGGCCCCATGTGCGGCTCAGTAGCCGGCTCCTCCTCCTCTGTGGAGACCACCAACCTGGATGTCTCCACACCGTCTTCCGCCATTGCAAGCCCCTGTGGGGGCTCACACGGCCCTTCCGCTACAGCCGTAGTGGCAGACGCGCCACCAGACCCCTCGCTCCCGGATGATGGCAATTCCTGGGAGGGTGGCTGGGCCTTGCGTCGCTGCCTGGTGGAGGCATCCCCTCCGCTTGGCTCCACAGCGCTGATTGCGCCCTCTTCTTCACTTGACGCTGCGTAGAGGGAGACATAGAACACAAGCATCAGGGTACAGTACAATATTCCCCTAGACAGGAAGCAATAACACATGAGTGGCTCTGTCAAATGTCACTTCCATCCTGTCCCTCCACAATACATGGGTGAATGGACGCAACACACATACAGAAACAGGCACAGTGCCTGCAATCAACATCAGCATCCATGTACAAGGGCCTCTTTTAACCAAAATGTTGCCTTCAAACTCACATGCATCATGGCTCACACTGATCCCATGCACACACATCACCGGAGGGTCATGCATCATGGCTTGTACACCACAGACACAGTGGATAAACACAGTGGATACAACGGTGACCGCACTGCATGAGTGTATCTACACATTATCACGGACATGTGTCATGCATCCATGGCGTTTTAAAGTCACACACACACTTCTCAGACACACACACATGTGCACCATACATGTACATGGGAGCAGCACCCATCCCTCACCCCCCCTCCATGTCCAAGAACAGAGACTGGCATGCATTCATGTGTGCATTCCGCATACAGCTCCCCAGGTTGCATTGGAACACATGCAACATCCATGTGGTTCACACATTACTGATCTCACATGCATGACCATGATGTCCCTGCACATACACATCCATACATGGCTTATGTCACACATACAGGCAAGTATCAGACTACCAGCACACTGCAACATGCCCTGTCTCACACAGCAATGCTTGGCCACTTACCGCTCAACTCCAGACGGGTCTGCCTCCGAAGGATCTGGACGTGGAGAGCTGGGCCTACGCATTCCAGGACCCTCATCTGGATGTTGCTCATGCTGACCCGGCCCCCCTCCGCGAGGCACCGGGCCTTGTAGAGGGTCCTGGACCTGAAGTCCTCCCAGCGCTTCCGGACGTGCTTGATGTCAGCGTGAAATCCAAGGAAACGCCCTTAGCGCATAAGCACGTAAGTGACGTTACGCGCACGGGCGTTCCCCACAACACGGGTGCATTGTGATTCAGCACGTGAGAAAACTGCACGTCACCTGTGCTATTGGAGGAAAGGGCCTTAGCGTGTAAGCACGTAAGTGACGTTGCACGTGTGGGCTGGCTTAAAAGATACGAGTATCACGCTTTTTTCTTGTACGTGCTTTTTGTGGAGAGCGAGTGGGTGTTTCTTGTACTTCTTGTCGGTTCACACGCGATTACTTCACAACGTTTCCAGTTCGTACTCCCTGTTTCCTCAGACTGCGTTCTTTTCTTCTTTTGGCGGGGGTGTTGCCAACGCACACACGCGTGTCTTTGTCAAGGCAGACGGTGAGTCGAGCATGTATTTTCCAACTGTGGTTGCCCATGTGTGTCGCGTACCCCAGGCTGCGTGTAACACGCGTACACTTATTTTTGTGTTTCTGGGTGCCACCGCGTAGTGCGGGTTCATTTTTCCACGCACGTGGCCTACCAGGGGTTGCATGCACGTGTACTTTTGTTTTTGGGGTGCCTGTGCGTTGCTTGACCCGTCATCTTCCCCCAGGGGTCACATCGAGCCTTGCTAGAGCACTAGGGTACGAATTCCATCTAGTAGCCTACCCCTTTCACCCCAATTGCCCAGGACAATTGTTTACTGCAAGGCCTATACGCACAACAACATCAGTGCCATGGTTGGGAGGCGACCAAGCAGTAAGGGAGGCAAAGGTGGCTGACCTCCCAAAGGTGGGCCTGGTGGGCACAGTAGGGGACGTGGCCACGATTTGCAGAGTGCCCCTAGAGTCCCGTGTGTGGAGGATCAATCGGGGACACCTATGCCCCCCCCAATGGTTGTGGGAAACGTAGCTGACACCATCCCAGCTCAGCCCTTGTTGGACAGGCCCATTTTGTCACCTGAACCAGCACAGGATGACTCCCAGGCTGACTTCCAGGTCAGAAAGTCTAATCCACGTGTGCCGGTGAAAGTTGCTGTCACCAGGCGACGTGGATCTGGGGCAGCAATGTCATCTGCTGCACCAAGTAGGCAGGTTGGGGAGGCTGCAGGGGAAACTGCAGCTCAATCCACCCCAGCTCAGAGTCTCCCAGCCGGGAAAGTGTCGGTCTAGATCCATCACACCGACGTTGGCCCTGCTGACATCACCCTGCAGCCAATGCCTGCACCAAGACCTATGGTCATTGTGCCTTTACAGGCTTCTAGTACCCAGTCTACCTGCGCTTCTGCACCTAGTGACCAGAGCGGTGTAAGCCACTCAGGATCTGTACCACCTTACAAGAGGAAGAAGAAGGGTGCTCTTGCACTACAGGCTGAGACCCCAGACACGGCTACACACTCCGGCACGTCAAGGAAGCCTAGCTTCAATGACGCCGAACTTTATGCACTTGTGGCCTATGTGTCGGCACATAGCTGCGAAATGTTGGTGACTGCAGGCTGTAAGACTATTTCTGCTCAACGTAGGGCCAACTGGCAGACCATCGCGGACCACATTAGTGCCCTTGGATTTGTGAGGTGCACAGCTGATGATTACTACAAGTGGTGGAATGACCTGAAACGCAGAGCAAAGAACAAACTGGCTTCAAATCATGCCTCTACTCTGGTGACTGGCGGTGGGTCTCCACCAGAGGACAACCAACTCACTGATCATGAGTCTGTTGCTGGAATCTTCGTAACAGAGGAACAGATCCAAGGCGTGGGAGACCTACCAGATTATGATGCATTGTCCGGTGAGTGCCCATGCAAGTGTGTGTAATCCATGTGTATGTTTCTTGGGTGATGTGTAATGATTGAGTGCCAGGTGAGGGTGTGTACTCCTGAGTGGAATGGGTCACCCATGTGCTTCCTCCAAACCATTCACCAGCCTTGGGTTCGGGTATGACAGTATCCCTTCTGACCACAGTAGCCAATAAGCGCCACATTACTGCAGTTGCCCTTGAACTGTCATCTTGCAACAACATTGTTCTGATTTGTCAGTGTTCATTCAGCCTGATTGTTTCAATCCTCCCATTTTTGCAACACATTTTTATGCCCTAATGCCACATATGTGACATGCTTCTGTCATAGATTACAACCCACATTGGCCCACATGTATTACCTTGTTATGGGAATGATTTGACCATTCAGGCTGATTGAGTAAGGGCCTGCTCACATTAATTTTTGGTCTCTGTTTGAATGTTGAACATGACTGTTGTGTTCTGTCATGTTGAAGTAACCAACCATTGATGTATCCAACTGCCTGCCATCAATGTATTATTGCACACTGGATGTGTTGCAGTGTGTGGCACATGCATAGTTTGGCACACTATTTTGCATTTTTCTTCTCATCATGTCCATCTCACATGGATGGGTGACAGTACTCATTCACTGACATATGGCTGTACTTGTCAAATGTACCATGGCTATGCTACGTGCCATCTGTGTGCTGGCATGTGCCATGTATGTGGATTGACCATGCCACTCACAGGCTAATATGTGATGACAGTGCTATCCAGCATGCAGCACATGTGTTCATTCTCCATCTTGGAGTACTTAGTGTCTGCTTTTTGCCTCCCCTTCCAATGCATTGACAGTGCATGCATGCCAAAGTTATGGACATGTGGGACATGTGTTGTTCATGTACTGGATCTCTGGCTTGTCAGGCCTATGTGTGTGCTATGGTGCTCATGCCTGTTTCCATTTGTTGTCTTTCATGTTTTTGCAGGTGATGACACACTGGATGCTGTAGAGGTGGAGGAGATGGTGCAGACCCAGGAGGAATCTCAGGTACGACCGGGCACCAGTGGAGGACGTGGTGTGGTGATGGGTGAAAACCCAATCCTCCTGCAGACCATACTGTCCAGGGGTGTCTCTGGGTGCACCTCCCCAGACCTCTATGATTCAGGTGCTGATTCGGATGATGAGACCTATGTGCCGTCACAGGTAAGTGTTTCTGGCAGGGATTCTGTTCTGTCCAACCCACCTGCACCAGGGGTAGACCCCTCTATGGGGATGTCAGTGTTGGTAACTCCGTCTTTGGCGGTTACGGATGCAGGGTCACACTTCACAACATCTGATACTGTTCCTGGGCCAGCAGATCAGAGGGGGAATGCAGTCCTGCTGCCTCAGGCAGTGACAGCACAGCAAGGTGCAGATCGCCTTGCCCCAAACAGGGGTGGTGCCCGCCGACGTGGTGGCCGTGCACCACCAGGCAATACTGTATGGGAAAACTCCATGTACGGTATAGCAGCACAACAGGGAGCATCGGTTGAAATGATAGCTCAGGCAATGGTGAGGGTGGCCACTTCCATTCTCCCCCGGCGTCCAACAGGGACAGACGGGCGGCACTGGAGACTCTGCGCAAAGCCCTATCTGTAGAGTCCCAGGGCCACAGGGAAGCCCTGAGGTTAGAACTCCATTTCCTCGGGGAGAATCTGGTAGAACTTGAGGCTTCCCGAAATTTTAGGGCAGAACAGCAGCTGCAGCAGCTCACACGTTCGCACTCAGCTGAGCTGCAGGCAACTCATGAGGAGATCCGGGCATCATGCGAGGCCATGCGTGCAGAAATGCAGGCAACCCATGAAGTGCTGCATGGGGATCTCCGTACTATCATCCTCCAGAACGAGACCTTCCACACCCGCATGCTTGCTGCCATGGAGGACCATACCAGGGCTTTGCGTGGGCTGCCTCCGATAGCACCGCCACCTCCTGATGTAGCAGCAGAGGGTGAAGAGAGCGACAGCAGTTCCCCCACATTGGCGTAGCCGTGCAAGCCATGAGCCCACCTGTCCTCGAACCTCCTAGGTGGCCTCCCCCCTACCCCCGTAGTCACACACATGGCCATTTTTGATATTTTTTTTTTTTTACATTGTGTTGCCTTGTTTGGCTCCCGTGGGCATCCACTGTGTATTCCAGCTGGGCACATGCAGGCTTGTCCTGTGTTTGGGTTAGATGCTTGGGTTCCTGACACACACACCCCTCCTGCTTACCCTTTCCATGGGCTTGCAAAGGGTGTGACCAAGTGACAGTGACTTAAACAGTGACAGTGGGCTCCCATAAGCTGTGTGGGCAGTCTGTGGTCAAAACTGTATGGACATCCCTAGTGGGGATTGTTGTTGTATTGAACACTGCATGGTGTATTGATATGTGCTTGTGCATCCATGTCTTCCTCCTTATTCACAGGTACCTTCTTCATGTCTTCACAAGGCCGTCTCCTTTGCAGATGCAGTTGTATGCAGTACGCTGACACATTTGCCTGAAGGCAACCCTCTGCAGTTGGAAGGGGTCGATGTGCTGGCTTATTCAGGTTATAAGACTTGCACTACTTTGATTTTGTACTGTCATATTTTGGCCCTGTTTCATCCTGTGTTGCTGTATTGTGTTGCTGGTAAGTATGTGTTCATGTGTGCTGTTTGTTATTGATTACTGGGAGCATATTGTCTGTGGCCTGTTTCCATTTGGGACAGTGCACTTTGTGACACTTGTGTCATGTGTTGTGCATTCATTTGTTTGGTTTCACATTGCATGACATGCCATGATGTGTTGGGTAGCTGAGATGGGGAGGGATTGGGTGACATGGCACTATTTTCAAGCTGTATTTTGCAAGGGGGTAGTCATTCATGCAGCATAAATGTGTGCCTTTTTGTGACACAGCATTGGTTGTCTTTCAGTAGGTAGGGATGCACACAATGTAACACTTCCAGGTGACCAATCTCAGGCTGGTATGGTTGTGACAGTTGACTGTCCCTTATGTCATCATCATTAATTGACAGCTGGTATGTGCTAGGGCTGTGTGCACTCCACAGGGGTGTGATTTTAGGTGAAGTAATTAGCCACAAGCTGCGTACGGGCTGCCTCACCACGTGCCCTTTCCCTTCCCATGCGCAGTGGCCGTGCATGTGGTTGGGGATGGGGGGACACCACCATGTCCACCCGCAGGGCCTGGCGTGTTGCAACGTTCTGCAGGACACATGCTGCCACTATGATCCTGCACACTACTGGGGACGCGTATAGCAGCTGCCCACCAGAGCGGTCAAGGGAGCGAAAGCGTGACTTGAGCACTCTGAATGTGCGCTCCACTATGCCCTGGGTTGCAATATGGGCTGTGTTGTATCTTACCTTGGGTGGTGTGGTGGGGTTCCGAATTGGTGTCATCATGTGGGTGCTCAGAGGGTAGGCACTGTCCCCTGGGGAGGTGATGATGGGTATCATTAATAGGGTTGTGACATTACTCAGTATCTGACATTCATGCATGTGCAGAGGCATTTATACTCACCAAGCAGCCATGTATCGCCATGCCACCCAGCTTCTAGGTCCCGGTTTAGGGGTGACATTCCGAAAATGAAACTGTCATGGGTGGAGCCTGGATAGTTGGCATATACTGAGGTGATGATTCCCTTGGCATCACATACTACCTGCACGTTGATGGAATGCCAGTGCTTGCGGTTTCTATAGATGTGCTCAGTTGCCCTGGGAGGTCGTAGAGCCACATGGGTGCAAACAATGGCACCTAGCACTTTGGGGAAGTGTGTCACCCCGTAAAGGTCCTGGACGGCAGCCTGCCTTTCTGCAGGTGTTCTGGGCATGTATATGTGCCTGCGGACTGAAGCGCGTGCAGTCATGATGGCCAACACCTGGTGTAGGCAGCGTGACTGCGTAGCCTGTGACACTCCCCCCCCACTATGGCACTTGTCCGCTGAAATGAACCAGTGGCCAAGAAGTGCAGTACATTGAGCACCTTTTCCAAGGGGCTCAGTGCTTGGGAGCACAGGGTGGGTGATGTGAGGTCATCCTCCCACTCACTCACCAGGTCGAGTATTATGTGTGGTGGGAACCTGTACCTCCCATACACCTGGTCATCAGGCATCCCAAAAAGGCTGCTCGTGGGTGTAAAAATTCTAGGCCTGGCTATCCTCCTCCTCCTGCGGTGTCCCACGACCACTGCTGCGAGGAATGGTATATTCATCGTAGCGTCTGAGCTTGTTTGTTGTTTGTTCACACTTTTATGCTGCGCGGGGCCACGTACGCCTACTTCCTGCTGGCGTACGTGTTTCCGGATTAGCGCGTCTTTTTTGGCGCACGCGTTTCCCCTGTTCGATTCCATGAATACGTGTTGTAGGCGTGCGTGTGGGCGTTCTGCGAATTTGCCGACTGTACTTCCCCCGTAACGCCCACATTTTCATGCGTTGTTCCCCATTTCGCGTGTTCTGCCTACTTTTGTTGTGTGCGCCGCACTATGCGTGCTTTTGCTGTGCGCGTAGCGCACGCCATTTGATGACGTGTGCGCCTGCATGTGCCACGCAGGATTTTAGAGCACATCCCAGGATTTACACGTGCACGGGCTTCCATGAATTGATGTGCGCGGCTTTCGCACGCTTGCGCTGCGATTTTTGCGCTGGTGCTGCGATTCGCACGTTTTCACACTCTTGCGCGGCGCACAATAATTCCATGAATCGGCCTGATTATGTTGCAAGCATATCATGTAACTCAGGACAAATCGGTCAGCAGTTTTCTGAATATTTGTATTATACCAGATGGGATCTAACAGTTTGCAAATCTTTTTGGCACATATGTGTGTTGGACCATGAGCCATTGTCACCATAGCAGTAACATAGGAATTGGGTAGCACCCATCTTTGTTTTTCATTATCCACCCAACAACACTCTTCATCTAGACCTGCTGGACCCTCAGCCCACTGTTTAATTTCTTCTGGAGTAGTTTCAGCCTGAATTACATTTATACAGCTAATCCCTTTATCTACCATACAAGTGTCAGTGACCCCTTTTTTTGGATCTAACACATACATATTTTAATGCAAATCAGTGGCAGTCTGTTTAGCTATACTGTCAGCAAAAACATTTCCTTTTCCTACATCATCCGTAACTTTCTGATGTGTGGCCTTCTTCATTATTGCTAACTATGTAGGAAGCGCAAGTGCTGAAAGTAACAGAACTATTAAGGTGCCATGCTGAATCTTTGAACCATGCAAGGTCAAGAAACCTCTCTCAGCCCATAGTCTACCAAAGTTGTGAACCACCTGGAACGCATATCGGCTGTCTGTGTATATGTTCACACTAAGTCGTTCAGACAGTTCAAAGGCTCTGCTTAGCACAATAATCTCTGTGGCATGCGCAGAATTATGCAGAATCTGTTTGGTTTCTACAATAGTGCTTAATGTGTGTGACTGTGTAAACAGCTCCCCTTGTGGATTTTTTAAGGGTGTATCACTTAAATCAATTCTGCCCTTAGTTTCATGTTCTGTGGTATAGAGGCAATCATGTGACATTTTGTTTCTACTGTCTGTTTCTTGCGGAAGAGCCAATAGTTCAGCCGGATTTAATGAGCAACATCTCTTAATTTGGATATTTGGAGCAAATAGCATCAGCTCGAACCTTGTTGGCCGAGCCGATGTGAGATGTTGCGTCTGCGTTCAGTTTAATAGAAAGTCTACGGAGTGGGGTACCATCACGGTTAAAGAATAACATAAAACCATACCCTCACTTTGTTTCACGGAAGCAGTCTTCTTCCCTCCTTTGACAGGAGATAGCCTAAATAGGTGACCTCCTGTCGACAATATTGAAACTTCTTCAACAAAGCCTTATGACTATGTTCTGCAAAATTAATAAGCAGCAACACGGTTCCTTCTTTGCAAGCAACTTCAGAATCAGCAGCTAGAAGTTGATCATCGACATATTTCAAGAACTTGCACGTAGAAGGTAACTCAAGCGTATCAAGCTATTCTTTCAAAGCTCTACTATAAATGCTTGGACTCAAAGTGTACCCTTGTGGCACACAAGTGAATGTAAAAGAGCGTCTCCGAGGGTGAACGCGAACAAATATCTCCTTTCAACATATACAGGAATACTGAAAAAAGCATTTTTTCAAATCCACAACACTAAAATGTGTAGCTGAGGCAGGAATTATGGTCAATATTGTAGTAACATCAGGCACAATCGGAAACTGTGGAGCAACAACCTTATTAATAGTGCAAGTCAATGATGAAGCGAAAAGGGATCGCATTATACCCTTTCTTATAAACCAGTAGAATTGGACTATTACACACGCTCCCTGGTTCCTCAATCACACCTAGGTGTACAAAATCAAAAATAATGCTCTTCAAAGCCTGTTCACCTTCAACCGAAATCTTATATTGCGGAATATGCAGCAATTTAACACCTGGTTCCAACACAATTTTAACTGGTACAATTTGTAAAATTCCAACTTCATTATCATTAAATGCCCATAGACATGTTGGAACCTTATTTAATTCAGTCGGTAAAGGTCTAGACAAAAACTGTGGAGCGGATGTTTGTTGAAGCAAAATTGTTAAATGCACTCCATTCGGGGAACAGTAAATTACAACATTCAATTATTTTAATAAATGTAATCCCAACAAATTATCGCCACAATTTGTCGTCAATAGAAATGGACAAGAATCAGTAAATGGCCCCAGTGAAATCAGTACCGGCCGAGAGACCGGACTAACCACTGGTGTACCAGAAAACCCTACAGAAATGTTGTTCTGCCCTGACAGTGGAATATCTGGAACCCATGAATGATCAATAGAACACTTCTGTGCTCCTGTATCTATCAAGAGTAGATGCTCCGTATTCCCCACCTTCATTACAGTGTAGGGCCCTTTTTGATCGACGGTAATAGGTATCGGTTCCAGACTCTGCTTCGGGCTGTCCTAACGGAACAGTATATATTCAAATGTAAGATCCTCAGAAAAATATACAGTCGAAGGATAATCGAAAATGTACCCACTATTAAAACTTTGTTGCTGAAAATCTTGTGAAGGTGCCTGTTGATTCTGTGCAAACTGACTTCTACCAGGACCAACTATCCCAGGGGGAGCTCTGGAACGTCTACCCATGACACCATATGTGCTATTAGATCTCTGCTGTAGGATCGGGCCTTGTGCTTGCCAATAACACTCCTGTCTACAATATGCACATTGGTTCATATGTACAGGACCCAGTTGTGCATTACCCTGTGGTGTAAATTGGCCTCTAAACTGTGTATTCCCACCTCTGGCTCCTCTAACTATTTGCTATAATAACACTCTTGTTTCCAAGTCTCCCTTGTTCTTCTCCACCTTCTCTTTCTCTGTATTAATCCTATTTTCACAGTACTGGGCCATATGTAATACTTCAGATTGTGATTTTGCTTGCCAAGCACTCTCAGAAGTCATTATCTGTGATTGGATTTCAGGCAATAATCTGTGCACAAACTTGTCTACAAAGAACCTTTTTCCGGACTCTGTACTTAAGTCTTGACCACTAAAATCAGACAATACTTGTTCAAATCTATTAAAACATTCAGTTGCACCTTCTGACTTCAATTGTATACAAGCCGTAAGTTTATCCCATATGATTCTTTTCTCAGGAACCAGAGTTTTCAATTTAGCTACTATTCTGTCTGGCAACATCAGTATCACTTTTGGCGGTTTCTCACCAGAATTCCTTTCTACATCTATTCGTACTAAGTTATCCCATGTATCACCCATCCCTGCCTGATCATCTACAGTTCTAATCTGCTTCCATAAATCAGAATGAAGGATCACGGGAAACAACAAATCAATATCACCCATCGTGAAAACTGATGAATGCAAAACAGGTTCAATTTCTATATAAAATCCTGTTGGATTCTTCCTGATATCTGGAATAGTTTGTCTAATAGTATTCACTTCATTTCTAGAAAATGGGACATGAACAAACTGGGAGACATAATGTGCTTCAATAGTAGTGATAGGTGTTCCTGCTGCGGCATTAGCTGACATGTCTACTTTTGGAACAAATGTCGGAGGAACCTCCCTCATCAGTATTTGTAAAATAGGCATATCTGAACGCTTATTAAGCAATAAAGCTAAATCAAGCGACAAAGTAGTTAAAGCAGTATCAGGCTCTGTCACGAGTTTTGACATTCTCCTTCCCGATGGCTACAAGATCCTTTCCGAATCCAGAAACAACCATCCCGGTGGGGGTGCAGCCTTGATTTTCCCAGAGTGGATCCCTGCTTCTAGCATTCCAATGCAGCACTATTCCTCCTTTGAATGCCTTATCTGCAGGCCCTCCATCTCTCCTGGCCTCTCTCTCACTGTGGTCACTACCTACAGGCCACCTGGCCAGGTCGTCTTCTTCCTCTCTGAGTGGGCTGACCCCTCCTCCTTGCCTCTACCTCCCAACTTCTCCTCCTCGGAGACTTGAACATCCACCTGGATGCTACCAACCCTTGTTCAGGACTCTTTCACAACCTCTGCAATTCTCTTTCTCTCCCTATTATTCCCTGTGGCCTAACTCACTCTGCAGGGCACACCCTGGATGTTCTGATCTCCTCAGACCTCCCCTTCTCTAACCCTTTCACCACTCCTCTCTCTTGGAGTGGTCACTTTCTCCTTTTCTTTCCACCTCTCTCTCTCCTCCCCCCAGGTCAAGCCGATTCCAGCACTGCCATGTACCTTCTCGGTCATCCGACCCATGAAGTGGGTATCAGTTGAGGCTTTTGCTGCTACTTTCTCTCCTCCCCCTGCACCTCACACCCTGACACAGCCCTCTCTTACCTTCATCTCTCTATCTCTAACAATCTGGATGTCCTTTCCCCTGTCATGAGGATCCACTTGAAGCCCAGATCCAAGTGCAACTCATGGTATGATTCCGACCTCGCTGCCCTTAAATGCAAGTGCAGGGTGGTGGATAGGAAGTTCAGTGTCTTGGGTGCACCCCCTGACAAACTGGCCTGCCGACTGCTCCAAAGGCAGCACAGATTTTCTGTCCTCTCTAAGAAGGTTTGGTGTTCCTTTGACTCGTCACATCAAGGAATCGAGCCCACCCATTATCTAACACCCATGCTGATGATCGAGTCCGCTACCTCTATCTGTTTACTTTTACAACAGGTCGCATTACTGATATCCCCAGAACAATCATCTTCTCTCCATTTGTGTCCACTCGCCTCGAACTCCGCTCTTTAATTCGGCATTAGTCTGGTGTGTACATCATTACTTACTGTCAATCCCAGTTACAGCCAAACCACGGATCGTTTCTGGTAAACACTACCATAGCAACCATGCAGGGTACGTCACCGCGCATGTGCATTGCTGAGACACTACATCACTGCACATGCACACAGGCACAATAGTCCACAGCTCCAGTCGTGGGACCGGAGACAGCTGCATGGCTGCATTTTCACACAGTCTGCGTAGGAAACACACTTCTTCCACTG
This sequence comes from Ambystoma mexicanum, assembly GCF_040938575.1. Classification (NCBI taxonomy): domain Eukaryota; kingdom Metazoa; phylum Chordata; class Amphibia; order Caudata; family Ambystomatidae; genus Ambystoma; species Ambystoma mexicanum. Next base: position 133,287,642 of record NC_090934.1, on the reverse strand, counting down.
CGCCAGACCCCCTGGCTGATGCACACAGGACCTGCCCCATTCCAGATCAAGCACACAGTAAGCAGGAGTCGCACGCTGCTTCTACCAGCCTAAAAGGTACATATGCTGCGCTAGTCCCCTTCCGTTTGCAGCGCCCCCCTAACCACCACTTATCTAAGCTCCAGGGCATGGTACATTACTGATGTGGGACATTTGTCTCTCCCCTCTAAACAGGCCACCACTGACAGCATGACTCAGCAGCTGGAACACCACGTTTGCCCATGAACGGTAGCCACAACTTTTTTGAAGCAGCAGCCCTTTTGTAGCTTTCACTGAAGGTTAGTTTACTGGGTCTCAGGATCCTTTTTGTAATACTCTTTCACGTGGGCTGTTTAGAACTCCAAAAAAGAGAGCCCTTATTTTAACCTGCACACTTATGCTCTAGAGGTACCATCTATTCTCTGGGCTCTATCTAAACACACCTTTATGTTGTGTTTTTTTAATCTATAGGGAGATCTGTTTAACCTTGGCCCCAGAAGAAGGCTCTACAACCACCTAGCCGAAACGTCCGAGGTCACACAGTCCCTGGAATTATAAACTGTGAATACTGACCACAAGAACCGCCAATACTTCTAGTTTTTGATGTCGGACCAGTCATCTGGTTATCCCTTTCTAAGCCAGGCTACAACAGACCCTACTTTTTTAGGCCCAACGTCCACTCTAAAGTGGAGCAGCCCAACAGTCTTTTGGACGTTACTTTGCTATTATTCACAAATTCATTGTGGACTTTATATGGGCTGAAGAGTGTGTGGAATTGTAACACCCACCTTATTTGATGAATGCATTGAATATAAAAGTGCTTTTTTCACTCTTGTTTATACACCTGTTTTCACATTGCTGTTTTTTATCCTTTGGTAGAACACTTGAGAAAACTGTGACTCATTTGATTGAAAATGTTCTTTATTTACTATTTTTTTCACACCTTATGATTGCAAAGTTATATGTGTAGCCAAATTAAAAAAGGCCCCTATGATGTAAGTCCAGCGTTTGGCTAATTCCTTTCTTTCAGTAAATGCATAATTTGTAATGTCTTACTGACCAAACCTTGGAGGATTCGAAATTTTCATTGCATTTAAATCATTGCAATCTCAAATGTTTGAAGGCAGGACGACCCTTTTGTATATAACTATATGCTAGCCTCTTTGTCCTGCCCGTCCCGAGGTTGTCCCTCCTGTTACAAAAACTCTCTAAGAAGGGGGCCCACATCCAAACCAGCATCCCTGTGGCATCTAACATCTCGGCCAAACTTTTCAAAATCTGCAAGGAGCTGGCCAATCCTGCTGCAGTCTCTACCTCTCCTGTTCCCTCCCAGGCCCTCTGCACAGTTTGGCCTCTCATTTGACTACTAAAACTCAGTACATCATGTCCACCCTCTATTCCTCTACCTCCTCTTCCTTCTCCTCTACCACTCCGGCCAGTCTGAGGCAGTCTCTCCTCCTCCTTTCTCCTCCTTTTCCCTGTTCACCCCTGACAATGTGTCTAGACAAGTCCCATATATGAAAGTCTCATCAAAGCAGGTTCTCCCCTGCTCATCCAGAACAATCAAGGACCACATCGAGACCCTTGTTCCAGCCTTGGCCGATTTCTGCAATCAACTACTTTGCCACTGGCAGTTTTCACTCCCCCTTCTCACTCTCTTGTGCACCCCCTTCTAAAGAAGCCCTCGGCTGATCCTTCCCGTCCGCCTGATCTCCATCACTCCTTTCCTGGACAAACTCTTGGAAAAGCTGGCCATTTTTTTCACACCTTATGATTGCAAAGTTATATGTGTAGCCAAATTAAAAAAGGCCCCTATGATGTAAGTCCAGCGTTTGGCTAATTCCTTTCTTTCAGTAAATGCATAATTTGTAATGTCTTACTGACCAAACCTTGGAGGATTCGAAATTTTCATTGCATTTAAATCATTGCAATCTCAAATGTTTGAAGGCAGGACGACCCTTTTGTATATAACTATATGCTAGCCTCTTTGTCCTGCCCGTCCCGAGGTTGTCCCTCCTGTTACAAAAACTCTCTAAGAAGGGGGCCCACATCCAAACCAGCATCCCTGTGGCATCTAACATCTCGGCCAAACTTTTCAAAATCTGCAAGGAGCTGGCCAATCCTGCTGCAGTCTCTACCTCTCCTGTTCCCTCCCAGGCCCTCTGCACAGTTTGGCCTCTCATTTGACTACTAAAACTCAGTACATCATGTCCACCCTCTATTCCTCTACCTCCTCTTCCTTCTCCTCTACCACTCCGGCCAGTCTGAGGCAGTCTCTCCTCCTCCTTTCTCCTCCTTTTCCCTGTTCACCCCTGACAATGTGTCTAGACAAGTCCCATATATGAAAGTCTCATCAAAGCAGGTTCTCCCCTGCTCATCCAGAACAATCAAGGACCACATCGAGACCCTTGTTCCAGCCTTGGCCGATTTCTGCAATCAACTACTTTGCCACTGGCAGTTTTCACTCCCCCTTCTCACTCTCTTGTGCACCCCCTTCTAAAGAAGCCCTCGGCTGATCCTTCCCGTCCGCCTGATCTCCATCACTCCTTTCCTGGACAAACTCTTGGAAAAGCTGGCCATCTCTCAACACTAATCTACATACTGAATCTGTTGGTTGCCTCCATGACCACTGTTGAGATAGGACCGATGCCGTAAGGAGTTTAACAAAAGGCTTTATTTAAGTTAAACTATGCACAGGCAGCAGACGCACCTTCAGCTTAAGGTACTCAAGGCAAACTGTCTGCCAGTTCAAAGCATGCAGTACATACACATTCGGAGAGAATCCTAGGATGCAGGAATTCTCTGAATGTGTATGGATGAATGGAACACAGCATAATAAACACTCCAAAGGTCTGTAACACATATAAACAAAATGATATGACATTTAAACCTAACACATGTCCCTCCCTTAATGTGGAAGCATTTTAGCTAAACTATTCAAGATAATAGTCTTTAAAACAATCAGGCAGTCTCTTTGTTCTTTTGCAGTTGTCTCCAGCATTGGATTCATCCTCCACTTGCTCACTAATGTTTGTAGGTGATATGTAACTCCTTCACCTCCTGGTTCCTCTTGACTCTCAACATTGACATTTTCTCTCATTATATTTTCTCTGTTCACCTTTGGTGCACATTTGACTAATTTAGATGTCGACCAACACTCACCCCCTTCAAGAATGACCACGCTACTTCTAATAGTTTCAACTCTCTTGGGACCTAGGAATTTGTTTTCTGTACACTTCGCACCAAAACGTGGGTTTTTGATTAACACATAATCTCCCACCGACAGCATCATCTCTTTTACATTGAAATTACGTCAAATCTCTGTTTGTACTCATTCTGCGCATCATGAATCAAATTCATTACTGTCTGTCTATCTACATTCACACATCCTGATGCCTCTAGCCATCCAGGACATAACCTGGTAGCTGGCTGCTTACCTTTCAATGAGACAAAAGGTGACACCTTGGATACTGAATGTGGAGTAATACGATAATTCCACACCAATCCTTTCAACACTTCTGACCATTCAAGACCTGACTTGAGAGCTAGCTGAATACCCCCTTTAATGAATCTATTAGCCCCCTCCACCAAACCATTTGCTCTAGGGTGGTATAGCGCAGTTCTCAAATGTGTGATACCATACCTGACCAGGAATTCATTTATTCTCTGAGAACAGAACTGAACCCCGTTGTATGTTATGATCTCTGTGGGAAAGCCCTCTCTATGGAACACCTCTTCAAAGAATGAGACCATTTCATTCATAGTGGCCTCTCTTAGAGCTTTCCACTCAACCAACTTGGTGTGATAGTCTACAAGTACTACCATAAACCTAAATCCATCGCCCAAACCATGCATCGGGCCAATTATATCCATAGCTAATTTTTTCCATGCCTCACATGGAACTTGAACAGGGTTAAGCGGCGCTTCTCTGACTACTTTTCCTGTATCTGCTTTTTCACATTCATGACAACCCCTCACCTTTTTTTCCACCATGCTGTCCATGCCTGGCCACCAATACGATTGTCTTAACAATCTTTTGGTACCGTTTATTCCCAGATGACCTTGATGAGACAGATCTACTAAGCGGGCCCTAATACCTGAGGGAGGGATAATCTTGGACACTCTCCTGAGTTTGATTCCATCTTCAGACAGATTTAGCTCTTGTTTCACCTCATACATACGATCGCAATTCCTATCTAGAGCATCCCTGCTGGGCCACCCATTAATTGTCCACTATTTCACCCTGGTGATAGATGTGTCACATGCATCTGCTTCTAGCCATTCATCTTTCATCACTGCAACTGCTGACATGTCTGAAATAGTTATATCTTCTTCCATGACTATTTCTGATGTGCCCTCAGTGTGTTTCACTGGCATTCTAGACAGGCAATCAGCCACCACATTATTTTTACCTGGAATGTGAACAATCTTAAAATTGTATCCTTGCAATCCCACAATCCATCTAGCAATCCTGGGAGAGCCTTTCGCCCAATCACAGCTACTTAAAAGTTGAACTAGCGGTTTATGATCAGACTTCACTAAAAATTCTTGCCCCCACAAAAAAAAAAAAACTTAAAATGTACCATGGCCCAGTACACCGCTAATGCTTCTCTTTCTATTACTGAATAATTACATTCAGCCCCCCTCAGAGGCCTGGAAGCAAAAGCAATCACCTGACATTCTTTCCCCGAGTCCACTTGGTATAATGAGGCTCCTAACCCAATCAAACTAGCATCGACCGTGAGCACAGTTTTACTACTGCTTACAAAACCACCAAGAGATGGTGCTCCTGATATCCCTTCCTTTATAGCAGCAAACGCTTCCTGAGACTCAGAAGCCCATTTGAAATTCACTCCTTTTTTCAATAAGTTCCTTAGGTGTGCTGAGATAGTGGCAACGTTTTCCACAAACTTATGATAGAACTCCGCCATACCCATAAATGATCTGAGTTGATCTTTATCAGTAGGTGGAGGTACTTCACATATATTCTTCACAAGATTGGTTTTAGGCGATATACCATGACCTGACACTGTGTGTCCCAGGTACTCAACCTCCCTGAGACCAATGCAACATTTTTCTCTTTGTACTGTCAGCCCTGAAGATTTCAACCTTTGAAGAACATTCCTCAATGCCACATCATGTTCACCCTCTGAATTAGCAAAGACCAAAATGTCGTCTTGAAACACAGTAACATTCTTCAGACCTTAAGTACTTCCTCCACGACTCGTTGAAACACGGAAGCAGCTGATGTTAGTCCGAAAGGCATGCGCAAATACTTGAACGTGCCCTCTGGAGTGACAAAAGCAGTTACATGTTGACATTTGTCCCATAGCGGCACCTGGTGATAGGCTGCAGAGAGATCTATTACTGAGAACCAACTAGGTTCGCCAAGTGTAGCCAGAGTCTCAGAAATTATGGGTAGAGGGTGCCTTTCAATGAAAATGTTCTTGTTAAGGTCCCTGAGGTCGACACATAGTCTCAGGCTACCATTGTTTTTCGTTAGTAGGACCACAGGGTAGAGCCATTCCGTTCCATTGATGCGCTCAATCACACCTTTTTGAATCAATCTCTGAAGTTCCTCATGGAGTTGTTGCCGAAGTTTAAGTGGAACAGGCCTCACTTTATTCACCACCGGCTGTGCATTAAGCTTGAGCCTTATGTTTTGCTCAAAGTCATTCAACCTTCCTAGGCTGGATGTGAAAACCTCAGGAAACTCTTTGGACCACCTGTCCTCAATGTCTGCAATAGTTACAGGTTCTGATGCACCTGCTTGTATACGGACACCTAATACCCTTTGCTCTTCCCAACCCAGTAATGACGCTCCTTTCTTTGCAACCAGTATTTTTGGCGAACATTCTCTCCCTTTATACGATACTGTGCCATGAAACTCACCAGTGAGAGCAATGTCTGCATCTCCATAACCGCAGGGTTGTACTTCAGCGGGAAGAAGAAGATCAGGATCTTGCCTAGAATATTCTTGAAGGTATCTTCTGAAATTATGGTCCAAGTCGAACACGAATCCACCTTCATCTTGATGTGGCACCCATCAATCATGAAATGGTCAACTGGTCCCCTGGCATCACCTGATACAGCATCAATCTGGAACACGTGCCTAGCATTTCTCTCGTGGACAGGCGGCTCATCTGGCATTCTTTGCAGGGGCTGTGTGGAAGGTTGGTATTCTGTGTCTCTTTGTTCAAGACAATTCACCGAAGCATCTTTACACATATTCTCAAAATGACCCTTGCGCTTGCACTTGTAGCATTCTGCAACTCTTGCGGCACAGGATGGAAAATTTTATGAATGCCTGGTACTTCCACATCTAGAGCACCTCTGATTCCACCACTCCTTCCTGGTATTCCCTTTCCTCTTTGGCATCACTGCACATACCCCTTGTGCCACGCTGTGTGATGATTGCTTGTCAATTTTCACTGCCCTCATGTATTGAGAGGTTTGCTAAATGCAGCGTGTCAACTCCACCGCCTGCTCTAACGACACATCCTTGGCAAGCAACTTTTCTTGTACCCTGGGACTGTTGGTGCAACGCAATAGTTGGTCCCTTATGAGGGAGTCTCTGAGGTCCCCAAAGTCACACGTGTGGCTCAATGTCCTCAATGAAGCCACATAAGATTCCACATTTTCTGCACTGTCCTGTGCCCGTTGAAAGAATGTGTGTCTTTCAAATGTCACATTCTTCCTGGGTTCAAAGTGATCTCCCATCTTTTTCAAAGCAATTACAAACTCATCAGCGTCTCCAGATCCGTCCTCCACCACACGTGTGAGGCCATCGAAGACAATGCGCCCTTCCTGACCCAAATTGTGTAAAAGAAGTGCCTTCTTCCTGGCAGAGCTATACCTATCACCCCCAATATCAACAATGTAATTTTTGAACATCTTGACCCATCTGTCCCATCTGACTGGGGCCCTCCCAGGTTCGGGGAGGAATGGTGCAGGCGGAGGAATTGCCGCCGCCATTATGTCAAAGTCAGAGGTGAGCTCTTGGTCTTGCAGTGTAACACTGAAAAATGGCAGAATAGGATGAGCTGGACAGCCTGACAAAATCCAAGAACTTGATGTGATGAGCACAGTCAATTATGACATCACAATGGACATCAGCGCAGGGTATGGCCTGCCTGAGGGCTCTGAACAGGGTGCTCAGCAAAAGACCATTTGTTGCATCACAATAACTAAATGGAATGTCAAACCTCTGTCCGTGACGAGTAGGCTGTGCCAGTTGCTGGGAAACCACTTGCAGTCTTTGAAATTGTTTCAGGTGGAAACTTCCCCTAGAGGCCTTGAGATTTCCTTAGCATTTTCCAAAATATATAAAACCTCTTGTGTGGTTCTCATACGAGAAAACACACACCCTCCGTCATGAACATGAGTATGGAATCATTTCCAATGCTGATGTGGGCTCCACCCCCTATTTTTGGGCCCCCCCCCTCTGACCTGGAATGTAGGGCAGCGCCTGCTGCCTGGTGCATAGGCTCAAAATGCTGAGAGTGCGCCGCTCGGAACTCCCATGCAGGGAGAAGCGGCGCTCGTAGGGCACAGCGGGGTGCTGCAGTCTTCAGTAGGGAAGTGCTGCTGGCTTTATCCTTCCTTTTCTTTCCTTCTCAGCTGCAGGCGGGGAACAGCTGAGTGTAAGCAGGGCTCGTCCTCGTCGCCAGTGTTGAGATAGGACCGACACCGTAAGGAGTTTAACAAAAGGCTTTATTTAAGTTGAACTATGCACAGGCAGCAGACGCACTTCAGCTTAAGGTACTCAAGGCAAACTGTCTGCCAGTAAAAAACATGCAGTACATACACATTCCGAGAGAATCCTAGGATGCAGAAATTCTCGGAATGTGTATGCATGAATGGAACACAGCATAATAAACACTCCAAAGGTCTGTAACACATATAAACAAAATGATATGACATTTAAACCTAACAACCACCAGTCTGGCTTCAGATCTGCCAGAAGCACGGAAACTGCTCTTCTGAACACCCTTGAAGACTTGCTCGCCAATCTTGACTCTCATCTCCCTTCTGTCCTCATTCTCCTTGATCTAACCTCTGCTTTTGACACGATCAACCATGCCATCCTGCTCAATCGTCTCCGGGGACAACCTTGGTATTGCTGATCAGGCCTTGGCCTGGTTGACCTCCTTTCTCACCGACCTACCCTCTCAGGTCCAACTGGGGTCTTTCCTCTCTTCTAGCTCTCTCAAATTGTGGTGTTCACCAGGGGTCTAACCTCTCTCCCTGGCTCTTCAACCACTACCTGGCACCTCTTGCCCACTGCATCGCTACTTTCTGCTCCAATTTTCAAGGTTATGAGGATGACACTCAGCTCTCTTTCAGGCTCCCCTCAGCCACCTTGGCTTCTTCTCTCATACCAGACTGTCTGGCTGCAATTCAGGAATGCTATGCCACCAATAATCTCTGCCTGAATGCCAGTAAAACTGAGATTCTCCTCATTGGGACACCTGCTCCCTGCTTTCCTCTTGCTCTCCCTGGCTGCCCACTCTGGGCCCTCTTCCTGCTCCTTCCTGTGAGGCTAGGGTCCTTGGTGTCATTTTCGACTCCACCCTCTCCTTTTCTCCTCACATCTCTGATGTCTCTAAGAAGTCAAACTATCAGCTGCACCTCCTCAGAGGTATTCTTCCTTTTCTCACATTCCCTCAGAAGTTCACTGTCTCCAGAGCTCTGATCCAACAGCTTCTTTCTAAATCTTCCTGCCTCTACTCTTCAACCTTTACAACTTATCCAGAACAGGACTGTGAGACTTGTCCTTGGCCTCAAGCCCAGGGATCGCATTTCTCCAGCTCTGAAATCTCTTCACTGGCACACCGTGGCTGCAAGGATCAACTTCAACACACTCTGCATTGTACACAAGGCTTTCTGGGGCCTGGGACCGCTCTACCTCCAACTTTCTCTTCCAAAACATCTTCCTTCTCGAGCTCTCCGCTCATCCACCTCCAACTCTCTGGGGGTCAGACGCTTCTCGAAGCAGAAAGTTGGGGGCAGATCTATCTCCTCGGCTGGGCCCACCTCTGGAACAGGCCCCCTGCCTCTTTCAAACTTGAGTAGAACCACCTCTGGTTCTGCAAGCAACCCAAGCCCTTCCTTTGCACTTCCGCTTTCTCTCTTCCTCTCCCCTGCTGATGCACCTGACTGCTCCGCGCACTGGTTACCTGGTCACCCTCTTAACTCGGGCCCAGGCTCCTGCATGTCCAGTTTCCCTCACACTGCCTCTGGGCTCCCCAGCACTTAAGGGTCTGTATCTGCAACCCTACAGTCCCTTCTCTTTGCACTTATGAGCCAGCCGCTGGCTGCACATGTGAGTTAACTTCACTTCCCCCTTCCCATCTCCCCTGGCTCTTCTCCCCTTACCTCTTCCCTGCACTTGCACAATCTGAATGACACGAGGCCTAGTAAGATCGTGATTTTGTCCTCCCTTGTTTTCCCCTCCTTTTCTTGTCGCGCCTAGAAACACTTGTGTACAGGCGCATTATAAATGTCATATCGTATCATAAGATAATGCACTCAGCTGGCATGGTGCAGCGGTGAACTGGTTCGATGAGCAGCAGCATCGATTCAAAGAGGTTTGAGAAATGCCAAAGCAGTGCCGTGGGTCCTTTTGGTTTGAATTCTTTCTAGCACGGACAATGCTGTTTTGACAGAAGTTCAACATAGTAGAATCCAAGAAACCAGCTGTTTTGCTTCTTCTAGTGCTGTGAGTCCCAATCCAGAGGCTCAGGGACAATTATTGGCCCTTGTTCTCTACAGTCTCAACCTGGGGGAGGCTGGCTAACAGCAGACTATCAACTGCGGAAGTCCTTCCCCTCTGGTGGGCTCCTGGGTACAATGTAGCTGGCAGAGAGGCAGGTCTTGTGCCAGCAGCAGTTCACCCATTAAGTGCCCTGGGGATGTGTAAGGAGCCTTGGAACACACATTCACCTCAATGATGAAAAGTTGGAAAGGTCTTCTTTCCCAAAAGCAGTCCAAATGAATTCTTCTTGAAGTCCAGCAATGAATCAAAGAAAGAGGGGAGACCCTTCCCATATAAAGGAAACACAACACAGTGGATTGGTTAAAAGCAAGCCTGATTTAAGACGTTTCCTAACCTTAATACTTATTTTTTAGAAGAGGGCTCATGGTTTTTAATGTTTGTATATCAATAAATACTCGATAATGAAAATATGGCGTTTTAATGAAATCATGTGGGTGCAATTGTGTGGTAAAATGTATTGTTTAATTTAAATGTGAACCTCTGGAATTAGGAGTAATTTTGATGAAGACGAGGGCGGGTTAGCTTGCTCTGTTTGTGTTGATGAGTTGCATCATCTTTCTAAGACAAACCCTTAGACAAATGCAAAACACAATCAATGTTGGGGTCCAGAGCAAAGTACACTTTTGGCACAACTCATAATGTGGCTGGATACAATGTTTTGGGGATGAAACAGCGCCTACTTACACCACACCACAGGGAGCTTCCTAAAATGTCGTTGATGAAGCTTGGGCCCAGACACAAATGGAAACCTATTTTGTCACAGAACTAAATGCAAAATGTTGTATATGAACTCTGCAGCCTGTGAAGTCGCCCGGGGGTCTATCCTTTCCTCCTCCCTATCCTTATGAACAAACCATGTTGATCTTTTGCAGTTCATTCTTGTACTTTCCACCCATTCTAATTCCCACCTCTGACAGGTTGGAAACAGGTAGCCAGGACAGACATGGGTTGGCTATCTTGGCCACCTTCTTGTCATTAATGTTTCATGTATGTTCTTTCCTTTTTTCAGGTGGAGCTGTCATATCAGACAAAACGGCCCATTACAGAAATATAACTAATGCAAAGGGTGCAAGACATGCTGAGCCCAAAAAAAACTTCAGTAAAAGATAATTGGTATGCAGTGTTTATATCGAAGATTTTATAGTGAAAGAACATATATCGAATGTTTTATAACGAAACATTTTTATAGTGAATGCATTTAGTGGTGGGGTAAAGGGTTAAGTATTTTTGGGAAACGGTTGATGTGGGTTTTTAGGGATCGGAAATAGGGTTTGGGGGGACACCCCCGCCAAAAAAAGTGCATTCACTATACAATGTTTCGTTATAAAAGTTTCGATATATAATCTTTCTTTATATAATATTTCGATATAAAGACATGTAACCCACTTGATCCCCAAAGCGCAGAGATGCCAGAAATGGTGATAGCGCGCTATACAAAAGCAAATGAATAGAAATGACATGACATCATGTAATATACAACATGCTATTTTTTTTTATCTAAAAAGATTGGGCTTTCATTACCCAATTAGAATCAATGCGTTTGCATGCTCGTTTGCCATGATTACATGGGCCAAGCCCTCCAGTTAATGAAATCCTCATCAAACTGCAATTTCTCCCATCATTTTTTAAATATAACTTGCCCTTCCCCATATGGTATCAAGCTTTCCATCAAAGGCGGAAATGCTGGGCCTCAGCACAGTCATACACACCATCTGCCATCAAAAATAGATAATCATGCCAGCTGCTTCTTAATTGGATGCAGGAAACGACCAGTACTCTTCACAACATGATAACCATCTTCTCCACTCTCCCCAGTCGACCTTCCACGTGCACATCCCCCAGTCGCTTGCTTCTAGTTTGCATGTGTATCTTCTAATTTTATTAGTCTCTGGAACTAACAAATACATTCCTATTTACTCCTGTTACTACTGCAGGAGCAGGTGTTGTTACTTGCAAACCAGTTACTTCCTTCATCTCTTTGTTTTTGGTTTGATAATCTGTTGCCTCCACGACTGCACTATTGGATCCTTTTCAACCTAAAGATGGCGGTACACTCATGATGAGAACAGGCCAAACTGATTTTAGGAAATGTGCATTGTCGCTCAGTTCAGTTATTGTTTCCTTTTATGTTGGCAGTAAAGCCTGACGTGGGCGGGTGTTATAGGTCAGGTAATGGCCTGGGGCTTGAATCACAGCCCTGAGCAACAGATAATGCCCGCTAATACAGGGGATTAATGCTGTGAGCACCATGGCATGCTTTCCAGGGTGCAAACAGTGCTTTTTTAAGTTGAGAAATGTCTCAGTTGGCATTTCTCAGCGTAATGTGGTTGCCATTTCTGAGCTTTAAAAATGAAGACCATGCCAAAATGGCGGCCATGATGGTAGGGAGAAGGGAACTACATGTAGTCTTTTCTCCCTTTCCAGGGCATCCAGTGCTGTGGAGGGGCTGTGCCATAACACAGAGGGTCCTTCTGTCGGCAAGGGGCCAGGCAACTGCAGGTAAGTGGGACTAGGGGTGTAAATGGTGAGGAGGTGGTCGGAATGGGACATGGATGTATGGGGTGTGGGAAGAGTACACCAGCAGCAAGGGAATACTGGTCCAGGAGGGAAGATGGCAGACTCCTGCTTCTGCGAAGGCTGGGAACACAGGTTATGTACCATGTGGTATATCCTGTCTGACAAGCTTTTTGATTGGCTGTGAGGATCTACATCCCTCTCATGTACCAATGTTATTCATAGGGTGCTTATGGCCCAACAGGCATCTAAGTTCTTTGATACAATAGGATGGCAAACGGATGCACTTACAAGAGGAGAGTTTCCAGTCTCCGTCTGAAAATCATCAGTTTGTTGATATGTCGGACGTCTTCTAGGTGGAAATTCCAACATCGGACATCTTCAGGGAAGGACTTCCAGAGTTCACCACCAAGACTTGGCAGGAGCTCCACGTGGGTCTGATATGTTTGAAACATAGCATGCTAACAATACGTCCGGTACTTGATCAAAGATAAAAGAGGTGGCTGGCAACATCTGGGATGCCTGGCAGACCTCTGTGGGCCAGTGTGGGGGCTTTAAGAAATAGTCTGGCTTTTTCTGGAAGTCAGTATAGATTTGCGACACCAGCGTGATATATTCTCCCCTGTGTGTGTTTGCTACAGTTCTGGGCTCAGTGTTAACTGTTGAAGACATAGCAATGTGTACACGGCCGCACCAAGAACTACACTATACGAAAAGCCAGAACTAAAACATACGTTTATTTCTGCCCAATGCCCGTAAAACCAGGCACACAATAAACAATAAATACATAAACTTAATGGGAGCAAACATTTTTAAAATCCCTGAAAATATATAAATATTACAATAAAACCCAAAAAATATAAAAGAATGACTAAAAGCGTGTCAACAGTATACAACACAACACTCGGCCCATCACTGCAACACAGACAGAGTGTCAATCAAGAATAATGTGCCAAGACACTGGTGCTTTTGCGCCAGATGCTGCATATAATTTGACACTGAATATACTATATTTAGATGAAGCGCTTTGAAACACATGTGTATAGGCGCTATACAAATAAACTATCAATCTAGTTTCGGGAAGACCTTCTACAAGCTAACAAGGACTCATTTAAGGTCCTAGTTCCTAGATTCCTCGAACACAGTTTAGGGCAAGACCTGCTCAAATTGTCATAAAGGGGACACAGAATGAGAAATGAGGGTGTTCCTCGTGCTACTGGCTGCAAGGGGAACCCCACAATGTGTTGCCGGCCCTTCATTTTGCCATGACTGCAAATAACAGCGTCATCTCTAATTTAATGTTAACACATAATGGGCCTCATCACGAGTTGGGCGGTAACGCCGGCACTATTACTGCCGGCGCTATTAGCCTTTACGGCCAAACCCCCGGCGCTGTTAGCGCCGGATCACGGGTTTGGCAGAATGGTTAGTGCCCATTCCCCATTGGGCTCATTCAGGAATTCCTCATTCCCCTTTGGGCCCAATGGGGAAAAATTGCGCTATTACCACCGGTGGATTTCCCGCCGGCGGTAATAGCGCGGAAAATCGGCAAATTTGTCGCAGATTTCCCCCAGCTCAGAGCTTAAATGCAGCGGTAATAGCGCTAATGCCGCATTTAAGGGTTACCGCCAGACTCGTGATGAGGCCCATAGAGTCCGTGAAAAGGGGCATACCAAAATACCCATGCTGTCGTTCTACTTCCAGGGACCTTCCCCAGCACTTCTGCAGCGTGTCTTGTTTTTCCCAGGTCTCAAACCCCTGGCCAATTGGAACCTTTGCACTTAGATGTTTCTGTTTGACAATAGGTCTTCTCCACGAGTACTCGCAATGTAAGGCTGATGCTGTCAGCTTGCTGCCCCTGGACCATTTGAAGAGGAGAACCCTGTGGAATTCAGGACATCCATGGGACCTTTTACTGGTTGTGAAAGGAGACATTCCTGACTCTCACATAGGACAAGATTAGGTTTTCACCCAGCTTATTACCTAGGACCCTGAGTTCACAAAGTTAAAATGCTCTAAGCTTTGAAAAGTGCTTCGAAACACTTGCCTTGTGTATAGGCGCTATACGAATAAATACAAATAAACATTACCATACACTGGGTGTAGACTTGGGAAGAGCCGACTGGTTTTCGCTGATGGCCAGGCAGCCAGCTGTGTGATTCTCAGAACCATAAAGATCAGTGGGGGTTCTTTGGCCCTGTGAAGGCACATCTCCACACCTGCCTTAAAGGACTTCAGCCGGCATAGGAGCATGAGGTCGACGTTTTCTGTGCTCATGACTCCAAAGTAGACTGTTTTGTGTAGCAATGAATGTACCCTGTTATGGATGGTTCTTTTACACCACACCTCAGATGGCACAGCAAAGGAATAGTACCCAGGAAGCCAGTTCCAGTTGCCTCTTTCCTGGTTGTTGCACTAGCCCCTTTTGGACCCGGTCATGCTCTTTGGGGGAGTGAGGGTCTATTAACAGGGAGGAAGGACCGGAGCACAGACTACCTTTCCAGAGATTATCTGGGACAACATGTCCAGGAAAACACGGTTCCTTACTCCCACAGGGATGCCACAAAGCCACTTTCACTGGCCAGCCCACCCAGAAGAACCATGCTCTGGAAAGAGACCAGGCCGAGTTTCCATCAGCACATTGGCTGCAGAACCCCCGCGTTTCTTCACACACTGCAGCCACAGCAGGAGCCGACATCCACCAAGACCAAGGAAACCATAGGATGTGACACCCAATTACCACACACTGCTGTTGGGAAGGCCAAGAACATCTAGATTCTTTTGTTTTCATGGACCCTATTTTTATTCCTTGCACTACCAATTGGGGGGCATAGCCACACAAACCTTCGCTGAAAGCTAACACCCTCTGAAGTAACGTGGTGTAGTCCATGAGCAGGAGACACAGGAACTGAGTAGGCCATATCCTTCTCAGCACCTGATCATGACCTAAGGGAAATCCATTTCCTGAGGGTAATTGGAAAGAGAGGATTGCACCCTGGGTCCTGACCCTTGTGTTTCCTTGACCTTTAGGTTCTGAGGTACTGTACATTCTATGTGGGTCATTATTTGGAGTCGTCACGAGTAACGCCTCGGCCTAGCAGCTCTTCACGTGGAAGACAAGGAGAGGAAGGCGACACCATGGGATTTAAGTGCCTGGTCTTCCATTGTTCCTGAGATGCCTCTGGATCTTGCAGGTCCACTTGTCAGATGCAACCTAGCAACCTTGCGGCATTCTTGCTCTATATTTGCTTGAGCTTGTAAGAGGAATCATTTCCTGCACTGAGTTATGCTCAGGTAGTTTCCCTTCATCATGTACACACTGGTGTCAAATGGGGTTTCAATGCGTATTTGAATGTCCTGTGGTTTCTTTGTTACTCTAAAGAGGATACAGGTGTTTTATGCATAGTTATGAACGGAGTCTCTGTCTATAAGGAGCCGGATGTTCAGGGTATTGGTGTAGATATCAAAACAAGAGTTGTGATGAACAGAATCCCTGTTGGACACTACAGTCAATTGAGAATTTGATAAGTATCTTTCCTGACCCTTGCCTTCATACCCACATGCCCCATCCCAGTCAGAAGATCCTTCTCCAGTCCTGGTTTTAACTTTGCATTCTGGGACTTGGAGTCCCGGATTATCATGATCCAGCAACTAAAACAAATTACCCATGACATACAGTAGTGTTACTTTCAGGACTCTGTTTAGTCTGAAGCTTGATTATCCAGGACCCACCAGTTTGTTGCTGGCTTCTTTATCTAGTATCTTAAGGAGGAATCGTATGTTGCTTATTGGTGTCTAATCTTTACATTTGGATGGATCTATAGGGGGGTTGTTATTGGAAGTGGCATGACACAAGCATGTTGGGAGCATCAGGAATGATGCTGCCTGTAGGGGATACATGTTATATCCCAGTTATGAGGTGCTCAAACTCATGGACAGATCTCTCACGCTGGTAGGAATGTGAAGTTTACTCATAATGACTTCGGTGTCTAATAGTGATTGCAAAATGAAAAGAAGTCACTTGGACCAGTGGTGGCAATGTTTACTTTGAAACGTGGGGATCCTTATGCCAGAAGAAGAAGACCTTTTGTTTTGGTGGCAATTTTTTCATGTAAATTGCAGATTTAGATTGTAAATAATGTTTGCAACTCATGACACCAGGTTTCTGATTCTCAATGGCAATATTGTCTGTTATCAGGTTTGGTTAGTGTAGGGGAGGATTGGTCCAAAAAGACCCCCCTTGCCTACATCCCTTCCCCAGGTGAGGGCCATGGCTCATCGGGTGTCCCCTCATTACCACCTGGGCCCAGGTGGTGGAGGGCTCACCTGCTGAAGACATTGCCCAAACGTATTGAATTTAGCTAGGCCTCAGAAACCATTTTGTCTAATAAAGATGGTGTGAGCTCTGCGCACTGTAGCGCGGCCCCCACCTTTGGAGAGTTTCAATTATCCCTGTAGCCGCAGCTCCCTGGCAGATCCGCTGTGAGCCCGTTCCCACGAACAAGACGGACATGAGCTAGTGTAAGATACCAACACTGTAACATTTCACCTTCCGCAGTGTATCACTGCTCCCAGCATGACCCGGCCAGCGAAGCCTGGGTGAAAAAGAGAACTGTAAAATGGCCCTCGAATAAAAGCAAAAGTTCCCAAACACTAATGCCAAAACTACTTGCAATGCGCGCATTTGTCTCCACAAAACTTCTTCTATTAAGGAAACCTGTAAAATGTACAAATATGGTAGAATGCATGTTTACATGACATTAGCAATGAAGCACCCACACCACTGCAGTTGCGTGCAAATAATAAAAAGCGTTCCGGGGGGCCATTAGTTATGTGCATCATTGAAAAGCTTACACCCCGCGGTCCCGCGCCATAACCGAACTAATGCTGCTAGAGTGCCAGGAAAGACAAATGCAACCATCCAGAGGGCTCATGTGAAGGACGTGCGAGAATGCACCCTCCATGTGTGTATGTTTAAGCCCCTTATGTGCCACTACCATCACGTACGGTGGCGAGTCATTTCCTATGTGCTCCACCAACCTCACTACTACCTCACTTACTGCAAATGTATATGCATATAACCAAATATTGTAGTTGTTAAAATATAGTGTCCAAATAATGTGCTCAGACTGACTATATTTGAGAGACATTTAGCAAAGTTAAAATGTATGTTTTGGAATGATTCAAATGAGTATTGTACAGTATTCCAATGTTTATGATGCTTTCACCTAAAACCGGCAACACACGAGGAAGATACCTTTGTGAGTATGTGCAAGGCCATTCCCCCTCCCTCCCTGCAAAGACTGCCAAACAAGAGAGCAGAGGCCCGCGCTGCGCTGCTCCACCTCCCCCAACTAGGCTGGAGCCGCTTCAAAGATTTGTAGTCCCCTCTGCAGCACCCAAGGCCATGGCCCGCCACCTGCATTATTTACAGCCCAGCAGTAAACCTCTGCCTGAATACACAAATCCAAAGGCGCCCTCTCTTAAACCCCACAACCCACCGGATCACCTTAGGCTTATGGCCCCTGTACAATTAGGACACCCAATACTATGGCAACATACAGCAGCACATTCATAATGACTTCTAACAAGACAGAAAGACAAGTACCGCCTGTCCCATGCCCCGAGACCTAGCCCCACGACCTATGATACCCGGTCAACAGGACACTGGTAACCATGCACTGATGAATCGCCATCAAACCCCTCTCAAGGTGCATTCCTCCTGTGTTGCATTAACCTGTAGAATAACCTATTGAAAGATTTACTAAAGAAGATAATATTGCAATAACCGAATGACTGCGGTGTGCATGGCCTAGGACAGATAAGTCAGGAAAAGACATTCATCTCTGACACTGGCCACAATGGCACAACAACACCGTCCGGATGAACCCAGCAGACCTGCCAGGCCTGGCCCAACCCACGAGGCTGACCAGTGACGTCCTCCAGCCAAGGCCAACCACATCGCAGCAGCACCTATAGCTAGTCGTCGCCACCCAATCCCATTGAACTTGTGCCCCTATAGTGTGTAGGTTCTGATGACGTTTTTTGTAAATATATACGCCTGTCTTTGCTATTGTCAGACAGAGCGCTCTCGGAGTTTGCAGAGTCCTTTGCATGCCCTATTCTGATTGATAAACTCCCATTTACGCTCACCCGCACTCTGTCTTGGCCTTATTCCCATTCTGGGAGAGTCCTTCATTGTCTCTCATTGCGGGGAGGATCGTGCTGGTTGGGGACGCTTGCCTTCATTAGTTGTTTCCGGATTTTGAAGAACACTTTTGTTGAGTTTTCCGCTTTGGTGATCTGGGGCCAGATTACAGAAACATTGCACGGATGCAACTGCAAAGTTGCACAATGTTAGCACCTCAACAAGTGCAGTTTGGCATGTTACAAGCACCAGGGCAAAAATTGCACTTGTGCGAAAAAGATACATTTTGACTGCATTTTTGTATCAGGGAAAAGTTTCCATTATTGCTATTATAGTGTAATCACCATTTTAAAACATACTTCTAATAAGGAGTTCTTTTGGCTAAAAAAATAGGACTGTTTCAGAGCATCACACATGCCATCGGTCGCATTTATTTATTTATTTGTATTGTCACATGGCAGCTATGACGAGATTGTACCATCCCTGTTTAAAATGTTTTATCATGGAGACCACCTTACTATGATAGACCCGAGCACTATGGAGACAGGAGGACATTCAGGCGACATTGTCATATGTGACCAGATATGGCACTGATATACTCCAAAAGCTGAAAGCCTTCTTCGTGCCAAGCTGTCGGGAGTAAGTGGCCGCACACATCCTTTGTCCGTCTCAGGCCACTGTCGAGTGGAGCAGGAGAAGACATGCAATTATGAGAAGGCCAATCATGTCATCTCATTTGCATCCGTGTCTGCCCCTGAGTGGCGGGCTCACGTCTATCGAGAGATGTTAATGCGTCTGCCTGCAGAGCGATGGCATTATCCTGTCGTTTCCTCTGGCGGGGGAAGGCGAGTGGATGTCAGAGATGATTATTCCGATGGAAACCGAAGGAGCATCGTGTCAGGAGCAGCAGCACTGCCTTTCCACGCATTTCATATTAGCTCTTGATCAGTAGGGTGACCAGCTTTAAAAAGTAAAAAACCTGGACAGGGCAACTACCATAAAAGTAGGACTGACTCTTGAAAGTGGCTCTCAAGGCACTACACATCAGTAGGGTTTGGAGGAGAAGGGGGTTTAAGTGTTACTGTTCAAAGAAACACATATTATAATGAATTGATCACAAACTAATACTATCTTAGGTTGCAAAATGCAGAATTTCTTCTCTGTGAGCTGTGCCTGACAACTATGAAGACCTACTATAAAAAAAACGGGAGCAATGCAGTTTCCAATGGGAACATAATCTTCAGAAAGGGGGACAGAGCACCCAATACCGGAACGTCTGGTCACCCTATCTTGATGGGAAAAGCAACCGACCTCTCACGGTCTGTGCAAAGCTGCCATAAGCCTGGCGTAGATATGCGATGCCAGGTTCTTGCTGTAACAAGGGACGGCATACCATCATACGTGACGTAGGTCGACGGTCATTCCCTATAGTTAAGGTCAAGCCTGTGACCCACTGACTTTCTGAACATTCTACCGCTAATAACCTTTGACTTATCTACCGTATCAGTATGACATTTGCAGAAACCGTTTTTTTCTGGGGCAAACAAACTGATTCAAGAGTTATAAGGCCTTCAATTAAAGATGGGTTTTTACTTTTTGCAATTTCCAATAGAGAATTTATGCAACCTTGAACAAGTGCAGAGACTAAAATGATGACCGGATTTGGATTAAATGTGTTTTCGGAGTGGCACAAAGTGCAATAGTTTTGCCTTCTTTTTTAGTTGATGGAAATACGTCCAATTGTTTTTTTTAAATATTAGCTGGAGACTGTGGTGCCACAGCACCAACATATTTTAGATATCTCCAATGCTTCATTGCAGCGACTAAGACTTTTCAGATATGAAAAGCAAACTTTTTTTTAGAAGGAGTGTAGCGTTCTCATGAGTATTCTCACAAGTATGTGAAATTAGAACATGTTTATGATGATATTGGGGGATGGGGGGCAAAAGAATGTCTGACTTCAGGGAGGATGTGGCTGGGTTAAACACAGCATTTGGGTAGTTTGATAGTTATTTGGGGAATTAGGATAGCTTTTCTTTGCTCCTTTTCATGATGTTGTGCATATCACAGACATATTTGTTAGAATTCAAACTTTGCTTTGTCACTTGTGCCATTGCTGCAGGCGCCCTGTCAGCGTGTAATTCAACATTCCTTTGTTGTTTCTGTGAGAGCGCAAGAGACAGTTAGAACAATTTTGCTTGCGTGGAAAGTAGACAACTAGGAACACTAAATTCCTGCGGGTTGATGGCCTAGTATCACGATGAATATTTCTCGTAATAACAGACATTTTTCACGAAAAAAAACACTTTCGTATGATTTTAAGACTAGCCGATCTTTGCAGGTGTTCATCATTTGTCTCCATGTGATGCTGAGTAGTGCTCAGCATATGGAAGAAAAACGGAAAAGGTAGAACGTTTAAACGTCCTATCACAAGGAGAACTCACAAGAAAGGGAAAAAGTTCACAAATAAAATCTATGCGTCATTTAAAACATATTACATGTGTGCTGTCATGGTGCTCTGGTCATTAACAGCAATTAATGTCCTCTGGTGCTATATACAGTGCCTGCTTGCTATGGAAATTCTCGAGAGAAATATTCCATATATATATATATATATATATATATATATATATATATATATATATATATATATATACATGTATATAGGAAAATATCAAAAACACTACATTTCGGTAAGATTTTTCTTTTCTAGTTTGTATTTTTTATGTTCTCGGTGCATGTTGGAATAGCATGACATTTTCCTGAGAAGAAAATATTAAATGGCCTTAACACTGAAAATAACTGCTGTTGGGCAGCCTTTCAATATACTAAAGACTTTATAGAAGTATTAATGAAACTATCTTACAAAATAAAGAGCACTATTACTGGCACGAAATTATATACTGTAACAAAAGCTTTGAAATACAGTTAAAATAAAATATGTTAAGGCACATTTAAGTTGAATCAATTGAGTGAAAATACTTTAAGTAAAATGACTTTAAGGTGAAAGGTTAACACACCAAAACGCCTGAAATTCAACAAATGCTGTAAGCTACAGCCCCTTAGCTCTGAGCACCCCACTGCGCTGCAGAGGAAATCACATATGATGTATTTTATGTCATAACTTTTGACATTGTCGTTGAGATCACTGGGAACACCGAGTACACTGATAGCATCCCAGATGACATCATTCATGACATTAGATATATCATCATTTATGGAATTAACAAGAACAGCAATTATAATATCACGTATGACATTTGTGCACCATCACATAGGAAATCAAATATGGTTCACTTATGACATCACTGGAGACTAGCCATTGTGTTGAAAAGGTATCTTGCAAGAAATATGACAAACATACTATAATGAGCTAATAAATATTGTATATGAGCGCAGATGTAAGAAGCCCTGTCAGTGTGTTTAGTAGACAAGAGACAAGGATAGACCAGCATAACATAATTAACAATACCTTATGGAAGTTTGATCATGTTTCAGGTAATCTACAATTTCATTTACAGTATAAACAACGCACGTATAACCACTGAAGTGCCTGATCTTCTTTTGTAGTAAAAAGGATTTTTTCCACAAAACATGTAATCAATTTCATCACAATGAACATATACACGTCAACCAATGTAAGCAATAACTTTTCCACATGGTTGACGCCAGCCCTTCTAACAACTCTACCTTCTAATTATTGTCCTTATCCATTTATAAACTATTGCAAAGTCACAGTCCTAGTATTTACAATGTCCACTTAGTTATACACCATGCTGCAAAAGATTATAATTTTGACCTTTTATGTGTATGCATTCATACCTGTCAACATCATGAAGGCTGAATTTACAAGTTTAAAAACACAATATGCGCCCAGATGCCTTTGGGCCAGGCGAGCTACACAAATAAATAAAATACAAATACAAATTACTATAGTCTATTTTCTTGCAAAAGATACCAACTCAGTGACAGACTTATAAATAGGGCTCTCAGTTTTCCGTTTCTACTGATTTGTACACATAAATACAGATGCAAATCACTGTTTCGTTTCTGTTTAGTTGTACAAAATTGAAAAAAACAAAAAATCATGTGTGTGATTAGTTCTTCGGGCTGTTAGTTATGCCTTGCATGCCAAAGGCTGCACAAAGAAATACAACTGAGATGCTAAAAAAGTGACTTATTTCCTATTGAAGTTGTTTAAAGGGATACAGAAATGTTTATCACATCAGCAGTGGAAGCAGTTTTTTTTAAGATTGTTCATATGACTTGCCTTTGATGTGAGGTTTCAGAAGATGTTCATTTTCAATCAATCAATTAACAAAGTTTATTTCTGATTATTTTCATATCCATAAAATCATGACAATCTGCATAAATATCATACATAATAAAGGAGCATGCATTGTGGGAGCCTGCGTTGTGGGAGTATGTGTTATAGCTGCACATGTCATAGGTACATGTATCTGAAGTGCATATGTTCTAGGTGTGTGTGAGAGCACTAGTCGTACATCTACATGTCATGTGTATTAAGCACATGTTGTAGGAGCACATTATTAGTGTTCATATGCACAATGTTAATATCACAAATGTACACAAAGGGTTTTGTTATAAAACATATCTCCATTGTGTTCATGCATTGTATGCCTCCTAAAGTGTACATTTTCATATAAAAAGTGTACATTTCCATATTGAAAGTGTACATTAATTTCATCAATTTAAAACGGACATCAACGCCAGCTGTAACTGCCTTTTCTGTGAGTTTTTAGGAGAGGTTTTTTGAGTAAGATACGAACAGGAAAACTCATAAGCTCCCTGTAGAGTTCATATACCTTCACTTTAATGTGAATTTTCAGGCAATGTTCATTTTTTAATGTACCAATTTCAAAACACTGTGCGTATGTGATTGCAGTGCATGTTATAGGCGCCTGTGTGGTATGATTATGTGTCATAAGAATGTGGGTCTTAGAACCATGTGTTGTAGGAGTGCATGTTGTAAAAGCATGTCTCTTAGGAGCATGTGTCGTAGGAGCCTTACTTCAAGTTCTACTGCAAGTTCTCCATATCATTCAGCAGCTTAGGGTTCTAATATCTAGGGACTTTGACTACGTGGATCTGGAGGGCAATGACAATGGCAAATCAGCCTCCGCTGTCTTCCACTGTTATTGTAGTGCAACTGTTGATCTTATTTTATTGCATCACCATTGCCTTCTTCGTATGGGATATATCATTGAAGGGATAACATCTGCATGTGTGTATAATAAACAACATCTTGCTCTGTACAAGACGAGCCAGAATGTTGCTTCAATGGTGGCCCTAGTAAAAGTGTTATTGCGAAAAGCAAGAGCAATGTGATACAGCGGATAAAGAGCAAGTCACTTTGTGTAAGTGATTTCAATCCGGCACACACCCAAGTCAAAGCCCAGCATGTAGTGCACAACTGAAATCCTTATTCATTGTTGTCTAAAAGTTCAATATTCTGAACGATATACCACTCATATCACACCTTTCTCCTGGAACCCCCTGGTCAAACTGAACCAGGAATCAGGCTGGTTTGGAAAGGTACATATTTTTTAATGTATTTAAAATGTAATCACAATTTGTTTTAATAGATAAACAACAATCACCAATGGGGCAACAGAACACTAAACAATATTATCTATAATACACTAGGATTAAGTAATGAGCAAAACAGATGCAGCACAGAAAATAATAGTTTTGTGTCGGTTCAGATCAGATAGTACTATCATTAGCAGTTTCCCCTGCAGCATTCCTCAACCCCCCAATAGGCAATGTAAAGAGATAGGAGGAGAGAGCAGGTATTTGGGAATGGCACAAATCAAACAGAATATCAGCCCCACTTTGCCCCAGCAAACACAAGAGAAAAACTGAATTGACTTTCAGCTGTCAGACTGGCTTTCAAGTTTGTGTTTAGAATGGACTGGGCAATACCAAATATAGTCAAAAATACTGAAATTGTTATAAATTCCTACGGGAGCTGCTTTGGATAGTTGCACACATTATAAGCAATGATTTGGTCAGCAGAAATAATTGAAATATTAAGGTCCAAGTCGGAATTAATTTACAGCTATTTTACATGTGTAAAGTTTGCAGAATTTTAAAATCGCAGCAAACTATTCATTGCGCGATATTTGTGATAACGGGAGAATGTTGGGTTCTATAGATAGCTATGGATGTTGGGTATAAGTAGGAGTTGCAATTTTGTTTCTATCAGAAAAACTGAGGGAGTTATAGGGGTTTTAGTAGAGACCATTTTTGTAAAATTGGCGCGGGAATGGAACGAGGAATGCACTTTTGAAAATGACAAATGGGTTTGCTTACACTAGGGGATGACTATGAAGAAGCGAATACCACGCAGGACTATTACAGTCACTGGATCAGGGTGAACCATCTGATAAGGAAACTCAACGTCTTCAGATGAGAAAATGGTCAGCGCAAAGACAGTTCTAACAATACTGGTTCTGAAGGAAAGATAGAATGGGTTGGATAGGGGTAAGACAAGGCAAAGTACATATGCTATGGGACACAGTACTTCCTATTTATACTCACAGGATATGTTTTTGAATGGGACCGTCAATTCTGGTCAAGATTGGGTCTGATCTCGGAAAGACAGCACATCGGGCACGGGACGGGATCCTGTAGGCCGGTCACCGGATTGGCACAGGATCTGCTCTCCTAGTCTGTGGGTATTTAGACCCTCACTAGAAATAAAAAGAACATTACCACAGAAAAAATACTCCCCCTTATCCTCCCCACACTAAATAACGCTCCTGACACTTGCTCAGACCCCACCAACCTAGCCGACATGTATAACCAGTCACTGCTTGCCGCCATCAACTCTATCGCCCCGCTCAAACTGAGGAAACCCAAACAACGAGCACACCTTAACTCATGGTTTACTCCCCAGCTTAGAGTGTTACGCAAAGAGAAACGCTCAGCAGAGTCACGCTGGAGAAGTCACCACTCCGACGCCCACAAGGACAGTCTTCTGATAGCCACCCTTAACTATAAAGAAGCTGTACTCAAGGCAAAAAAAGATTCTTATAATAACCGCATTATGTCAGCCCAGTCCAATACTAAGGAACTCTTTAATATCCTTAAGGAACTCGAGACACCTGCAGCCCCCCCTGACTCTTGCTCCAAAGACAACACTTGGTGCACCAATATTCAGTCAGCACTCCAGGGTAAAATTGCTACCGTCCAATCTAAAATCAGGGACAAACAGAAGTCCCTACAGCTTGACCAACCACCGACCACACCTACACTTAATACACATTTAACCTATCCGCATAAACCTTTCTCCTTCTCCCCACTCACTACTCTCGAAGTAGAAAACATCATAAACAATTTAAAACCTTCCAATTGCCAAGGCGACCCCTGCCCAGCACCTATTATCAAAGAAGCATCTCATGAGCTAGCCCCGTTCATTACAGCATTCATAAATGCTTCTTTCAAGACGGGTATTGTCCCCGACAACCTAAAGGATGCATGGGTTATCCCACTCCTCAAAAAACCCTCCCTTGACCCTAATATCCCAACTAACCTCAGACCTATCACTACGGTCCCATTCCTGCTCAAGATCCTGGACCGCGCAGCCTACCTGCAGATTCAGGATTACCTCGAACTAAACAATCTCCTGGGCTTAAGGCCATCAGGGTTCCGCCCTAAACATGGCACGGAGTCAGCTCTGATCGACTTGAAAACTCAAATGGAGTCACTGAAGGACAATGGGAAGCTAGCTCTTCTCCTTCTCCTCGATCTCTCTGCGGCTTTTGATCTGGTCAACCACCAAATACTCTGCCAGCATCTCAAATCTGCAGCCCACTTCTCTGACTCTGCCAATGCCTGGATCCAC
The DNA here is from genome assembly GCF_040938575.1 of Ambystoma mexicanum. Classification (NCBI taxonomy): domain Eukaryota; kingdom Metazoa; phylum Chordata; class Amphibia; order Caudata; family Ambystomatidae; genus Ambystoma; species Ambystoma mexicanum. Next base: position 133,261,314 of record NC_090934.1, on the reverse strand, counting down.
TCATTCCTGAGCAATAGATCCATGAGGGTCTTCTCACCGCTGGCATCAGCGGATCCCTCCCCCATTCACTGTGGCGTTCCTCAAGGCTCGTGTGTATCCCCTACGTTGTATAACGTATTCACCAAGCCCCTCTTCGATGTGCTTGACTATCTGGGTGTCTCCTACACTAACTATGCGGACGACACCCAGATACTCATCCCTATCACAGGGGACTACACAGCTGACACCAAAGCCCTTAACGATGTTTACTCGGTCATCCAGGCCTGGATGGCACAGCACGAACTTTGCCTTAACGATGATAAGACTGAGCTCTTACTTTTAGGATCAAATCATCGGCTCAACAAACTAGACCAAACCTACAAGTCCTTCATTATTGACGGCAATGACATTAAAGTCTCCAAAGATACCAAGACGCTAGGGGTCTATCTTGACTCCTCGCTTTCTCTGAACAGACAAATAAATGCAGTTAGGTCAGCTTCGGCCTATACCTGCAAACTTATCCCTGCCTGTAGACCCTTCCTAAACTCCACCAACTGTATCACACTCGCCAGAACTCTTGTTATGGCCAAAATCGACTACTGTAGTGCTCTCTACCTAGGGACCAGTCAGTCTAACTTTAATAAATTGCAAACTGTACAAAATAATGCCTTAAGGGCAGCCTTAAACATCCCGAGACACTCTCATATCTCCTCCGTCAGATTGGACTTACGCTGGCTCCCGGTAAAACAGAGAATTGCCCTGAAAACCCTAGCTTTGACTCACAAATGTCTGAACAACAATGCCCCACCTTACCTGTTCACTCGCTTCTCACGCCACACCTCCACTCGACCTACCAGAGCAGCCCAAACTCACAGCCTCATTGTGCCTAGATGCAAACTCCAAAAAGCTGGTGGGGTGAGCTTCCCCGTCCTGGCCTCCAAACTCTGGAACACCTTGCCCACACCTATCAGAATTGAACCATCATTCCACTCCTTCAAGAATAATGCTAAAACATGGCTGCTCTCCCAAGTCTCATGAGACCTTGACACAGTCCAGAGTCCATGTGGGGTACAGAACTGAATTTACATTTTCTCTCTGCTCTGTCCCTGTATTATACGCTGTTAATGGTACCCTTCGGTACATGTATATATGCTGTATATTTTTGTAACTCACTGTAACTACTGCTTTTTGTAACATGTTTAAGAGTATGTACATGTATATATGCTGTATATTTTTGTAACTTCTGTAACTACTGCTTTTTTTAACATGTTTAAGAGTATGCACATGGTTGCCCCTGGGCCTGTTTTTTTGCGCTTTATAAATAAAATAAAATAAAATAAAATCAGCTGGATGGCGAGTTCCTCACGCAAGCCTAGTGGTGGCAAGCCAGAGAATTTCTGGATAATGGTTCCAAAGGCCTTCTGACACCACACAGTGCCTTACTGAGTGGAGAGAATACATTTTAGGATTGGGGCCTTGCTGGAAATCAATAGTTTCTATTGCTGGCAAGAGATTTGGCATTTGGATCTGGAAGAATATTTAAAGCTGGATGTAGAAAGCTGGATCAGAGTGTTTTGCTGGAATCAGGAAAGTGGCTGGATCTGTGAGTACCTCTGTGTTGTGAGATGTTTCTATTTATACTCTAGAAATGATATCACAAACGGGGGGTGTGTGCCGGCTTAGCTAAGCTTGCCCCTGTGAGCTGGGATTGGACCCCACTTCATCTCTGTCTTGCAGTTTGAGTGATTGGCTCAAGGCTGGATGATGTCACGTTTTATGATTTACTTTACCATCCTCGGAGACCTCATTTTATCCACTGATCTCAAAATCTGATTTTATATTAAATGTACATTTCTACATTGGTCACCTTTATACAAATCGCACACAAAGATGCCATATTTTACATAGCAGATATTTCTCAAAATCCTGTACCTTTGGGATCTTGTCTCCCCTCTCTACAGATGTTGCCCTTTTCGCCTTGAACACACTTTTCAATTTTTATGCACATTTCCACAAATGTGCAGTTTAACATAGGGACATGCGTGTACATTTTCACAATTCTAACAGTAATGCATTTTTCATAAAACCACATATCTTGCCATTCCTGTCCAGAACATGTGACACAGTTCTGCCGCCTCTTCACACGTGCAGCCAGAAATTAAATTAACAACTCTGTCATTTTTATATTTTTCACCATTTTGAATAGCAAGTTATAAGTCTTTTTAAATGTGTTTTTTGTTCAGGTTTAGCAATAGATGGTCGCTTGGCTCTGCCTCTTTTTGTCTCCCTGCAGTCCAGGGCTTCCCCCTCTTTGCTTGCTCCTTCCAGAGGCCATTTACGACCCGTTTTCACACTTCCAATTTCATGGGCTGCAACTTTGTCATTGTTCCTTTGCTTTCTGTAGACAAGATTCTGTCCCAACCTGCAATTAACACCTCCCCGTGAGTTTCTGCTGAGAGGAAGGCCCTACTTCTGGGAGAAAAAACTGCTTTTCTAGTTCTTTGCAGCTTCAGCCAAGCTAATTAACATTTAAACTTAGCAAAACACACATCTGTTGCATCACATACAAATACATTTCTTTCTTGGCCTTAAAATCTGTGGAATCAAAAAAAAACTAAAATCTGTATTCCTTTTTGGCAACAATCCTGTTTATGTTTGCTACTTCAGCAGACTTTTGAGTTTTAGGTCATTTTAAAGCGTTCTCAGTCCTCCTCTGACAGCTGTCATTCAGGCAGCCACGGGTACTGCACCCAGATTTTGACATCGAGGCTGTCAGTTTTCAGACTTTGTATGTTTCACAATGTTTCATTATATACATGGATTTTTGGCACAAGGCAAGATTGTGAATGTTGAAAAGTGTGTTATCGGTATTCTGGAGTTTTTGGCAACACAGCAAATGTCATTTGTAGGCACATTTTTGGGTTTAATTTGCAAAGTGCTGCTTTTCTCTCTGCACTCTGTTTGCTGGTCATGGAACCCACTGGCACATTCTGCAGGGTGTGCTCTATTTGCCCTGCACATGCACCATGGGTGGCAGGTTGTGCATCCTTCTTTTTTGTGTGCTGAAGCACATGTTTTTTGTAGGTTTTTGTAGGTTTTTGGCACACACAAGGGTTTTTCCGCCACTGATGCTGTTTCTTCCCTCATAACTGTCAGGGTGATGCCGCATAGCACCGCGGAGTGGGTCAATAAATCCCACATTTGCCCTAAAGATGATTTGGACTGGAGTGGGCTTATGGAATTTTTACCTTGGAATATTATGCTGAGACCTCGATTGTTAACTTTGTTGACATGGAATACTCGTGATTTACACCACTAAATAAATGAGAAAGGGTGACATAATGTATTGTACAAAAATTACATCTTCCTCCTGCAAGCGTGTTGGCTGACCCATCCTGTTATGATTGATGGGTTTAGAATTACACATCTATGACCATTAAGGGTAGTGGACGAAAAGGCGGATGGAAGTGGGAGCAAGTGGTTACTGTGGCTGGTCTCCTTGAAGTCTGTTTACCTTCTCTATGTAGTGAGGTGTAGCGTGTGTCTCAGAGCTCTGATGCATTTATTGTAACTATCCCAGACTGGCACGGAGCGCAGCACGGATGGAAGTGGGAGCAAGTGGTTACTGTGGTCACTGGTGGAACGCATTATAGCACCACCGTCTCCGGGCAGGTTAGTCTTAATTCTAAGCATATAGTTTTTCTGGCACGCGTCACCTTATAAGACAACCTTGTTGAGGAAGTATTGCTACACACCAAGGAGGCGACTGCGGGTATCTGCTTTATGAACATATCTCTACTGGTGAAGCACTGTATCGTATTAAGGAGGTGACTATGAGTCTCTGCCCTTTGAACCTCGGAGAAGTGCCTCCAGGGGCACCTACATGAGCTTCACACATCACAGCAGCTAAAGGTTTGTTATATCAGAACGCCGTGAGAGAATGCCAGTAATTACCAGAAACCGCCCACTACGAGTCTGCGATCACGCTGCATGCACTGAGGCACTTAACACTGCACGCAGTCTGAAAAAACAAGCCACTTAATGACTGAGGCAACAAGTTAAATCCACTCTGGCTAGTATCAATAACCCCACTTGTGACTCAAATGTTATCAATCAAAGTGACCAGGGGAAGACTACACTGTTTCTCAAACTCAAGAGTAAATCTGCAACTTATGAGCCCATCTTGTCTACTCTTCATGTGTCTGTCACCCAACCAATAATCACGCTAGCCGACACTCAGGTGATGGACATAGCAATGAGTTTACAATCAGAGACACATTTTGAGGCTCCAACAACCACTATGATAGGAAATCCTCATTTATCCCTGTCCCACACTGTACTGTTTCAACAGACCTGTCCAGCTCTCCTAATTTAACGGTGATAGCAATGAACGCTTATAAATCAACGTCATATAATGAGGAGAGCTCTTCTTCTACCGATTCCTCATGTACAGAAAATCCCAGAATGTAGGCAGAATTTTCTTACTATTTTGAATTCTCTGTTTTCATTTCGTAAAAGCATGTGTTATGACCAACAGCACTTTAAAAGGGAACTTGCTAAGGCAATTGACTTAATTTCTTCTACACGAGACATAATGGTAAAAAATAAAATTAAGACAAGGGTAGATAGCTGTCCTATCATAATCAGTCATGATTCACAAACTCCAACAAGTATCATAGCATACACTCTAGCCAAACCAAGTCTGCTGACAGAACACCATGATGGTGGGCAACTCATAACTGTTCAGGAGGCAAACAAATTATCCAAAAAGGTTAGTAGAACTGGCCCCCCAGCCTGGTAAGAAACATACTCATAAGACAATTCACAGATCAGCACTTATCTGTCAAGCTCACTCTTGAATTCCGTTAATGGCACACCACCTCCCTGAGTACCCCTCACGCCCTCCTCCTCACCGGTAGCCTCCTGGTCCGATGTAAGTCCGAATCTCCGGATTCTCAATGCCTCTTCCCTTGTCTGTCGATGTGGTCTGCCTCGAGAGGAAGCCACCCTGCCCCTCTAACACGGGGCCAAGGGGGCCCCCGTACCGGGGCAGACCGGTTTTAGGGGAAAAAGCCAATGGGCACAAAAAAACCCTCGTAGCTGAGCCAGGCAGCAGGATACAAGGCGCAGTGTAATAGAATCCAGTTGAACAAGGCAACAGGAATGGTACGGACTCTCCAGAGTAAATAGAAGACAGTAAAAGAAAGGGAAACAAGGAAATACTCCAAAAGATAGCAAGGCAAGTCAAAGGAATAATCAATGGACGGATAGTAGGAATACGGAGCGACGAAACGCCCCAGAGGAGTGAACTGTAGCGTATCAACCCGGAAGCCTAACGCGAACGGTTGCAACGCATCTGCTTCTGGGTTGGTGCCGGCTAAAAAGGACAACGCTGATCTGAGAACTAGACCGCTGCTGGGAAAATACGCAATGACGTGACGGCAATTTCAATGGCCGCTCCACCACCAGCGTTTCCACAATTGCCAGGGACCGCCGTGCGTGACAGTATACCCCCCCTCCCAATCCGAACCCTCCGGGTTTCCCGGGATGTGTCCGGTGAAAACGCCTGATGAGTCTAGATGCATGTATATACGACCTGGGCTCCCAGGAGTCCTCAGAACTAGGATAGTTCTTCCATGACACCAGATATTCTAGCCTGCCTTTGCGGTATCTGGAATCAAGGATAGCAGACACCTCGTATTCCTCCAGACCAGACTTGGGATTACTCAAATGTCCGGTAGTCTTTCTAATCTGGGTGTTTGGATCCACAGGGCTGAGAAGGGAGGAGTGAAAAACCGGATGTACCCTGTCCATGGACTTGGGTAGTTGTAATTTAAAAGCCACTGGATTAATCTTCTTGATAATCTTAAATTGACCTATATATCTGGGGGTAAGCTTGGTCGGGTGTACCCATCTAGGCAAGTATCTAGTAGATAACCAGACCCGATCACCCTCCTTCCATTCTGGACAGGGTAACCTAGCCCGATCAGAGAGGTCCTTATATCTGCTTCTGGCTGAAGCTAAACTCTGTAGTGCAGTGTCGTGGGCTTTAGTGATTTGATCAAGTGAGGATTCTATGGTGGGTATGTTAGTTTGAGAGGGAAAAACTGGAAGTATGCTGCGAGGGTGATGGCCATAAGAACAGAAAAAAGGACTCAGTCCCGTGGCCGAATGTACTGTGTTATTATATGCAAATTCAGCAGTGGACAGAAGATTCACCCAATTGTCTTGATTCTTGTTGACATAACACCTGAGGTATTGTTCAAGAGTGGCATTAAGCCACTCAGTTTGACCATTGGTCTGAGGATGAAAACCTGATGATAAAGCCCTCTCAATCCCTAACCGTTTACACAGGGTGCTCCAGAACCGTGAAGTATATTGACTACCTCGGTCTGAGATAATTTTGTCAGGAAGACCGTGAAGCCTAAAGATATCCCTGAGAAATACCTCAGCCATCTCGGAGGCAGACGGCACACCCTGTAGTGCAGAGAAATGTGCTAACTTGGTAAATGTATCGATGGTTACCATAATACAAGTCATCCCCTGAGATTTGGGCAGATCCACTATAAAGTCAGTGGAAATTTGGGACCATGGCTGGCTTGGCAAGTCTGGCTGTGTAAGCAAACCATAGGGTTTATGCGTGGAGTTCTTGTTTTGGGCGCAGACTAAACACGTTTTACAATGTTGCTTTACATCATGGGAAAGTGAAGGCCAAAAGAAAGATCGAGAGATTAGCTCAAGTGTGCCTCGAACTCCCCTGTGTCCTGCAGTAACATGATTGTGACCCCATTCTAGAACTTTAGCTTGTAAGGACTTTGAGGGAATGTACAATCGTTGTCCTACCAATAGAAGACCCTCAGACCAATGGATTTTAGATTGTAAGTCACCGGGTACTGTGGTTGACAAGTCGGGTTTGGTTACAGATCTTATCTCTTGCAAGAATGCAGAAACCATTCCCACGATCTTGTTTCGAGGAAAAATAGGTTGGCTCCCTGAGGGGGAATGAAAGTCTGCAGACCGGCATCTAGACAAAGCATCCACCAAACTGTTTTGGGTGCCAGGAATGTAAGTGATGATAAAGTCATACTGGCTAAAGAAATGTGCCCAGCGGGCCTGCCTTGAATTCACGCATTCCATGTTACGGAGAATTTTCAGGTTCTTATGGTCTGTACGTAATGTAAACGGATGCCTTCCGCCTTGTAGCAGGTGTCTCCACTCTTCACAAGCCACCTTGAGAGCCAAAAGTTCTTTTTCTATCACAGAATAATTCTGTTGACTGGAAGAAAGAGTCTTTGAAAGGTATGCTACAGGATGTTCCTTATCATCCTTCAGCTGGAGTAGTACAGCCCCCAAAGCGCTTGCTGAGGCTTCAGCCTCTACAATAAAAGGTTGGTCTTGATCTGGTTGAGTTAGGATGGGTGCAGAACAGAATCTCTTCTTTAGGTCGACAAAAGCTTGATTAGCAGACTCTGACCAGAGAAACGGTTTAGCGTCCTTTTTAAGCAATGAGGTTATAGGCAACACAATCAGAGAAAAATGACTGATGAATTTTCTGTAAAAATTTGCCAGACCCAGAAATCGTTGAACCTCTTTCAAAGAGGTGGGAACGGGCCAGTCCAAGATGGCAGACACTTTCCTCGGATCCATGATAATACCATCATGGGAAAGAATGTATCCCAAATATGGAACAGATGACTTCTTGAAGATGCACTTCTCTGGTTTAACTAACAGATGTTGCAATTGTAAACGATGCAAGACCGTCTGGAGATGAACTGTATGTTCAGATGGGGATTTTGAGAAAACCAAAATGTCATCCAAATATACAATGACACTGAGGTATAGCAGGTCAGAGAATAGACGATCCATAAAGCGCTGGAAAATGGCAGGAGCGTTAACCAAGCCAAATGGCATCACTCGATACTCAAAAAGACCAAATGGAGTACGGAATGCGGTCTTCCATTCGTCTCCATCTTTTATTCGGAGAAGGTGGTAAGCACTCCGGAGGTCCAGCTTAGAGAAAATGGTAGAACCCTGAACCGCTTCCAATATGTCTGTTATCAGAGGCATAGAGTATCGGTCACGAACCGTGACTTTGTTTAAACCTCTATAGTCAATACAAGGTCTTAACTCAGTAGAATCCCTCTTAGGAATGAAGAACAGAGAGGCTCCAGCCGGAGATTTGGAGGGACGAATGAGGCCATTGGTCAAATGAGAGTCCAAATAACTGCGCAGAGCCCTCTTCTCAAGTAGAGACAAAGAAAACATGCGGCTGAATGGAACCAGAGCATCTGGCACCAGCTCAATAGCACAGTCCTCCGGCCTATGTGGGGGCAGATCCAAGATTGGATCATCTTTGAATACTTCCTTGAATTCTGCCAATTCCAGAGGAACCCTGCTAATCTCATGTACTCCTTCCTGTTGTGGAGTAAGGACTTGAACCAATTCCTCTGAAGAATGGGATAAACAATTCTGTTTACAGTATGGGGAGGAAAAGGCCATGGTGTTTTGCGCCCAATCGATGAGCGGGTTATGCCTCCTCAACCAGGGAATTCCCAGAATAACAGGAAAATGTGCTGCTCGAATCAAATCAAATTGTAACTGTTCCGAGTGCTGGAAAACCCGGACCTTCAGGGACACTGTAGAATGGGTAATCGGTCCTGACGAGAGTGGTGTGCCATCAACTCCCTCCACCTTCTGAAGTTCTTCTCGTTTTAGCAGAGGAAGTCCTTGTTGGTGCGCCCACATGGTATCCATGAATACGCCTGCGGCACCACAATCTATCAGGGCCATAGTTGTAAAAACCTCTGTCGGAGTCTCCAACTGGATAGGAACCGCCATAAGACGAGAGTCCATCGTGACAGGTTGTGAAGCTACTGTCACAGTGACATAGGGACTAGCACTCTGACCTCGGTTACTCGTCCCCTTTAGTTCCGAGGTTGCTCGTTTCCCGCCCGCCTAGGCGGAACTTCTGGACAATTTCGTAGTAGATGAGCGCTTGAAGCACAGTACATACAAAGGCCAGCGTCTCTCCGACGTTTTCTTTCTTCAGGTGTGAAAGAGGATCTAGCAGACCCCACTTGCATTGGTTCTTCCTTGTTACTGGAGGTAGGCAGGGAGGGCAATGAGTGGGTACTTGGTAGAAAAGAGGCCGGGGCTTTTAGCTTCTTTCTTTCCGCCTTGCGTTCACTAAGGCGATAGTCAATCTGGGTAACAATGGAGAATAAATCAAACAGGGTGGTGGGTCGGGCAATCCTTGCCAGTTCGTCCTTTATTTCATCCTTTAAACCTCGACGAAATATGGTGTATTGAGCCCGTTCTGGCCATCCAGCCTCTGAAGCCAAACGTTTAAATGTGGAGATATATGTCAGTAAATCACTGGAACCCTGGTGAACATCCAAGAGTTCTTCCGCAGCCACATGTATAATCTCTGGTTGTTCAAAAGTCTGGCGCAATAAGGCCAAAAACCCCTCATAGTCTCTTATGACGGGGTTATTGTTGGTCACCAAAGGTGCAGCCCAGGCTAATGCATTCCCTGTTAGGTTGGAAACCATAAATTCCACCTTGGTATGATCATTTAGGAACAACTGAGGTCTAAAGGTGAAATAAATGGAACAAGCTTCCAGAAATTCCTTTAGACGCCTCGGAGTTCCGTCAAATTTGCCTGAGGATAAAGCCATGGGAGGTAAGTCGGAATCCCTTGAATCCCGAGTAGAGACCATCTGTCTCAATACGGCATTATCTGCCTTTACATTCTGTAATTCCACATTCATGGCCTGGACCGCGGCCACTAGTTCCTGTATCTGTTCTGAGGTGGCCATCTTTTCTTCTTGGCCTTGCAAACTGTCAAGCTCACTCTTGAATTCCGTTAATGGCACACCACCTCCCTGAGTACCCCTCACGCCCTCCTCCTCACCTGTAGCCTCCTGGTCCGATCTAAGTCTGAATCTCCGGATTCTCAATGCCTCTTCCCTTGTCTGTCGATGTGGTCTGCCTCGAGAGGAAGCCACCCTGCGCCTCTAACACGGGGCCAAGGGGGCCCCCGTACCGGGGCAGACCGGTTTTAGGGGAAAAAGCCAATGGGCACAAAAAAAACCTCGTAGCTGAGCCAGGCAGCAGGATACAAGGCGCAGTGTAATAGAATCCAGTTGAACAAGGCAACAGGAATGGTACGGACTCTCCAGAGTAAATAGAAGACAGTAAAAGAAAGGGAAACAAGGAAATACTCCAAAAGATAGCAAGGCAAGTCAAAGGAATAATCAATGGAAGGATAGTAGGAATACGGAGCGGCGAAACGCCCCAGAGGAGTGAACTGTAGCGTATCAACCCGGAAGCCTAACGCGAACGGTTGCAACGCATCTGCTTCCGGGTTGGTGCCGGCTAAAAAGGACAACGCTGATCTGAGAACTAGACCGCTGCTGGGAAAATACGCAATGACGTGACGGCAATTTCAATGGCCGCTCCACCGCCAGCATTTCCACAATTGCCAGGGACCGCCGTGCGTGACATTATCACAATGAGGTCCAATGGTAACACTAGTGCCTCAATTACATCACAGGCACGAGCTGCTGACCTCCCCAGCAACATGATATGCAAAAAAAAACACTAAAGGCTTCATAATAGTGGAAAATCCAAAATCAAAAAATAAACAACCCGGATATGTACCTGGCTTAAAGCTAGTATCCACTAAACAGCCTAATACTAAAATCCTAGGAGGGAAATATACAACAAGAGAAAATTTCTTTAAGTCTCTTCAGGACAGACAAGTCCATCATGCTGAAGTGACTTCCTCTAGTAGAACTGATATTAGAGGTAAGGGATCTAAGTTGCAAGTGTACACTTCTAAGCCACTAGAGATAGGAAATGTAAGGCAGGTGTTAGAGGAAGCAGTTGATTCTTTGCACCTCCCTGTTGAAATGGTCCAATCTAAAATGACGATGATTCACCTATATGTCATACTGAACAAGTTCCGAATTAATGCATCAACTACCAGCTCTGAGGAAAATGTATAGTTGCCAGATTCTGCCTGGCATTACAAACAAGAGATAGCCCATTTGTGGCACAAGCCAATTAGAAGCTAACAACATAGAGGGGGTTGACTGACGGTCTGAGCCCTCTGCCCAAAAGATTAAAATCAGTTCCTGGAACACTAGGGGCTATCGCTCTTTCATGTTTAACTTTCTAGGTATACACCCGTTACTTGCTGCAGACCTTATTTTATTGCAAGAAACCTGGTTGAGGGAAAAGTTGTTCATAGGTGGTCACACTACATTCCAAGAGCCAGCATGAGAAAATAAACTTGGAAGACCGTTTGGGGGCCTGATCCCTGCTATCTCCACCCACCTGAGAGCCTCAGAGTTTCTATCGGCTAGTCGATCAGACCATGTACTAGCTATTGTGGTGGAAAAACCGCTGATGGGAGGGAATGAGGTTTTTCTGCTCATAAATGTCTACAATCCTCCAGGAAATGGTACCACAGAATCAGTAATTAACCAAATCGATCTGCTGAATGAATCCCGGGTACTAAATCACCATGAAGTCCAGTACTATATTGTAGGAGACCTAAACTATCAGCAGCCTCGGTTCCCAGATAAGTGGGTAGTGGTCCTAAAAGATCATTCGTACTTTAGAAATGATTTTGCGGTGTGTGCCATTGGATCAGAAGAGGAAGATAAAATTGCGGATGGCAGTCCCTGGTTATCCCTAATCTGGAGTTGCCGACTATACCAAATGATCAATGTGGACAAAAAAGTAAAGTCCAATGTTTTGCAATACCCTTGGATTGTTCTTATATTAAAAGATTCTATGGGACTCACACATATCAGCAGCTTTAGGCTATTAATCTCAGTGACCATGTTGTCTTAGAATTCTCCCTGACAACAGATGTTATGATTGTAGGGGAGAAACTAAAAACTGATTATTATCTAAACAACAAAGGAAATCGTATAAAATGAACAGAAAACGAATTATGCAGACTTAATGAAAGGTTGCTGGATGGATTAACTAATAATTATGTTCCTACTTTTGATAGCATTGAGGACTATTACACAATAGTACACGGTTCTGTACATGAAATTGCAAAGCTCCAAAATAAAATCACTTTTCTTAATTGGCAGAATAGAAATGCATATGATCAACTAGTGGCAAACAGGGAAACAGAGTTAACTAATATCAGCTGGATAAAATCAAATGTACAGGAACCTGAAATAAGGTTCACCCGGGAAAGAAAATTAAAAATGCACTATAAAAATGGGTACAAGTTACATGCCAGATCTCTGGCATAAATTCCATGGAAACTAATGTATCTGGCTTTAAATGATAATGAGATGCAAGGATTTTGGCACATTTATAAAAAAACATAATCTCGTCATGCTAGGTATCAGGGAAATTAACCCGATTCCTGGTACCACGTGGAAAACACATATATTATCATTATATTATCGTGCTGAAACTATAGTGGGAAACAATCGATATCTGACACTGGTGGACAAATAACAATTTAAGCTCACTGAGATGAAAATGATAGGTGACCTGAAGGCCTCAAGAGTGCCCAGTCCTGACGTCCTTCCAAACTAATTGTATAATAACCATGCAAAAGTAAGGGCTAGCATACTTTATGCCATCAGTGCTAATTCTAGTACACAAAAAGGGCCCAAGAGACACCCTATTTAACTAAAGAACTCTTGCTATGATTGACTCCAGTACCAAAATCTATTCCAAACTTTTCCTAAGCCATATACATCTGTGGATTGATGAGACATACCACGTCCATTAATTTGCTTACAAAAGCAGGAAGGGCTACCGTTGCTAACAGCGGCATGGTGTCAGGCCAGTTATATGACCCGCCCCATCGATTGGAAGTTAGAAGATAACGAAGACACCATTAGGGGGAGACCCTAACCGAACCCACCCTACGAGTGGCCCGGGAAAGGGCATCTCAAGAAGGGGAACCCAACCTAGCCAGAGGCCCAGGGTTCCTTTTACGTCATGGTCTCTTATGCCGGAGGTATAAGGAAGATGACGACACCATAAAGGAACAATTGGTGCTACCAAACAATCACTGCATCATAGTTCTACAACTAGCCCACAACCATCCCTGTGGAGGTCACATGGCTTCTCTTAAGACCCAACAAAACCTATTAAAGAGGTTCTACTGGCCCGGTATTTATGGGGAGGTAGCACAATTTTGTAAAAACTGTCCCACCTGCCAGTTAACTAGCGGGGTCCTACCCGCAAAGGCACCGCTACAGAAAATGCCCCTCATAGCGATCCCATTCCAGAGGATCGGCATGGATATAGTTGGACCCCTGGAACCTGCCAGCCGGGGATATAAATACTTATTGGTCTTAGTCGACTACGCCACCCGATACCCGGAGGCTTTTCCCCTGAAGGGAACGTCGGCCCGAGTATTATGCGACCAAATAATTCCGTTTTTTGACCTAGTGGGGATACCCTTAGAAATAATCACGGACCAAGGTACGAATTTCATGTCGACCCTCTTACGACAAATATATGGACAGCTCCAGATCAAACAATTGAGAACCTCAGTATACCATCGCCAAACTGATGGGCTGGTAGAACGATATAACCAGACGATTAAGAAAATGCTAAGAAGGGTGACGGGACCGACCGGGAAAAACTGGGATCGGGTGATCCCTCTGGTGTTGATGGTATTAAGAGACACCCCCCAGTCTTCCACCGGTTTCTCTCCCTTTGAGCTCTTGTTTGGGAGACAACCTCGGACAATACTAGATCTGGTTAAGGAGGAGTGGGAAACCACCGAAGAGGTATCCTTAACCAAATACACCGAGGAATTAAAGGAACATCTGACTGCCTTACGCACGCGGCCCAAGCCAACCTTGGTAATGCCCAAACGACCCAAGAGAAGATAAGGGGAGCCGAATGAGAACCTTCAAACCAGGAGACCAGGTACTGGTACTCCTGCCTTCCAGCGCCAACAAACTGTTGGCCAGATGGAGAGGGCCTTACAAAATCACTGATGTACTAAGCCCAGTAACCTATCGGGTACATCAACCTGACCGGACCACCCCAGAAAAGGTCTATCACATCAATCTTTTGAAGAAATGGAACAAGCCTCTTCTGGGCACTTTTGTGAGTGTCGAGGAACCCGAATCGGAAGAGATCCTGAACACCGTTCCTGATACCCTGGATTCTGTCAATTGGGGAGACGCTCTCTCCCTCAAGATGAAGACGGACGTCAAGAGCAGGTTATCTCCCTATGCCGATACCTTTTCCACCTTACCCGGGTGAATCAATATGTTAGAACATGAGATCAAAACAAACCCCGGACCACCCCTAAGGCTTAGGCCATACCGAATACCTGAAGCCAGACGGAATATCATCAAATCCGAGGTGGATGAGATGTTGCGGATGGACATCATCGAGCCATCCATCAGCGTATGGTCATCCCCCATAGTGCTAGTTCCCAAGCCGGACAGTTCAGTCTGTTTTTGTATGGACTATAGACAATTAAACGCGGTGTCCCGCTATGAGGCCTATCTGATGCCTCAGATGGATGAACTCCTAGAGGGCCTTGGAGCAGCCCATTTCTTAAGCACGCTACACTTAACCAAGGGCTACTGGCAGATACCCTTACGCTCCCAGGATAAGGAGAAAACTACCTTCTCCACCCCGCAAGGTCTATACCAATACAAGGTTCTGCCCTTTGGACTCCATGGGGCGCCCGCCACGTTCCAAAGATTGATGGATATCATACTGAGACCACATGATGGATATGCTGCTGCTTACCTGAATGACATTGTGGTGTACAGTCGATCCTGGACAACACATCTGGACCATCTGGAACTAGTAGTGGCTGAGCTACATAAGGCGGGATTACACATCAACCCCAAAAAGACTACTTTGGGAACCCATGAAACCAAATATCTGGGACACATAGTGGGTGGAGGTATACTTAAACCCCAATTGTCTAAAAACCAGGCTATACACGATATACCGACTCCCACCAACAGGAAGCAAATAGGAGCATTCCTGGGATTAGTCGGATATTACAGGAGAATCATCCCCGACTTCTCCTCGATAGCCGCCCCCTTGACCGACGAATTGAGGCTTAAGGGCGTTCCTAACCTGACCAACAGCCTGAGTGCCCTGAACGCCATAGCTCACTTGAAGCGAAGGATCACATCAAACCCAGTCCTATGCTGTCCGGACTTCCAGAAACATTTCTTTTTGCAAACTGACGCCTCAAACCAGGGTCTGGGGGCGGTACTTTCGCAAGATAAAGGAGGGGACCTGCAACCGGTGTGCTTCATCAGTCAGAAGCTATTGTCCCATGAAACGGCATACTCGACCATTCAAAGGGAGTGTTTGGCCATCAAATGGGTCATTGACTCACTCCGGTACTATCTGCTGGGTCGTCGGTTCATGCTATACACCGACCATGCCCCCCTGCAATGGTTGGCACAACATGAGGACACTAACCAGAGGGTTCTCTGTTGGTTTCTCTCCCTTCAACCTTTCGACTTCATCACGTTGCATAAACCTGCCAGGTTCCAGCTGGTGGTTGATTATATGTCCAGGTGTTCTCCCTGGCCCGATCGGCCTGGGATTGGGGGGGGCATGTGTGAGGATACGCCTCGGCTAGAGCCACGGCATGAATCAAGCACACCCGATTCCATAGACACTGGGATCCTTAACGACGTGACCACCCAACATTCCACGTCCATTAATTTGCTTACAAAAGCAGGAAGTGGTACCGCTGCTAACAGCCGCGGAGGCGCCGCCGCGGCCCGCTCACCTGTTTTTCGAGCCGGCCCGGATGTGGGTGAACGGTGCTCACGACAGCTCCAAGATGCGGGGAGAAAACGACCAACCCATCACCACCATACTTTTCAGGGCAGTCCCGGGGCTACCCGTAGCTGGAGGAGAACACCCAGCGTCCGGGCACGCCCATACTCAGCGCGGCCACAGACACGTGACCGATGCAAATGTCCACCACTACAGCAGAGACGAGAATGGCAACACGCCGGGACTGCAACCTTTAAGGGAGGCGGGATAAATCCTCAAGAGCCAATGGGAAGGGGGCTAGTCTGGGCGCTGTGTGATTGGCGGGGCCTGAAACCATCTGTTCTGATAAAAGCGCGCCAAAACAAACTGATGGGTTGCTCTCATTCCACAGGATACGGCGAAGAGAGAGGAGGGAGAACCGGAGTGGTCGGCCTATCCGGACACCACGAGATAGGACCAAGTTGGGATTAATGCCAGCATACTCTGGAAGGCCAAGACACTGGTGAAGCAAACCTGAAGGACTGATTATTTCTTAAAAAACCACTGCCTTTCGCTACTGAAAATAAATATTGTTTCAGCATTCGCCTGTCTCCCGAGCATAATTCCACAATGTTACATTGATTTTAGAAAAGCTTTCGATATGGTTGATCACTGTGTTCTCTGGGGAAAAATGGACAAAGGTGGACTACACCCACAAATATTATAGTTTTCAAAATCCCTTTACGCTGATAATACAGTACAGATTAGAGTGGACCAAGAAGGTACCGTTGGTAAACAAATATCTGTTAACTATGGCCTAAAACAAGACTGTACACTTGCTCTGATATTTTTTTATATATACATTTCGGACCTTGAAAGAGCCTTTTAAAAACTATAATAATCACCCTCTATGTATCACAATGAACCCTATTGCTTGGCTCTCCTACGCAGACGACATCGTAATTTTCGACTAGGCTGCATTAGGTCTGCAACACAGTTTAGATGCACTAGAAAGGTATCCATTCAACATTACCTAATTATCAATATATCTAAAACTAAAATCGTGATGATCAAAGCTAATCATAAAATGATAAAGAGATATAATTGGACTATCCAAAATACCATCTTGGAAGAGGTATCCAGCTATTTCTATCTCGGAATGATGATATCAAACAAACTGGATAAGGAGGCCCTTTCTAAAGCACTAACATGTAATACTATCACTAAATGTAAGGCATTCAGGTCCTTTATATATAAATCTGGTGGGTTTTCGATTGAAAGATTATTGCAATTATATAACTCCGGTGTGATCCCAGGTGCGCTATATGGCCTTTAAGTTTACTCAGCCAAGGAAACTGCTTGGTTAAAGGGCCTTGAGGGAAAGCTTTGGAGGATGGCTCTGAGACTTCCGCAGTATGTACCAGTGGAATTGGGTCTAACCTCTATAACTACATGAAAAATCATAGTAGCCTGCAATTTCTATATTAAACTGATGCTAAACCAAGGAAACCATAATTTTGTCTATTGTCATGGGTACCAGGCAGGTAGTTGGGGAAAGCTGGGTGGAGCCTTGGCAGGTCCACGATTGGTGTGAAAATTCCATCAGGACCATCCTGAGAAACCAAAGCCCACACACACACACCATTGGGAGGGGTCTTGAGGGGGAAGACTGTCATGGGTACCAGGCAGGTAGTTGGGGCAAGCTGGGTGGAGGCATGGCAGGCCTGGCATAGGCACACAAAATACCCATAGCAGATATCTCTTTTTAATTCCTTCCTAGTGTTTGTAGGAACTTCATGGTTACCACTTCCTGTTGCCAAACAGGAAGTGCATGACAATTTATGAGCTCTCGAGTG